>NC_138941.1:8280120-8775120 GCF_965226115.1 Aulonocara stuartgranti
CAACACAAACACAGTGAACACAGAGCTCCAACTGTCTGACAACAACAGGAAGGTGACACATGTGGAGGAGGTTCAGTCATATCCTGATCATCCAGACAGATTTGATTACTGGGAACAGCTGCTGTGTAGAAATGGTCTGACTGGTCGCTGTTACTGGGAGGTTGAGTGGAGAGGAAGCGTTTATATATCAGTGAGTTACAGAAGCATCAGAAGGAAAGGAGGCAGTGTTGACTGTGGGTTTGGATGGAATGATCAGTCCTGGAGTCTGGACTGCACTGATGATGGTCCTCAGTCTGTCAGGCACAATAACAGCTACACATCCATCTCCTCCTCCTCCTCCTCCTCCTCTGTCTCTAACAGAGCAGCAGTGTATGTGGACTGTCCTGCTGGCACTCTGTCCTTCTACAGAGTCTCCTCTGACACTCTGATCCACCTCCACACCTTCAACACCACATTCACTCAAACTCTTTATCCTGGGTTTAGTTTCTGGTATCCTGGTGCCTCAGTGTCCCTGTGCTGAGTGGAGTGTAAAGAGTGTCTCCTGTTACAGAAACACTCTGACTGTTGAACAGATAGTTCAGTCTGTACATGTCTGTCTCTTTCACTCACAAACACGTTTTCAGATTCATGGATTCAATCAGTTGATGTTTGAAACTCTTCTAAATGATTCCTTGTAAACTTCTTCAGTCACAAACAAACAGGAAGTGATGTCACATGTGTTCCTGTCCACACAGCAGAATGAGTCTATTGCTGACAGTGATGTACAAACAGAGTGAGCATTTCTGAGGCCCAAAATAAACTGAGTAGTTCACTGAATGAACAATGGACTGTGAGCTCAGTTCCTTCATCATTAGTATGGATTATATATGTATATGTATTATATTAGTATCATATATATCAGGTGCTGCTGCTTTCAGTCATTGTGCAAATGTGCTGTTTGTAAGCTTGTAAAGCTGCAGTCAGCTGAGACTGAAGAAGTCACCTGATCAGTGAGCAAACGTTTCTGAAAACGTCCAGATGAACAGAATCAACCTTTTGGGATCAGCCAGCAATGCAGCATCATTGTTGTTCAGCTTCAGAGGTTTGCAGGAATGAACTGATGACCAGAAACAGCTGCAAAGTCCAAGAAAATACCAGCTGGAGTTCAGCTGCATTTGAAGAAGTCAAAGAAAAGTAAGGATGGCAAAGGGCGACGTTTTCTTCCAAAGAGCTGCAAACATGGTCGACGCCTCATTAGAAGAATCATCTGGACATTTGTGAGGAACTCTAACCAAGAAAGCAACGTCACACAGATCCAACAGACAGTTTCCATGACTGCAAGTGTTGAGTGGAAAAATGCTACATTGCATTATTGCATCCTCTCACCACAGGAGGCGCTGTTGGCACCACTGATTGCTGATCAGCTGTTCTCTGATGATCTGATTGATACTGTGAATAACGGGACTCACTGAACTCTGTGACACAGTGAAGATTACAGAGTTGAACTTCAACATCTGACTGACGTCACACAGACAGAAGGATGAACCAGTGAGGCACAGAACACAGTTACTGGAGATACTGGATCAGCTCCATGTGAACCTCTGATGGAGAAGCTGCTGAGCCAGAGAAACATCAGGACATGACAGCAGCTGCACTTATCTAACAACATGTAGCAGAGCTGATCTATGTTAGAGGATCTATCACAGCAGCTGAAGCCAAAGTCCAACACTGGATACCAGCTGAGCCTGTGCTGAGTGTAGTGTTACAGGAAAAGGGCAGAAACACTGGTAGCTCCCAGTGATGCTGACTGGGGCACAGAGCTGAATGATGCAGCATCAGGACACTGTTTCAGTCTGACTGACAGAGAAACCTGTAGCTGTATCTACATGTGAGGCAGAGGCCACACAAGCAGCTTTCTATGTTTCACAGTGACTGAGATCTTCAGTGGGGGTGGACATGCTCCTGTACAGACCTCTGAGGAGAACCAAGGTGCAGTCAAAGAGTCCAGTCTGTCCTCACAGATGTGAACATGTGCTTTCATCAGGTCTGCTGTCAGCTAGCAGGCTCACATCAGAATCACTGTTCCTGAAAAACACAGTCTGTGTGACATCATCAGTCAGCTGATGGTCCCAGATCTGAATGGTTTCTGTCTCTACTGAGGAAGTCAGAGAATATCACTGAGGTGTGGATCAGGTCTGAGTGAGCTGTGGAGGGACAGCTTTAAACAGTCCACAGGTCTCACGTCCTGCTCAGTCTGGTAGCAGATACCTCGTATTGTTCCAGATGTGCTGACATCAGCAGCAGCACAGCTGTGTGATACCATGAATCTCAGTTATTGATCCAACACACAGTAAATACAAAGATCAGGATTTCTGAGAGTAATCATTATGAGTCTGAACACATGATCACTGAATGTTAGTCTCCACAATAATGAGCTAACACAAGCAAACACAGCTTTCAGCTCTTATTTTGAAACTGGCTTATTTAGAGAGCTGTGATGTGAGCGTGCCTGGCTCTGAGGCACTTGGGTCAGCCTCTGTTGTTTAGAAGTGTTACAGACTGTGAATGACACAGACCTGTCAGTTTCCATGTTTGTCTGTAACACAGCTCAGGGCTCCATGCTGAACGCATCCATCCAGTGTTATTGATCCAGGACTGATACCAGCATTGGGATCAATACTACAACACACAATCACATGTGTCCACGTGATGTGTTTGACCAGCTTTATTCATTAATGATCAATCAGCTTATTTACTGCATCTGAGTCCAGCTTCATTTAAATGATCCAACCATGAAAATGACATCAGTCCTACAGAAGCACTTCATGCTAACAGGAAGTCATTGATTAAGGTGGAATAACACAGAGACACAACCACTCACAGCTAACCTGACCCCACTAACTGCATGTGTTTGGACTGTGGGAGGAAGCCGGAGTACCGGAGAGGACGCACACAAACACGGGAGAACATGAAGCTCTGAAACAAAGATGGTGGATTTGACCTCAGGACCAGGCGGGGTTACGGGGGTCATGACCCCCCAATAATAGATCCAGCTACACTGAAACTGTCAATTTCATTTACTTTTCCTGTTTTAAAGCTATCAGGCTGCTTTGTGGCTCACTCAATACTAAACTAAGATACTTTCAGTGTGAATCATTTGCAGGAACACAGGCAGGATTTAAAGTGCAGAACTTTACAGTCTCTGTCTCAAAGTTGGTCTGAACATGCTAACAGCTCTTTGTTTTTCTCAGTTTTCACTGGTTTGATGTAATGAAAGAAATTTTAAAGAAGCAGACGATTGTTGTTATTTTAGTTCTATAGTTTCATAAATCGTGGTGTGGATCTAAGTCAACATTCAGAATAAATAAGATAATACAGCACTTTGATGGTTGCCTTTGTATTTTCCCAGCAGTGCTCAGGTTGGTTCTCGGCTACATTTACATACAGATGTTAATGTGTTCAGCAGCTGGACTCATCTGAGGAAGGAACATTGGAAAGGTGCTCAGTGCACAACTGCATCACTAATTTTATGTAAGACCCTGTGTTTTATTGTATTTATATATTTGTAACATTTGACTCAAACACTTTTGGGAAGGATGAAAATGTTTTCAGGAGGAAGTTTTTCCTTCTGTCCGACTGCAGTACACACAACACTGCGTCTCCCCCCATTATCACACTTCCTCAGGCTGGTGATGAGCGCCCCCTGGTGTCAGTGTTGATGACGTCATGCACAGTGAAACATAAACAGTGTCTGTTAATAAAAAATCATGTGTCCATTTTCATGTTTGCATCATGTTTCTGTAAAATCATCAGCTGTTTCTGAACCTTCTTCATTGTTTGACTCATTCCAACAGCTGTGAGCTGTGATGGAGTCAGAGCAGCTTCATCACTGATGTTCAGGTGAAGCTGAACTTAATAAACTGTAGAAATGATCAGGATTCAGGCTGGATGTGTAAAACACTTCTGTGTGAGGTCGCAGTGCTTCATATGTGTGTGTGGGCTGAAGCACACACGTGTGAGTCCTCAGAGGTTTCACACACATCACTGCACACACTTATAATCCTAGTTTAAGCTTGTGGATCATATCGGACACATCAGCAGCTCTTTGGAGACAAAGATTTGAGATTTAAGATGAGTCATAGTCTTTCTATCCATGGTAGCTTCCACTGCTGAGGCTCGGGAAACATGAAGAGGATAATTAAGAGCAAGCATCAGCTCTGTCTCATCTAACTACACAGTATTATGATCATGCACTTATGTCTCAAACTAAGACACAATGAGACAAAATGAGTTCTGTGAGTCTTTAGATTATCAGTAAATTCTGGTGACAGTTTGACGCTCAGTGGAGCCATTTTTGGTTTGTGATGAGTGTTTTGTGAGCTTCTGTTTTGTGAATCGCTCTTTGTAATTTAGAAGATGGTGCAGAAATGTGCGCGCCCTTATCTGAGAGGACACGGAGAGAGTGTCGCAGACTCGAGGTGAGGAGATAAACCTCGGAGCAGGATGGCCTGCACGTTACCCATGTGCATCTTTTCAGTGACATCAAGTGAACCCATAATAAGCATTTCTATGTCTTAGACATCATGTCCATTTCTAATGAGAGATTATTTTTAAATGAGGGAAACCTGGTCTAACAACACGCTTACAACAGAGCTAAAGGTTCACCACAGTGAGACGGTGGGACTCTGATAAGAACTGAAACACTGTGTATGAACAGCTGAGACAAAACTATATATAAACACTCATTTATTCCAGTTTAGTTTACAATGATTTTAAAGTAATGTGGAACGATTCATGTTCATGAGCTGTTACAAACACAACTATTGATTTGTCTATATATGGTCGGACTACAAGGCTTGTGTTGAGGCTCTTGGAATAATGTGTGAATTACAGCAAGAAATGATGGTTTTCCATTTTACCAAAGTGGAATAAAATCACCACAGCAAAGAAATCATGTTATTGTCTGCAGCTAAAATATATGGTGAACATGGTTTTATAATAATGTGCAAACACAACCTCACTCTGCTCTATACGAGGAGCCAACCACAGCTGTCCGGGTCTTCATCCACCACCTCCACCATCTTTGCTCATCATCATTCACTTAATTGCTGATTGGTTTAAATCAAACTCCATTACAGGTTCAACTCCATTATATAACAGCATGTTGACTTTGGATCTGGTGTGCAGTGCCACCTTAAAAGATGAGGAAACTAAGAGATTACAAAAAAAGAAGTGGAGGAGTTAAAGAGCTGCAGCAGATTAACAGTTTCTGACAGTCATGTGTTAGAAATAGGACGATTAGATGAGCTGAGGGATCCATCTACTGCTCAGTGAAGCCTCATCAGAAACAGTCTCAGTGGAAGGATGGCTCTATTGTTAAGGAAGGACACAGGCAGAAAGACTGGCGTCTGTCACACAGGAACTGGACTGAAAATCAGCTGCACATATTCATCAGTATGTGCAAACATATTATAGGTGTGGAATTCAGGACAGTACCATCAGAAGTTGATCCACTGTGCAAATGTCTGATTGGCAGTGGCTTCATTTTTCACTATGAACAAACTGCTAATGCAGCATCACAGGACGTCAGCCATGGATTGGCCTCCCCAGACCTCAACATTACTGAAACATCTTAACAGAGGATGGAAACAAAGGGAACCAACATCCAAGAAAAGAGCTGCTGCTGAAAACTTCCTCACAGAAAACACAAACAAGCTTGACTAAGAGACTCCAGGCTGTGCTGAATTATAAAGGTGGACTGACCTCCAGGGTCCTTAGTATCATATAAGCTCAGTTTGTGTCTTATATACTTTCCATTTATATAACAAAATATATAGAAAGGAGGGTGGTTTAAGATGTGTGTAGAGTTTTATTCATTATCTTTAGACAAACAAAGAAAGCACCATCCATTCGTCTCCAGTCTGTATGAAAAACAGGGGAAAGGTCAAATTAAACCTTTGAAATTCCTTTCACAATAAATCCATAAATAAACAAAATAAAACATAGAAAAGTGTTTAAACCCACTTTTCCATAAAGCTGTCAATAGGAAATGTTCCAGTAAACATGTCTGTGTTTCTGCTGTTTTCCTTTCATGCGTCCACAGCTGACAGGTAACCCTATTGGAGTCGCCATAGTGACGGGTGGCGTCTCAGCTTCAGCGTGTTGATGGGCACAGCCATGGTTACCACAGCTGGAGTTGGTATACGGCGAGCTG
This sequence comes from Aulonocara stuartgranti, assembly GCF_965226115.1. Taxonomy (NCBI): domain Eukaryota; kingdom Metazoa; phylum Chordata; class Actinopteri; order Cichliformes; family Cichlidae; genus Aulonocara; species Aulonocara stuartgranti. The sequence goes on from NC_138941.1 coordinate 8,286,314, forward strand.
TGAGAGGACAGAGATGGAGAACGCACATTTAACTCTTTAACAGGAGATACGTTACGACTAACAGACGACTGCTGTCTACATGATGTCTTTGCAGCCCTTATGCTACATGTTACACAACTTTCCTTCATGCCAACAAGACTGAGGTGCCACATAGTCGACACATACAGATGATTATGATGCATGTTTTACTATTGCTATGTTCACATCATCTGCTTGGCTTTATTACTGAAAGCCTGGAGATCCTCTGACGTGTGCATGGCTGATGTGAAGTATGATTAGTCCTACATGACATCAACAACAGAGGCAATGAAAGCTTTGTTGTTAACAGGTTGTAGGTAAAGTCAAATGTCTACTTCTACACTTGTGTTGGGTAAAGTTCGTCTCACTGCAGCAGATTTATATCTGTGCTTTCACAGGGCGTGATGTGGAGCTCAGCGCTGAGGTGCAGGTCTCCTTGGAGACGGCATCCTGGCTGAAATATTATCATGCTTCCAAAACATTTCAGCTTTTATTTTGAAAGAAACAAGACTTGAAAACGAATCCCCTTCTTCCTCTTTGTCTTTGTTCTTCAGAGGAGTGTCACCTGGACAAACTCAGGGCTGTTCTAGAGCCTTTCTTATTATTTGACTCCATAGAAATAAAACTGAATGGAATCGAACAAAAACTCCCAAACAGCTAAAACACTTTGCTTTATTCTCTTTTTTAACAAATACGTTGAAGTCCATCCATAACAACACAGCTGAGATCTCCTTTGTAATCAAGTGTTTACATCCTTTGTACAGATCTGCATACAAAACAATCATTTACGTCCCACAGAAGTCTAGTTACACGTAACTATACAAGAACTGGTGAATGACAGAAACATGAGACACATGATCACAGGTGATAACAAAAAGAGAAAGAATTCATGTGTTAGTGATGTTTTTCAGCCCTGATGGCTCATGTTGGAGAAACAAGCTGAGGTACGTGGAAAGTTCACACACACAAGTGGGCGTGAGCGCACACACAGAGAGAAACACAACTGAAGCATCTGTTTGCTGTTTCTGCTTTCATCATCTCTGCTGCTGTGTCAGGCTGGGGTCTCTCAGTGACGTGGTTGAGGTGAAGTATGACGAGTATCCCTGATTCAGTCCATCGAGACAAAGGGCAAAGAAAGCTGTTGTTAACAAACTCTATGGTGATGTGGCATTTAGCTCTGACTCTACGCTCTGCTGAATCCTTTGAACCTGCTGATCAGTAAAGCTCTACGTGCTGCAGCAGATTGACCTCATCTGTGTTCACAGGTGTGGACCTCAGCGCTGAGGTGCAGGAGACTTTCATTCAGTTCTCCCTGCAAACAGCATCCAGCCTGGAAATACTGTCATCTTTCCCACAAATGGTGCTCTTATCTCAGAGAAGAAGTCTGATGTAAATAACTGCAATCAACAGTGATGTTCTGCACAGATCACTTTTCCATTTTGCTCTCTAGATGAGTCCCAGCTGCCTGACCTTGTGTCCAGGTGATCGTCTCACTGAGGAGCTTTTGTTCTGAAAATCTCACGTCCATCACCTGTTTCCTTTTTACTATCTCTGCTCTTTCTTTATTCACAATGCTCATAATATCACACAATTATATTCATCACCTGCATGTTTTTATCCAGCTGCTGTTAGAACCAAACAAATAAAAAGGATGAAAAGCCTGAAATCCTTTGATTTATTACATTTGAAACAAATATGAGAGCATCCCTAACAGCACAGCTGAGACCTTTGTTTTAATCAAGCCTTTGTATCGACACACTTGTAAAGATTCATATACAAAACATAATAGAATAAATCAATATAAAATACACATAATCACAAAAATGCAGCCATGTTGTGAGTTTGCATCTAAAACATGCATGTTTCCCTTTGTACAGGCAGATTTACAGCAGACAAAGCAACACGCTGATCGACTTTGACCGCTGCAAAAACAAAATACCCACCAAGTCTGAAGTCGATCAGAGGAACTGTTGACAGACTGACAGACAAACAGATGCTTGATTCATTAGTGCGATTAAATGTTCTTCTTTAGCAGCATCACTTCATGTGTTTGTGTTCCAGGAATAAAGGTCTGTTTAAACTGGACGTCTCCTCAGCATCACTCGTGCTGTCATGGTTTCAAAGCTGTGCAGAAAGAATCTGAGGGATGATACAGAGGTGACCAAAGTTACAAACATCCAGCTGTGCTGCAAATGTTTGCAGAGCTCCAAACTCTTTGGCTTTCTGCAGAGCAAGTATGGAAGAAGCACCTGAGCTAACTTCAGTTTAGACGATATGAGGAAAAATGCTGCTTCCCAAAGTTTCCTACAAGTATCCAGTTTATATTTAGAGAAGCGAAGGCTCTTTATCCTGACAACTACTCCCTGGTGGATCCCTGTCCTGTGACAGCAGCAAAGACTGTGTATCAGTATCATCAAAGCCACTTCAATAACCAGTGTTTAAAGCTCTCTAGCAGATGGACTTCAGTGGCAGCAGCCTCTGTCTGCTGTGTACAGAAGGTTCTCTGATGAAGCACACAGCAGATGCTGCACTACAACAGCAGCAGCAGCTCAGCTTCAGTTTGCTTCGACGCCCTTTTTGACCTGTGAAACAGCAGAAAATGAAACATTTCAACACCCGTTTGTTAGCGTGAGCTATTCTGCTGTTTTTCATCATTTCACAGGTGAAATAAAATCACATTTACTTCCTGTAGGAGTGATCGTGTCCAGCCTGACTGAGACCATGTGCTCCATCCTGCACAGGTAATAAAAAAGTCAAAGTCAAAGTCAAAGTCAACTTTATTTGTCGATTCTGCCACATGTACAGGACATACGGAGAATAGAAATTGCGTTACTCTTCACTCCCTAGATAAATAGCAAATGAACATTTAAATATATTTAAATATAAAAGTGATTAAAAAATGCAAGTAAAATAATTAAAAAGTAAAAATTTAAATAAATACAATTTTACATATAACAAGAAAGCTATATAATATACAATATAATGGGTAAGTGACATTGAGTGTAAACCAGGCAGAGTAGTGCAAATAGGCAAATAGTGCAAATGGAGATTTGGTAATGTATGGTAAGAGAAAGTGTAACAACAAAGTCTTATGAGGTAATGGCAGTCCAATGCTCCACAAAGTGACTGGTAAATAAATAAATAAACCTCTGACATGAAGGGCTGTCAAGTAGTTTTAGACAAATGGGGGTAAAAGAGACGTTAAAAGCTTAAAGAGAAACTACATTTTCTAAGAACTGTCTGACGTTCACCTCTCACACAGTGGATACGATTCTGCCGCTGCAGGAATAATCTTTGTGCTTATGAAACTGTCCATGTGTTTGCAGAAAATGTCACATGTTCAAAGCCATCCCAGCACCTGGGGTTTGTATAAGTGCAGCTGCTGGTGGGGAGATAGTCTCACTCTTCTATATAAAGAGTCAGCAGGCAGCAGATCTTCATCTGTGATCTCCTCCATCATCACGTCTTCACTCTTCAGCAGCTATGGCTTCACTTCGTGCCCTTCTGCGAGTGGTGCTGTGCTCCTCATGGTTTCTGCTTCTGCCTCAGGCGGACTTTGATTTACAGAGTCATCCATAATATTTTTTATTTTTTATTTTATTGCCCATCTATTTTCATACAAATGTCTCCGTCTTATGGAAAAGGGGTGGAGCTTATCCAACGAGGACAGGCAGGGCCCCCCCAGACAGTTTAGCAGTCTATACAGGAGGCTGACCTTTGCAACATGTACTTCTATAATGACTTCACCATTTAGGTTATTTGGTTATGTTTCACCCTGGATTTTGTGTGATAATATTTATTTTGTCCACTGATTTAAAAACAACAAACTATATGAATATAAAATAGTGTGAACAACAAAACATCAGCTTTGGAAACTTTGATGTAAAATTCTGCAATTGTTTTCTCAGATATAGCATAAATCAAACTAACATACATCAGTGTGTTATTAATGTGCACACACACACACACACACACACACACACACACACACACACACACACACACACACACGTGTTACAATAAACAGCTCTTATGCTTCTGTATGATTCTCAGTGCTTTCCATTTGCGTGTCCACAGGTTGCTGTAAGTGGTGCTTGACTGCAGTTTGCTCTCATTTCAAGTGGTTTGCTGTCACAAAGCCAACAGGAAGTCCGGCCATGGTTGAGCCAACTGAAGATGGGTTGAAGGTGGCGTCCTCGTTTCCTCTGTGAGCGCGAGAGGACAGACAAAGCAAACACCGTTTGGACAGCATTAAAATATTTACACTGATGATTAATGTTGTGTCTTTGCACCTGTAGCGATACATGTTGGAAAATGGAGACTTTAGCCACCAAGACTGACGTGCCTGGAAACTTCCCTGTGAGTACGCCCACAAAGACAGGAAACAGTTTAGCCACCGCGGTTAATCCTCCATCATCATCATCCAGTATTTTCACATCTTTTCTTCTGCTGTTTCCCTTGTTGTCAGTCACGGGGTTTGTGACTGAAATGCGTGTGGTCGACGGGAAGCCTGACGAGTACGGCCTGAATCATTCCATCAACACCGGACGGAGTGAAACCTTTGTTGAAAACAGATTATATGGTAACGTTGCATTTAGCTTCAGTAAACTGTGAAGTTACAGCAGCAGATTTACATCACGTGGCTTCACAGGAAGTAGTCTGGACCTCAGCGCTGAGGTTCAAGCAGCTCTGCTTGCAGACGGCATCCTTCCTGAAAATGTTCTTCATCTTCCTAAAACCAGAACTTTTACATTGGTGCTGAAGTTCTATATAAAAACAGCCTGAAATACAAAGTGATGTTGTGCACTGATTACCTCACACTTCCCATGTTTCCTTCTACAGAGGAGTGTCCGCCTGAGTGTTTTGTCTGATCTGTTGTTGATCGTCTCATTGACACTGCATGCAGATCTGACACCAGGGCTGGACTGGGACAAAAAATGGTCCCGGGCATTTTGACTGGAGACCGGCCCCCCAGGTATTAAAGGAAAAACCATGAAGCCTTTGAATGAAAACAAACGCTGTTGTCACAGTGATGGACGCTGTCTTGTTGGTATACATGCATCAGTCTAATAAACTTAAACCTGCACCATCCTCCCTGTCCTGGTATTCTAAACAGGAAGTAGACTGTTGGTCGAGTTAACCTCCTGAACATCTACAACACACGGTGGAAACCTGACATTAAGACAGAGACTAGAGGTGAGACATGATCATTGCTGATTACTGATGACAGATTTAGATATGTTTTCATAAACCTTTCATTTGCCACATCAATAAACAGCACGGCAGGGCAAAATATGTTTTCTAACATGGCAACCTTTAAAAAGTGAAAGGAGACAGAAAGACAGCTGAGAAAGAATCAAACGGACTTTTTGATGCATTTTACACACAGTACTGGTGCAGAATCTAGAAAATGTGGGAAACACTGGCATCATATGCAGTACTTACTTCTGAAGAAATTATGATGGGACCCTAAAAAATGACTATGTACAATAATGGATTTCTATACATTTTACATCAGATGAAAACGTTTGTTGTAAGATTCAGATAATTATTTATTAAAAGTGAGACATTTTAAATGAGAATAAGAAAGAAAAGTATGTCTTTGTGCCCCCCTCTCCCTGTTAATGCCCTACCTGCCCCCCTGGCAACACTTTGCTAGACCCGCCCCTGCACAGTTACCAGCTGTCAGCTACACAAAAAGGATCCTGGTGTTATTTGTCTCTCAGAAACAGTTCATAACTTCAACTCATTTTTGTTTTGTCATGTTTTGTTCTTTACATTGTCTTTCTTCTATATAATTGTTAAACATTTAATAAATATGTCTACAAAAAGATTTTAAAAATCAGACATTTCACACAGTCACCCAAATGATTTCTGACTGATGAAGGGGGCTGAAGGTGCCCTGCTCTTGCCCAGCTTCTGCTGCTCTCTCCCTGCTCACTGTCAGCAGCTGGCAGCCTCGGTCCTGCCTGAGACTCTTCATCTATCAGTGCCAAAGAATACGGGAAATAGCAACGCACAACATGCACATTACAAAACAAGCACATGAATCAGCATTACATTCATTAGTGAAGTGCTGACGTTCGTTCCTAAACTTTGGGCCTTAATTAACATCACTGTGAACTAATGTTTGCTTTGCTTCTTAACCAGTGAAGCAGCGAGGGGCTTTCTGAGGTTCCTGCTCGTAAATGCCCAAAATGAGTCGAGTATTTCTCTGCAACTACAAACTCTGTTTTCATCAGAGGTGTAAATATTACAGCACTGTGTCAGAGTCACTGAGGCTGGAACACAGAAAAAGGAAGTAGATGTATTTATTTTTAGACTTTATTGCCTGGAACCACTTTAAAAATACGCTTTGGGTCACAATTAACTGCAGAAACCAGGAATCCACATATGAACATTATCTGTGCAGAGATTTATGCTTCTGAAGGTAAACAGTGAAAACTTGCAGCACTAAATGCACAGATAGCCAGGCGTTTCACATTTTGGGACCATCTGCCAGTTTTCATTTCTTAGGTATTGAAGAGCAGAAATGATTGAATTTTATTTACATGCTTCAAAATGTTTGCTTTTGAATATTATTTGAAGAATTACCCACACACTCAGGCACTGTGGGCCTGTTTCCCTTTGCACAACCGAGTGTTGGAAACGGGCCTTTTCTCTTTAAACTCTGAGGGGCTGTAACTTTGGCTTCTATTGGCAGATTTGCATGATTGACCCTCTTTTTAAAATAGTTTTAGCCAAGAGAATCAAGCTAACATCACTGTTTTTACGTCAGCTCACGTCACACGAGCTGTTTCTAAAAGTCCTCCTGTCACACAGCAATGCCTACATGAATCACACCACTCTGCTTAAATAATAATAATAATGTTTAGTGAAGCAGGTGAAGCAAAGGGCTGCTTTTAATAGGCTGGGAGACCCAGGTGTGCTGCTTTAGCTGCTGAGCCTCTCATGCTAGCCTCCATCTATAAGCTGGGATCACAGGAGCACTGCAGTCCTGACTAGATCAAGGATTGTTATTCATGCAGGTGACAAAAGTTTACATTCACAGAGTCATAGGATTGAGCCTGGTTTGAAAAGCAGCTGTTTAATGCAGCTGCTTAGAGTTCACACACAGTAGAAGAATCAGACTTGAGTCACATTTCAAACACTGGAAAAATACTCAGCAAGTAACAATGAAAACAGCACAGACTCAGTATATCCTGTTCAGTCCTGTGTTTGATATGAATGTGCTGTTCAGAGAGGATCTCGTGTCCTCTTTTACAAAGCCTTTGTTTCATGATGTTTGTGTATAAATGAATGTAGGTGTGTTTCTAAGTGTGAAGGAGCCCTGGGAGAAAAGACTGAAGCTTGTGCCAAAGAACAAACAGGAAAGAAAGATCAGCATTAATGAAGACGAGCACAGAAGGAGCCCAAGCACGTGTTGCTTTTTCAGATTTCTCTAAAAGTGTGTGTTCATTTGTTCCATCCTTCACAACAAACAACAGCTGACAGACACACATGCACTCTGTGTCACTTCACAGGGGCTGATGAAAGTGGACACAGTAAAGGGAGAGCTGGACCTGCTCTACACATCCTGCACTCTGTTAACAGACTTTATTCTGCAGCATCAACAGATAAAAATATATGAAGATATAGAAACGTTTAACATTGTGTTAAAGATATTCTATTATCAAAGTACTCAGATGCAATGAAATATCACTCAGACACTTAGAGCAGTTTTAAACGTGCACGGGTGAGAGACTCAGGGAGAGACTCACACACCTCCTTGGTGCAGTCTGGCTTTATTTATACACATCATGAAGCATACAAAAAAGGAAATATCATCCTTATCTTGTCAAGAAAACAGGTGTGGTTTATCAAAAAACTTCGTGTTCTCTACAAGGTTGTTTCTTACTCGTGGGTGGCGGTTTCCTGCTAGTGTGAAGGCAAACAGTGACAATGTGAAGGCAAAGACTGATAATGTGAAGGCAAGCAGTTTCCGTTATAAAGTAGGGAGCCAGCAATTAAAATATGCAGCTGGTTGAGTACAGAACAGAAATATAAACACTCTTAGCTGATTATTATATGAATAATAAAATCTTAGAAAGCAAAAATACTCTGACATTCCCTCCTGTTGTTTAGATTTCTCACATGACAGTACTGTTATTTTTGTCAGTTCATAACCTCTTGTCTAAACATTTTCGGTTTGAACGTCATAAAACAGTCCTGTGTTCAATTAGACTAAACATTACTGTATGGATCATCTTTCAAAATTTCTTCCATTTGAGACGTCATCACATAAGCATTGATAGAAGTTGTCACCATGTTTGATACCATTTTCTTCAGACAGGGTACTACACATGTTGTGAAAACACATAACAGTAAAAGCAAAAATGCTATTCCAACAAGTCCTTTAATCAGAAGGGACTTCCATGAACCACCTAGTAACCATGTCAACCAATCATCAGTGCTTGTGACATAGTCTTGTTGTTCAGCATCTTTAATCTTTCTCAAGGTGTTCAAAGCGTCGGTCATGTTTTGTGAGTGTATGTTGTCTGGGATGTATGTACAACATGTAGTGTCAAATAATACACACAAACCTCCTTTTTCAGCTAGAATCATGTCTATCGCGACTCTGTGTTGCATCACTACAATGCGTATTGCGTCGATTTCTTCATTTTGCGCTTTGTTGATTTTCATTGAAGCATTTAGGAACAGTCCAAATCCATAGTCAAGTGTCTCGATCCTCAGCATGTTTTTCCCAACTCCTACCCAAGGGAACAAGGAGTGGAGGACTTTCTGACCATCAGTCCATAGTTTGAAGTTCTTGGGCACATCTGATCCATAGATTGAGTCATGTGGCATTACTTCAGTGACTTCAGCAACTTCACGTTTTGCTCTTGACGTGTGTGTTTCTGCTGTGATCTTGAAGGTGTGGTCTGAAATTAGTACTGGTGCACACAGACCGGTGGAGTTCGGTGGGAGCATGAAGTAGGTTTTAGGCCCGCAGGCCCAAGCGGCTCCCTGGACCCAGAAAGTTCCATTTTTGAAGGTGTGTATTCCTTTGGATTGGGTCAGGTCAAGTGTCTGTGTGCAGTTGCGGTTTCGTCCAAGTTTCCTGTTTCCATCGGAGAAGTTGAAACACATTGGGTGCTGTATGTCCGGCGGCAAAACTATGGCGAATGATTTGTTTTTTGTGTTGTTGGCTTTGACGTTTACCCAATGTTTTTCGTTGCAGGTGTAGTTCCAGTTCGTCAGGTTGTAGGCACAAGGGGTTGTCTGTTCAATTAGAATACGTCGTTGTGAAAGTGGTTTCGTGACACGTTTGACGTCTGTGTCACTACACCATGGAATTAGGTCTTCTTTCTTTGTGCTTTGACCTTTTAGGGTCAGTCCTGTTGCCATCAAATCTCTGCGTGTGCAATTGCCAGTTGTTGCTTTGTTGAACACACACATCGCTTCGTCAAGTTCAGGTGCCTTTCCATATATTGTTGCGTGTACGGCTGTTGTTGGCATATGTGAACATACATAGCATTCCGTGCTGTTGTCGGTGCGTGTTCTATCATACACATATCTATACCACGCGTTGTTCATCCATGGGTGGTTATGGTCTTGGTTCAGGTCACGCAGATGCGAATTATCATGTGTCCATCTTTTTTGCAGGTGGTGTTGTTTATTTCCTCTCATCTGGGTGAGTGTTAGTAGGCTCACTAGGAGCGCAATGCTGGCCACTAGGAGGACAAGTGTCTTCATGATGACCAGGCACACCTAGACTTCTGGTGAGTAGACTATTGGCGAGAAGTAAAAAAGGGCGGGATATACCCAATCAGCCCTTCCCTTCACCAATAGATCACCTAGAAGCCAGGGGAGCCGGCGTCTAAGCGTCTGGATTGTCACTCACTTTTTTACAGTGGCTTTGGTGGATCCAAGATGGTCTTTCTGCTATTTTGCAGGCGGTGGGTGTGGTAAGTAGGACTTGGTATGGGCCCTCCCACCTTGGTGAACTCCAATTCTTTCTCTGGAGTACTTTGATCAGGATCCAATCACCTGGTTGTAACCTGCAAGACACTGGAGAGAAATCACTCGGCAGTTGGTTGTTTAACACAATCTCTTTATTTTCAAACAGTTTAGTCATCCATTCTGCTAGGGTAGTTTCCCTTATTGATTTATTAATAGGTTCACTGGTAATTGGCAATGGAAACGCTCTCCCGTGGATGATTTCAAAAGGTGTAAGTTTCTGAGAACCTTGTGTTATTCTCATCCACATCTTTACTAGGCCTAGACATTCAGGCCATGGTCTTCCTGTTTCTTCCATGCATTTTCTTAATCTCTGTTTTATTGTGCCGTTAGTTCTTTCCACTAATCCTGCGCTTTGTGGGTGATATGCACAGTGATGTTTGATGCTAAATCCTAGAGCTTCAGAGACTTTGCTGATGATGTCATTAACAAAATGTGTTCCATTGTCTGACCTTATCAGACTGGGAATGCCATATGTGGGGATGAAGTGATTGCATAAACACTTTGCCACTGATATTGCATCTGCTCTTTTTTACTGGATAGATTTCTGGCCATTTTGAAAATACATCTATAATTACTAGAGCATATCTTGATGCTTGGCATTCGTTAAGTTCAATAAAATCCATGTGGGTTTCCTTGTGAGTTGTGTTGTTTTTTTTGTTTTTTGTTTTTTGACAGAATAGGCATGTTCTTACAAATTATTCGCTAAAGTTTCAAAATTTATAGTGTGTATTGCATTGTTTATCTATACTATATCTCCCTCCTGTTGACACAGGTGTTTACCTCATGTGTCACTACAACCGCTGTCCTGTGTAATGACTCTGTTAATATAGGTTTTCCATCACAGACCATTAAGTCATCTTTCAGTTTACTCCACATTTCAGCCACTTGTTTTGTTCAGTGATTGTTGCAGCTTGTTGTTCGGTTTTTAGTACATCAAGTGGTATTTGTGGGCAGTAGTTGGTTTCTAGTAGCTCTGCCGATTGTTTGCAGCCTGTTTTGCTGCTTGTTCTGCAAAATTATTTCCTTTTGTGACAATATAATTGTCTTTTTGATGTGCTCCACATGTGCACAGTGCCAATTGTTTTGGCAAGGTGATCACTTCCAGCAAGATTTTTTTTTTTCTTCTCTATAGATGGAACATTACATTCTCACTTGAGGCATTTTTAGATAATTTCTAGTTTTTCAAAGAATTCACACATCTCACACATCTTACATATTTTAAACAAGTATTGTCACAAATTTGTTTCCAAATCAACAAAATAAAATAATCAAACAAAACCGAAAACATACATGAGTCAGGACCCAAAAAGAAAAATGCTGCTACTGAAACAGAGCAGACATGTGAGGGAAAACTGAGCTCACAGACAGCTGCATGTGTTGGCTTTTATGCAGCTTCTGCTCTAAAAACAAATAAATAAAAAATAAAAGAAAATGTGTAACATGCTCATCAACTTAGCGGTGTCCACATATTTAATTCAGCTTCACAATCCTGTAACTTTAGCTGTTGTCTACAGGGTTTGGCTTATTAGTTGTTACTATAGATGTGCTCTATATCTCAGTAATATTTTATCCAGGTTTTCAAGCATGTCAAGTGCCTCTATGCACCTAAGTAGTTTAGATATTTCCTTTATTTTCTTCATCTCCTATGTCATTATACTGAGTTTGAGCAAACCTTAAGCTTGATGCAGACTACTTCATAACAATTGTCCATCTCACATCATACTGACTAGGTTACTTCTTATTATTATCATCTTTTTCTTTCCATATAATAACAACAGTATATTACAACATTTTATCAGTGTATATAAAAGTGTATATTACTATACTACTACTGAGCCAATTTAATAGTTGGGATCATCTTACTCAGCAAACAGATAACTTAGAATTCATCCAATCTGTACAAATTTGCTTCTTCTCTGAACAGGTTTGTGCCTACTTTTTAGACTGGTCTTCTGTTTGCCTCATCTCAGATCCAACCTTCGGTCACTTTCATTCTTTCTGTTGCATGTCTAACCAAGCAATTTATTATTATATATTTTATATTTTATTTTGTGTCCATCAAGGGCTTCGGGTGATCTGCAGCTTCACCTTTTCCCAAGCTGGAGACATTTACCTTTTCACACACTTTCCTTGGCTGACCAATGACACAGCCTTAATGTACCTTATGCATCTCTCTATTTTATTTAAAAGGTTTTCATGTGAATTATTTCCTTTTATTTATTTTATACATTCTGGGCATGAACGTCTTGCCAACTATGTTTCATTGTTAATATAAGTTTACAGGTTGTTATCCTTCCTATTATTAGTTTCAATACATTAAAAAGAAGTTCTAATGTAATTTTGTCTTTATTTATTTTATTTTTGTACTTCTTATATTTATATCTATTCGTTGAGGTCTGTTTCCAACCTTTTTAAACTACTTTGATCTCTAGTTTTCACTTAATAAGGGTTTTATCAGTCACTGCAGTTTGTCCGGCGCCTGGACATTTTTTCTCTAGCCACTGCTCGTCAGCAGTGAGTTTTGTTGATTTATTACCCATTTTTCTTTCTTATTATTTTTATTAGCTCATAGATATATTTACGTTTACACACACACATACACACCCGTGGTGCTTTCTCTGGCACGAGGAATGGGAGAGGCTATTGACACGGCCTTCTACTTTCAAGCTAGCCTTGAAAGCGGTGTCAATTTTATGTGATGAAACACAACCTTTTCCCGTTCCACCAGAACTCGAGCAACCAACGGTAAACAATTCGGTGGAGTAGTTCAGCCTCCTTAATGTGCTGTAAAATCAACTTACTCCACCAACAAAACAGTAAAACAACAGATTATACGCGTAATGAGTTTTTTATTCTGGGCAACACTGTGTCTTTCTACATTGCTCCAAGCCCTCTTTCAGGCGAGCTGCTTCGTAACCTCTACGAGTCCTTTTTCAGACGAGAATGTTACTATCCTGTCGTATTTTGACATTAAACTTGCTCCAAGCCCTCTTTCAGGCGAGCTGTAACCTCTACCAGTCCTTTTTCAGACGAGAATGTTACTTAATTAATCTGTCATACATTGACGGGAAACTATTTAATGTATAGACCACAGGTTGCCTCAGTCGTTTTGCGCAAGATGTGAGTGAGTGCTAAATATTCACCTGAGTTATTGTGTGGTTGCTTTGGTTTCCTTCATCAACCCCTGAAGTCGTGGACCTCTTATAAGAACGCTGGCCAGAACCCGAACGTCACGTCTCTGGACTTTATCCTCTGCCTGGAGAGGAGTCGACAGCGTGGGCTTCTCACGACGTCAGGACTTGACGAAGGTCTCCTATTGGAGCATTGAAAAAAATATCAATGTCCACTCCGGCTCGAAGGACCAATTAAATGTTAAAGATATTCTATTATCAAAGTACTCAGATGCAATGAAATATCACTCAGACACTTAGAGCAGTTTTAAACGTGCACGGGTGAGAGACTCAGGGAGAGACTCACACACCTCCTTGGTGCAGTCTGGCTTTATTTATACACATCATGAAGCATACAAAAAAGGAAATATCATCCTTATCTTGTCAAGAAAACAGGTGTGGTTTATCAAAAAACTTCGTGTTCTCTACAAGGTTGTTTCTTACTCGTGGGTGGCGGTTTCCTGCTAGTGTGAAGGCAAACAGTGACAATGTGAAGGCAAAGACTGATAATGTGAAGGCAAGCAGTTTCCGTTATAAAGTAGGGAGCCAGCAATTAAAATATGCAGCTGGTTGAGTACAGAACAGAAATATAAACACTCTTAGCTGATTATTATATGAATAATAAAATCTTAGAAAGCAAAAATACTCTGACACATTGTGACTGTTCACATTAGTGAAGCTGTTACTTTGCTGCCAGGTGGAAAAGAAGCCTAAAGCTGAGTCTGATTAAACATCTGCTGCACCAGAGAGTTTCATGGCCCTGCTTTATCCTGTGCTTGCTGACCACCTCGTCCTGAAACCTCTTCATCATCCTCACAGTTGTGTGAAGAAAGAGGGAAGCAGGTGGAAACCATCTGTGCTGCTGTGTTCACTTGTGTGTGTGCGTCTATGGTCATATCTAATGTGTACCTACAGACAAACACAAACACAAACACCTGGCATTGCACAAGAGTCTCTATGGAGCAACCTGCAGATGTCAGAGATGTGATTAGAGGGTAAAGTGGACTAGTGAGAGCATCTATGTTGTTGTTGTCTGCTGGGGGACAGCATCAGCTCCAGAGATGCATCAGGATCAGCAAACTAATCTGCAAGGCTACAAGTGTCACTGAAGGAGTTTGAGTCAGTGAGGGACTCAAACTCACACAGCTGGTCAAGAAGGCTCAGCAGCTGCTGTATTTCCTGAGGAGGCTGAGGAAATTTGGTATGTTGGCCAAGATCCTCAGCAGGTTCTACAGCTGCACTGTGGAGAGCAGCCTGACCAGCTGCATCACTGCATGGTACGGCAGCACTACTGCAAACCGCAAACGCCTGCAGAGAGTGATAACAACTGTGGAGAAGATCATCAGGACCCCGCTGCCCTCTCTGCAGAGCAGCTACCATCACAGAGTCCAGAGGAGAGACACACCTCTGCCCTCGAGACGAAGGTTCAGAAGTGTGAAATGTAGAACATCCAGACTCAACAACTCCATCTTCCCCACTGCTATCAGACTCCTGAACAGCTGACCGACCTCAAACTGCAGTTTGCACATCAGGTCACTTTGCACACTAAGTTCATTTTGCACATTAAACTCCATGTACATCCATGTACATCGACATCTGCAGACCACACGTGTCTTCAGTTACTTATTTGTACTTATTTGCAGTTATTTATCTTTTTATTTTATTTTTTTAAGTTATTTTTTATCCTTATTTTATCTTTTTATTTATTCTTATCTTGTTCTTTTAACCATTATCTAACTTGGCATTGTGCACGGTGTGTTTAGATTCAATTTAAATTCAGGGACACGGAGCCCCTGTTGATCCTCTACCTAATCACACGAGCTACGGTGTGAAAACGGGTGTGGGTCTCAATCAGCCAAGGTTTTGGGTGAACCCATTGTGAGATCTAGCCCCACCCTATCATGTGATTTCCTGTGATCAAATGTCCCAGGATGTGAGTGGGCGTTAAGACGTCCATGTCCCTCTTCAAGCAACTTAAAGAAGTCCAGACGCTTTTCTTTCCAAGCTCCTTCAACAACATCATTCATAGAACAGCTTCCAGCTTCTTTTGCTCGGCTACAGTTTGGATGGATTTGCAGATGCAACAAGACTAAAATGGTTAGGGTCAGGAGGTCAAAGGTCAGAGCTCCTGTGGGTCTGAGGGCGGCCTCACGCTGGAGAAGGATGAAGGAGCCTGACCTGAGCCAGTGTTTGACATGAACACATCAGCACTGCTGTCAGTGAGCCTAACGACAGCCGTTAGCATCATTTCAGTGTTTCAGTCATAAAAACACTTCCTGTCACTGTGGTGGTTACAGTGACATCATGCAGTTTGTGCTTTGACCTCCAGAGGGCGACAAATCAGCACAGACAGAGAGC
This sequence comes from Aulonocara stuartgranti, assembly GCF_965226115.1. Lineage (NCBI taxonomy): Eukaryota > Metazoa > Chordata > Actinopteri > Cichliformes > Cichlidae > Aulonocara > Aulonocara stuartgranti. The sequence continues at coordinate 8,301,862 of NC_138941.1, forward strand.
TCCATTCAAACTTTGCTGCCATCAGGAATAATTCTTCAAATATAATCATCAGTGTTTGAGCAGTTATGATATCAGGGACAATCTAGACATGTGTGACAATACTGAACATGTCACATGACACACCTCAAACATCATGTGATCCACTCTCAGTCTGCACTTTCATTCATGACTTCAACAGGTTGAAATGAGCTTTGAAGAAACATTCAGTGAAATAAATCTTTCATGGATTCATGTGAGCAGCAGATGAACTTTGTACCAACAACATCTTCAATAACAGAGTCTGAATGAAGCTCAGGTGTTGATGCTGCTCACTGATTGGACGCTTGCTTTCAGCTCTGCTCTCAGTCTTTACTGCACAGGTGAAGGTAGAAAGTGTGACTGGATCTATAGACTGGAAACAGAGAAACATGCTGAACATTTGAAGCTTTGCAGCAGAAATGTTCATGTTACAAATACAGCAGAGCTGATCTGGGATCAGTGTGTTCACACCTGCAGCTACAACAAGGTTTCATGTCTCCACACGTCAGCATGTGAACTTTACTCTGACTCAGTCTGAGCAGTCAGACGGCATATTTTTAAAGTTAACACATCAGCACACACAGAGCTGAGCCCCTCCCACCTGTGCTGAGTTTCAGGTGGAGCCCCGCCTCCTTCCAGGAAGCAGCTCACCTGTGTGTCCGTGTTTAGTGTCCAGGTGTGGAGTGGAGCTTGTTGTTGGTGTGTGAAGAAACTGTAAGTTTGCTTTGTTTCCTCCTTTAACAGTTTGTCTTTAGGAACTTTACTGTTTGTTCAGCTCGTGTTTGATTTCTTCACACAACAAACTGTGTGTGTTTGTATTTCCGGTCTCTCCATTAAAGTCAGTGTGTAATGTTTCCTGGCTAACATCAGCTGTGTGCAGCTTAGTTCAGCACAAATCTGCCGCTCCATAGTTCACGGTAACGGACTCACAGCTGGACCAACGAGGCCGAGTGTGTCCGCCACTCTGAGCTACGTTCGTGTTTGTGTACTTGTAGTTTGTACTTTGAGTTCACTCAGAGCCCACAGAGGACGCAGCGTACGTGATGACGTCACAGCCCTTTACCTCCTTTACTGTCACTGTGATTAATATTTACACACGAGACACCTGCAGAGCTCTGACGCTGAGCTAGCACACAGCATGCTAACGCTAAGCTAACGCTAAGCTAACACTAAGCTAACACTAAGCTAAAGCTAAGCTAACGCTAAGCTAACACTAAGAGTTCTTACAGACACGAGTTAAAAAGCTGCTTTTAGTTTGTGATCAGAGTCCAGGACTGAGAGCAGCAGCAGAGCTGATGGATGATGAATTACTGGATGGAAGAAGCTTCTCATTAGCAGTGAATCAGTGTGTGTGCAGTTCTCTGCAAACAGCAGGAAGAATTAGTGTGAAGCTTTAACTCTGCTGATCCTCTTTGAATCCTGGATCAGCTGAAAGGTTTAAAATGTTGTTCACACGTGTTGGACTGACTGAAGCTTCCAGTCACAGTGAATCAGTGTGTGTCAGTGAATGCATCGTGTGTGCTTCAGGCTCCATCTAGTGGACTGATAGCAGAGCAGCTGATGGCAGCTTCCTCTGCCTCACACTGCTGTCTGACTGCATCCAGCTGACACTGAGATGAAGCAGGAAAGAAGCAGCTGATATTTGGACAGCACACATGATGAAAGGAGGATTTCAGCTGATGTGCACATGAATGATTTGTGTTTCCTCTGCAGGTAGAAAGTGTGTGTGAGCTGAATTGAGCAGCATGGATCAGTGTGAGGACAGAGAGGAGGGAGTCCCTCCCTCTAAAAGCACTCTGTGTGGGGAACATGAGAGCCAGACCAAAGCTCAGAGGTGAGATGACCATCTCTAACTGTCCATGACTCTTCTCCATGTCACAGCTCAGCACTCACATCACTGCTCCATCATTATCCACAGGAACCAGCCTGGACCTCCACCCAGCTCTGTGTCCTCTAAGAGCAAACGGGTGAAGCATTTCTTTCGTAATTTAGGGCAAAAAAAGTCATCTGACGAAAAGTAAGTTCATGTCAGTATTAAAATGTTTGAAATTTTAATCAGCTTTTACTATTTAACAATTTATGCTTTATTTATACTTTTTATGTAATGTATTGGACACATTGGATGTGACACATGTTTCATGTTCACTTACTTTTAGCGTCAATCAGAAACCACCCAACTCTGTGTCCTTACAGAGTGACCGGTCTAAAGGTCTTCCCATTGATTTTAAAGTCCAGCCTGTGTCTGCTGCAGAGAGGTGAGCTGTTAGTAACATGAACTCTTTGATTAAACTGCTCGATGTTGTTGGATATAAACTACAAACACGTCATTCCCTCAGTCCCATTTAAACTGTCTTTTAAAACAAGCCTTTGGTTTCTAAACAACTGAAAACCCACTTCAGCAAACAGGAAGTGATCAGAGCGTCCGTCCACTTCCTGTCAGGCCCTGCAAACATTTCATATTGAAGAAAAGTAGTTGATATCTCACATTTTTACTCCACCACATTCAACCATTTTGACATTTTACAGCATGAAACTCTTGTCACATGACTCCTGTTATGTTATAGAGTCATGTGACCACCAGGGAGGGATTTGTATGGATGAAACACATTCAAATCAATCTGATTCATCAATGGAAACATTTTTGGTGTAAATGCAGCAACACTGAAAACGCTGAAGATAAAAACACAACAGATGAAATATGAACAAATCGAGGCTTTGAATACACGTGTGTGTGTTTGAGACACAGAGATAAATGGATTGTGTGTCTGTCCTATTGCTGCGTGAGGGTTTTATTGTAGATTTTGTGCGTGTACACTTTTGACCACGAAGGTGTTGAAAGGGCGTAAAACAGTTGGAGGCACCAGAGTGAACACTAGTGCTGTCAGTAGATTAAAACATGACTAATTAATGACACAATCTTCTGTCATTAATCCTGATTAATCACAATTACTTGATCAATAGCTGCAGTTACATTTTTCCAACTTTATATTTAAGCCTGTAACAGACGTTTACACCATATAATGAAGTCAATGCAGAATAAACACAAAGAATGTTAAACGCTTCAATTCAAAGAGACTTTGAATAGTTTTCAGTCTTTAACTCAGCTTCTCTGCTGTAAATACAACTTTGTAACAAACATATATACTAAAAGCTAAGTGTGCACTAATATATAATAATATATAATCTATATTACTGCTGTTAATGAAAATGTTTAATCAGACTCATCACAGGGTTACTGTGGATTCATTTGGATTAATCACCATTAAACATCATTTTTAATGTAAACGAATCAAAGTTCATTTCATGAGCAAACAGACTCGAGAGAAAAGGGCAAATTTACACACTTAACATGTTTATTGAACATGTAAACATTGATTAACCTCCTGAATGAGCCGACCCCCCCAGGGACAGTCCTGCATGCTAATGATGGGCTCTGCTCTGTACCTGCAGGATTCTGTCAGCCACAAACTCCTCAGCTGATCCTGAATCTGAGCCCATCTGTCAAACAATCATTTTCTTCACAGGTCTGTGGAGGTGGCACTGATCCTGCAGCAGTCTAACACTCTGTCACTCTTCTTCAAGTCTTTGACACGAGGAACCAAAACTATGTTATTAACAACACTAACAGGTCTGCAGTTTGTCCACTTGGCAGTTGTGTCATCAGTGCTTTGCATTGTTGTGATATTTTAAGCTGGAAGTGCTTCGGTGAAAAGAAAATTCCTTCTGTCACGATGTGCAGAATCCTTCATGTTGGTCGGCTGGTCCGTCTTGTTATTTTTTTAATGCTCAAACTTTCCATCGGGAGGTCAGTGTGTGTTTGTCATCTTCCATATTGAGCTGATTGGTTCAGCTGCCGTCACTAACAGATGTGCTGCACATCTGCACATGTGTTGAAGTGCGTTGATAGAAACATTTCAGGGATTTTGAGTCGTTCTGCTCTCCAGATGTGTCGTGTTAAAGGTTTTTATCATGTTAATCATGATAACAGATGAACCCTAACCCTACATGTTAATTTTGACAGCACTGGTAAATCCTTTTTAATGTTCTTCTGTCAGATCATTGATTAGACTCGACTCCAAATACGAGACTCAGAAAACTCAAATGAAAACTCAAATCAAAGCAATGAGAAAAGGACTTCTTGTGTTAGAATGAAAACATATGGAAGTGGTCAGGTTTCAAACACTCGATGAATCTACTGCACAGTTACATTCAGGGACCTTTGGCCTCCTGAGAGCATTAGTTGATGGTTCATCACAGTTTTACCTTCCAGTGAGGGAATTTATCAGTTTGATGAAGTCTCAAAGTTTCCTCTGAGCTTCTGCAACATCATCACTTCCATCACTGATGAAAGAAAGTTCATAGAAATCTTCAGAATCTGAGAGTCTAAAACTTGACAAAGTTGATTCAGATGAAGTTATTTGAGCAGAAACTCCTGGATCTTTATCCTGTGTTGATCTAATCCTTCATGGTTCCTCCACAGAGTGGACCAGCAGAGCTCAGAGGTTCCCAGTGGTCAGTCTGCCCAGCAGCATCAAACACAGCTGGACTCCATATTTATGGTCTGTACATGTACAACAACTACTGTTACATCTGTTCTGTTCACGGTCATCTCCATGCTGCTCTTTGTAGACCAGTGGATCGTCAGTGTGTCCAACATGGATCTGATGTTTGGCTCCATGATTTCAGTCTGATTGGCTCATTCATAAATATTCTGTTCCAGCTGCTGGAGGACAACATCATCACTTTTGTGAAGAACGAGCTGAAGAAGATCCAGAAGGTTCTGAGTCCAGATTACCCAGAATGCTTAGAGAGTCAGAGGAGCAGCAGCAGAGAGGCATGTGTGAAGATCACAGTGGACTTCCTGAGGAGAATGAAGCAGGAGGAGCTGGCTGACCGTCTGCAGAGCAGTAAGAGGATTTATCTAAAGATTTAAGCTGCTGGATAAATGAACATTTTCCAGAGATGGAAGATGGAGCAACATGTTTTAAAGATTAGTTCTTTTTGGAATTGAGTGTTTATTTTTCTTCTCATTCAGAGCTTCAAGCTGCAGTTTGTCATCGTAACCTTAAATCCACCCTGAAGAAGAAGTTCCAGTGTGTGTTTGAGGGCATCGCTAAAGCAGGAAACCCAACCCTCCTGAATCAGATCTACACAGAGCTCTACATCACAGAGGGAGGGACTGCAGAGGTCAATGATGAACATGAGGTCAGACAGATTGAAACAGCATCCAGGAAACCAGACAGACCAGAAACAACCATCAGACAAGAAGACATCTTTAAAGACACACCTGGAAGAGATGAACCAATCAGATCAGTGCTGACAAAGGGAGTGGCTGGCATTGGGAAAACAGTCTTAACACAGAAATACAGCCTGGACTGGGCTGAAGACAAAGCCAACCAGGACATCCAGTTCATATTTCCATTCACTTTCAGAGAGCTGAATGTGCTGAAAGAGGAAAAGTTCAGCTTGGTGGGACTTGTTCATCACTTCTTTACTGAAACCAAAGAAGCAGGAATCTGCAGCTTTGAAGACTTCCAGGTTGTGTTCATCTTTGATGGTCTGGATGAGTGTCGACTTCCTCTGGACTTCCACAAAACTACAATCCTAACTGACCCTAGAAAGTCCACCTCAGTGGATGTGCTGCTGATAAACCTCATCAGGGGGAAACTGCTTCCCTCTGCTCGCCTCTGGATAACCACACGACCTGCAGCAGCCAATCAGATCCCTCCTGACTGTGTTGGCATGGTGACAGAGGTCAGAGGGTTCACTGACCCACAGAAGGAGGAGTACTTCAGGAAGAGATTCAGAGATGAGGAGCAGGCCAGCAGGATCATCTCCCACATCAAGACATCACGAAGCCTCCACATCATGTGCCACATCCCAGTCTTCTGCTGGATCACTGCTACAGTTCTGGAGGATGTGCTGGAAACCAGAGAGGGAGGACAGCTGCCCAAGACCCTGACTGAGATGTACATCCACTTCCTGGTGGTTCAGGCCAAAGTGAAGAAGGTCAAGTATGATGGAGGAGCTGAGACAGATCCACACTGGAGTCCAGAGAGCAGGACGATGATGGAGTCTCTGGGAAAACTGGCTTTTGATCAGCTGCAGAAAGGAAACCTGATCTTCTATGAATCAGACCTGACAGAGTGTGGCATCGATATCAGAGCAGCCTCAGTGTACTCAGGAGTGTTCACACAGATCTTTAAAGAGGAGAGAGGACTGTACCAGGACAAGGTGTTCTGCTTCATCCATCTGAGTGTTCAGGAGTTTCTGGCTGCTCTTCATGTCCATCGGACCTTCATCAACTCTGGACTCAATCTGATGGAACAACAACAGAGAATCTCTACATGGTCTAAACTATTTAACAAACTAAAACTTCAATCTCTCCACCAGAGTGCTGTGAACAAGGCCTTGCAGAGTCCAAATGGACACCTGGACTTGTTCCTCCGCTTCCTCCTGGGTCTTTCACTGCAGGCCAATCAGGATCTCCTACGAGGTCTGCTGACACAGACAGGAAGCAGCTCACAGTACAATAAGAAAACAGTCCAGTACATCAAGGAGAAGCTCAGTAAGAATCTGTCTGCAGAGAAAAGCATCAATCTGTTCCACTGTCTGAATGAACTGAATGATCGTTCTCTAGTGGAGGAGATCCAACAGTCCCTGAGATCAGGACGTCTCTCCACAGATGAACTGTCTCCTGCTCAGTGGTCAGCTCTGGTCTTCATCTTACTGTCATCAGAAGAAGATCTGGATGTGTTTGACCTGAAGAAATACTCTGCTTCAGAGGAGGCTCTTCTGAGGCTGCTGCCAGTGGTCAAAGCCTCCAACAAAGCTCTGTAAGTACATATGTGATCATAGCTTTAGCTTTTAAATGTTTATTCTAGTTAACACAGATCAGATGGAACAACTCAAATAAAATATCAAAAATATTAAGTGGTCATCGGTACTCAGTTTGTTCAATACTGAATACAATGGAGCACAAATTGTCCACGTTTCTGAAATATTTCTGGGTGTAACTGTCACCAAAGTGCAATTTAGACCTGGCCTGTGGTTGTTATCTAAGTGATAATCATCAATTCTACTAAAACAAATACAAAATAAAGAAATTTGACACATTCTGTTGATATCAAAAGCACACTGAACAATTCAGTGTTGTTTTACTGCTGTTCTCTCTTCACTTCTTCTCCTCTGATTCTCTCCACATGTTGCTCTGCATCAGTGCTCAGTTTCCTGACAAAACAAGATGAAATATTGCTAAATATAATAGTATCTCATTACACTTCAACATAAGTGTTTTATTTTTGTAATTGTTTATCTGTTATTTTTCAGACTGAGTCACTGTGACCTGTCAGAGAGAAGCTGTGAAGCTCTGGCCTCAGGTCTCAGCTCTCAGACCTCTAATCTGAGACAGCTGGACCTGAGTAACATTAACCTGAAGGATTCAGGCGTGAAGCTTCTGTCTGAAGGACTGAAGAGTCCACGCTGTACACTGGAAACTCTCAGGTGAGATCAAGCATTTTTCTTTCATCAACTGACAGAATTAGCAGATTAATAATAAGGCAGTCCTCTAATAAGAGGAGAAGTGGAGGTGTTTTGAAGGGCAACGTACTCTTATGTTAACAAGACAGGAAGTAGTTCCTGGGAACTGCTTCCTTTGTTGTTGTCTAAGTAGAAACATGATGGTGAAACAGTGATGAGTTTGCAGAGGTGAATCCACAGCACACAACACAACAATGCAGTTGCGTGCTGAAAGCAGACTTCTCACAGATTCTGAGGCTGCAGGTTTCATCACTGTCCAACCAAAATTCACTGAACCAGCAGTAAATGAACGTCCAAAACGACGCTTCATGTTTAAAAAACAGATGATCAGGGGGATTTGTGTTTACATCTTTTTTGTGTGATCTGCTCACCTGCTGTTTCAGCTGTTTGGTGGTTGTTGAGATGGTTTTGTGAACTTTTAGCTGAGATTCTGACGTTTCTGTAGATACCACACATGTCTAATTACTTTGTACAGCATGAATGGCCATAACGAGGTTTTTAACAGTAAGAAAAGTTGTAAAACTTCAGAAAATATAGTTAAAAGTCCAAAACCTTCTACGTCTGGTGGCTTGTGGTAAGGAGCAGATCAAACGAGTAAAGAATTACGTTATAATTATAAATGGCTTCAACAGCACATTCAGGTCTGTGAGACTCATTCAGACACTGAGCCGTGGCTCTGTGCTACATGCACATATTTCTGCATCTCTGCTATTCAGACACACTTTATATATAGTTTATTTTATGTAGTATTCAATACTGAACTGTACATTTAGTCTTTTTAAAGGCAGCAAGTTTTATTCAGTGTTTTCATAAAAGCTTTATTTTTATCCATTTACTGCTATTAGGAAGAACACGTGAGGTTAAGACCTGGACCAGTTTGAAACCTTTTGTCCTCCACAATGGAAAATGGGTGGAAATAAAAATGGGTCTCACTTTAGCCAGCTCCTAATTTTATCAGTTCTACTCTCAGCGTCTCCTGTATATCTCCTGTATAAATGTTGCACTCAGTTTTGTGGTCTCCAATATCACTGAAATGCAGCCAGATGCTGCTCATTTTGCCTTTTCACTCTTTCCTGACACGCTTGCATTTCAGTACAGCTCCCATTTCTCTGTGTACTGGTCTCTACCACTACCCTTGCTGTCTATGGGACATGTCCTCTTTCACATAATGGTATGATCCCAGTCTGTCTCTTAAAGTGTTTGGCCACATGGTTTGCTCATCAGAATAAAACCTCAGCCGTGCTCACATTGATTATCAGCAAGCCTGAAAATTCATCAATATTTGACATATGAAATTATCTCATGGGCTGGATTTGGCCCACGGGCCATATGTTTGACACCCCTGGTTTACACGGTTTGGTATTCAATGTACAAGTGAGTTAGCTCTCAGCTAACTAGCAGACAAGCTAACTGCTGGGACTGCGTCTTTCTAACAAGAGCGTCAGACACTCAGACTGGTTTCCTTTGTGGATGATGATGTGTTCTCACACTGATCCTTCATGCTGATGCTGCCATCCACCCACTGCTCCTGGATTCCTCATCATCATCTCCATCAGCCCTCACAATACTCCACCTTCTTCAGCTTCATGTTCAGCAGCCTGGATGGACAGTAATTCTTTCCATGGGTTATGGTGGGACATTGAGAGCTGAAGTCAAACAGCAGTGAGAATGAAAGACTGATTCATTTCTATTTAGTCTTGTGATGTGCAGCTTTGTTCAGAGCATTAAGGCCCAGCAAAGATTACTGAGGTCATAGAGTCCTGATGAAACCTGTGTGCTTATAGAAACTGAGACCAGATGAACCAGAATAGAAGGACATTAAAATGAAGTGTCAGCTACACAAAGGCAAAGCTATTCAGTTGTTGCTGTGAGTTCTTTAAATGGAGGATGGAGTCAGACTTTAAGCTGCTGGACTCAGTCACTATATCCTGTTGTCCTCATAGAACCTGGACACACAGACTCACCTGTGACACAGTGACACACAGTGTGGGCTACACACACATTAGAAAGTGGATCAGTCACACTTGTGCAATCATTTGTTGTGCTGGGAAACCATGAACACTTTGAATCACATTAATGGCTTTGTTACAGCAACATTCAATCATGAGTTCAAAAGTAGTGCATTGTGTACTTATTTTAATAGTACTGCAGTGTGAGAAGTGCAACATTCAGTGTGCAGAAACAGATCAGGTGCTTTCTAACAGCAGTGTTCCCTTTAACACAGCAGCAGTTCAAATATTTCTGTCAGTCTGAGCTGAAACATGAATCTAATCAAATATCAAATCAAAGTTCTTTGCCTCTGCCAGGACGTTAACATTTGATCTAGTTTTTTACAAAGTTCCCTCAGCGTCCAGAGCCACCAACATACCTTTGATCAACAGCAAGTGAACATTTATAAATGTGTGTTTGCAGAACAGGAAGCAGCAGAACTATTGTTCTGTTATCAGGCAGCAGCACAAACGCTCATCAGCTCATTTACTGTGCAGGACTTTGAGTGTGTGAAGTGTGTGTTTGTGCTGGATTTCCTTTGGAGAATCTCAGTCAGAAACCAGACAAAGAAAAACTCTTTCAACAGTCCAGGTTGAGTTGACAACATGAACTGCATTTATCTTCCTCTGACTGACATGTTCTTCCTCCTCTGCACCGAGCCAGCTGCTAAGACTCACAAGCTCATTGACATTTTCTGATGATAAAGAAACTCTCTTCTTCTGCACAATATGAGCAGCAACAGAGAAGAAGCTTTCACAGGTACAGATGTTGCAGCTGTGGCCAAGTACATGTGCTGCATGTTGGAGCAGCACTCTAATGGACAGGCCTCTGTACTGATGGTGGGCTCTGCTCTGTATCCACCACACTGTTCTCAGCTGAGTCTTCCTCCTGTTCACACTCTGATGAAGCACCAACAGGGCCAACTTCTTCTCTGGTGGCTCGGATGTTGTTGCTTCCACAGGTTTCCCTCCAACAACCCTCTGTTCCTGCAGTAAGTTCAGTAAGATCTGGGTAAACACTTGAGCTCCTTGAGTCTGGCTCCAGCAGCAGTTTTCACATATACAATGTTGGCATTTTGCTTGCGTGTCTCCAGGTCTGTTCTGAATGTAGACTTGAATTTGACCACGTAGGCGGGGTCATCATCTGAGCTCTCCATCACCTGAGAGAGATGACAAAACACAGAATCACAGAGCATGAAACCAACGTTTCTCCTCCCAGAAGTTCAGTCACAGACCTGCAACAGAAACAAGAAGATTCAAATGACGCAGAGCTTTCATTTACTTATATCCACAAACATGTCCTCTACATATTCATGCTGTATTTACACACACATACAGAGGCTGTTTGTCTCTCACACACAGACAGGACACTGAGAAATACATCATGTTTAATAGCAGCTCATGTGTTACATCTGTAACAGCTGGTTCATGTTGTAACGCCGTGGCTTTCGTAGTCTCTCCTTTTTCTACAGCTCATGTGTTCTTCTTGTGATGCTGCGTCTTGAGGCTCATACATGCCGTCATTTGTTGATCCTAAGAACGTTCCTCAGACCGACTTCTTCAACAACAGATAACTTTAGTTGTATCAACACTGCCTCCTGGAACAGTTTAAAATGAACATGTCAAAGATCTGTACCTGTCTCCATGTTTCTGTCCCCGCCCCTTTCTTTCTGTCCTGGGTCATGTGAGCGCTGCAGTAGTATTAGGCCCACCCTCAATGCTCCCATTGGCTGAGACGCATAATGACGCCCATTTCAAGCCAGCACTGATCAACATCCCTCCTGTGACCCATGGCTTTTATATTCAGAGCCAGTGAGCACTTTCACAATAATCATGATTTTAAAAACTGTGATTAAAATAATTGCTGACGTTAATCAGTTAATGAGTTAACGAGATAATAACAGGTTAAGTTGCCCTAATAATTAGACTTTGGTGACAAACTGATGTGATCTCCATGTTTCCTTTGTTGGACTGTGGGCGAGTGTCAGAACTGAATGTACTGAGTAACATGTGGAGTTTAAATATGTGTCAGTTCCAGTTTTAGAGCTCTAAAGTGCAGCTATCATGTTAGGAATATGTTAGGAATAGACAGGAACACTGAGCACACTGAGGTCAAATCTTTATTTTACCACTCGCTGCATTCTTGATGTTCATGAATTCAGCAGCTTCATGATTGTCTGCAGCATTAATCTCATATTTCCATTAAAAGTGTTGAATTTGACTGTTTGATGTTCTTTATGATCTCTGGCACCAGTTCATCTGTAGGCTGAGCTCAGTCCATCCATTTAGTGAAATGATGTTTAAAGGTCTCCTTGTTCTGTGAGCGTGCACAGATCCTGAAGCAGAAAGCCTGGGTTACAGAGAAATGATCATCACTGTGATGATGCTCATCATCTCTGACTGGGATTTGAGGTTTTGTCAAAGCAGCAAAGAAAGCCTGGCTATGTTGGACTGGGTGTGGCAGCAGCTCCCAGTTTGAGTTCAGGAGACAGACGCCCTCTCTACTTTGAAGATCAGCTTCAAACTTTCCTTTTTGATAAAGCTTATAGTTCGAGCTGATCAGGTGACCCTGAACCATCCCTTAGTTATGCTGCTATAGGCTCAGGCTGTTTGTGGACTTCCCATGATGCTCTGCTTTCTTCTCCCCTCTTTTCACTCCTGATGCTTTTATATGTCACTACTGCATGTCCTTAACTTTTGTCTCTCTGTTTTGTTCTTGTCTCTCTGAGCTCATCTCTTCCCTTTCCCCTCACCCTGCAACCAGTCATGGTAGATGCTCCTCCTGGAGCCTGTTTTCACTGGGAGGATCTTTGTGTCAAAGGGAGTTCTTCTTCCCACCATCACCAAGTGCTGCTCACAGTGGAGGCGGTTACCTTACACTGTTAAACAGCTTCAGATGACTGTTGTTGTCTGTTGGGTATTGTCACTTATAAATAAAGTTACAATGGATGGATAGATGTTATTGTGACAAAGAGAAAACGATTGTTGACAGATTGATTGTTGTTTTGTGTGTTTGCAGTCTGTCAGGCTGTCTGATCACAGAGGAAGGCTGTACTTCTCTGGCCTCAGCTCTGAGCTCCAACCCCTCCCATCTGAGAGAGCTGGACCTGAGCTACAATCATCCAGGTGACTCAGGAATGAAGCTGCTCTCGGCTGGACTGAAGGATCCAGGCTGGAGACTGGACACTCTCAGGTATGGAGAGAAAATCTGATAGAGGAGGAAGAGCTGGAAACATTTCCTGTGTCTTTCACTCACTTCCTGTTTGTTTCGGGCAGATGACACATGAACAATCACACATGCAGGAATATTTTCAGGGACAGACACACTAGTCTCGCTGGATAGTTCATGGATATTTATGTAGGGGTCTCCAAGGAGTCTGTTTGCAGGAACATTTAGGTCACAGGTGTACCTGATATAGATACCAGTGTACCTAATAAAGTGTCAGCTAACATTTGGAAATGGAAGCTTAAATAATGACAAACTGTACATTCACAGCTGAAGTCACAATAAATTTGTTCTCAAGTGCACATTTTTCTGTTATTGTTCTCAAACAACAGAATGAGAATGAAATATTGATTCTAACAGGGCCCATAAACAGCATTAGCTTAGTAGCATTAGCTTATCAGAGTTTCCATCATGGTCACACAAATCCTTAGCAGAGAAAAGTGGCCTACTTAGCAATAGCTGCTCAAGTTGTATAAAGAAAGGGAAAACAGTATTAGCATTAGCTGCTAATGGCAGCTTACTTAGCATAAACTCTTCACATCTTTATAATGCAAGGGAAAGGAGTCACTCATGGAAGCCTATTTAGCATTAACGTTTCACATCATTATAACACAAGGGAAAAGGGTATTAGCGTTAGCTACTAATGCTTATTCACCTCAAATTAGCTTTAGCTGCTAATGGTAGCCTACTTAGCATTAACTCCTCACTAATATAATGCTAATTCACATCAAATTAGCATTAGCTGCTCATATTGTTATAAGGAAAGAGAAAACGGTATTAGCATTAGCTACTAATAATTATTCAGCCCTAATTAGAATAAGCCTCTAAAAGCAGCCTACTTAGCATTAACTCCTCACATCGTTGTTACCCAACGGAAAAGAGTATTAGTATTAGCTACTATCATTTTTAATAAGTAAGAGAAAACAGTGTTAGCATTATTGAATAATGCTAATTCACACTAAATTAGAATTAGCTATTTACAAGAGCGTACTTAGAATTAGCCGCTCACATTGTTAAAAAGTAAGGGAAAACAGTATTAGTATTAGCACATAATGCTAATTCACGTCAAAGTAGCATTAGTTAATAATGGCAGCCTACTTAGCATTAACTGCTCACTAATATAATGCTAATTCACATCAAATTAGAATTAGCTGCTCACATTGTTAAAAGGGAAGGGAAAACAATATTAGCATTAGCTGCTAATAATTATTCACCTAATTAGAGTTAGCCCCTAATGGAAGCCTAGTTAGGATTAACTCCTGACATAGTTATAATGCAGGGGAAAAGGGTTACCATTATCAGATAATGCTAATTTACATCAAATTAACAATTGTTAATAATGGTAGACTTCGTATCATTAGCTGCTGTCGTTCTTACAAAGCAAAGGAAAACAATATGAGCATTAGCTGCTAATGCTTTTTCATCTAAAATTAGCATTAGCCACTAATGGCAGCCTACTTAGCATTAACTCCTCACTAATATAATGCTAATTCACGTCAAATTAGCATTAGCTGCTAGCATCAGCCTACCTAGCACTAGTTGTTCACATTGTTAAAAGGGAAGAGAAAACGATATTAGCATTAGCTACTAATAATTATTCACCCCTAATTAGAATTAGCCGCTAATGGCAGTATACTTAGCATTAACTCCTCACATTGTTATAATGTAAGGGAAAAGAATTAGCATTATCTAATAATGTTGACCTTGGCCCACTGGAAAAGTTCAGAACTAAAGATTTAGGAGTGTTTCTCGATAGCTCTTTCTCATTTGAGAAACAAATGAACTCTGTTATTAAAACCAGCTGTAAGGTTTATATTGTTGATTGTCATTGATGCTTAGAAATATTTACTCATATATGCTTAGAGTTTTATAATCGATTGCATAATGATAGAGGTTTGATCCTTAGTAGTCTGTAAAGACTCTGTGTGCCTTCCACAGTGCTCTGGCATGCACACACCACTTGGGGCCATGAGAGAGGTCGTACCCTCTCTTACTGATTTATGGTGTAGGACAGGGGTCTCAAACTCAATTTAGCTGGGGGCCGCTGCAGGCAGAGTCTGGGTGAGGCTGGGCCGCATTAGGTTTTCCACAAGAAAGGCATGGTTAAAAAATTCCAATCTTCTCAAATCTCTTTATTTTTATTTTTTAACACAAAATATGAAAAATGAATAAACAAATTAAGAATTAATAAGAAAATAAATCAATCTGTAATACATAAATAAAATAATAATAAGATATTTTTAGTCAGTGAACTTGTGTGTTTCTTTCAGTCTTCTATATCTGCTGTATTTAGATTGAAATGTCTGTATTAACAGTTCTATAACCTTCTTCTGAACATGAATGGAACACTGGAGAAAATGAACTGTTCTTCTGAACATGGCTTCTCTTGCCTACTCCTTGCTGCTAGAGACCTGGCAGCGTTTCCTCTCGCATAGCCGAGCCAGATTTGGCCTGAGGGAGGAAGCAGTTGCGACCCTCAGTATGTCTTGAAGATGATCATCCGTAAGTCTGGACCTGTACTTGGACTTATTGAAGTTCAAAGTGGAGAAGAGCTTTTGGCACAAGTATGTGCTACCAAAAAGGCACATGGTCCGCTTGAACATTCGGGAAAGCCGAGGGAAACTAGGGCTCAATTCTCTCAAAAATTGTCCAAGCTTGTCTGCTTTTCCACTCACCTCCCTGAACTTTGCTTTGAGTTCAGAGTTGCACTGCAGCTCAATGAGCTCCATTTGAAGCACAGAAGGGGCATCTTGCACATCAAAGGAGACGGGGTCCGCAAAAATGTGAAAGGTGGCTCTGTGTGTCTTGAAGTCAGCAAACCTGTGATCAAATTCCTCCTGTAGCCTCAAAATGACATCAACATACTCGTCAGCACTGAATGGTGTGCCTGCATCCACGAGTGCCTTGCATGCTGGGAAATGGCAAAGGTTTGTCTGAGAGAGCTGAGCTTTCCAGAGCGCCAGTTTTGTGGAGAATGCTCTCACGTTGTCATAGGCAGCACTGACAAGTTGCCCCTGGCCTTGTAACGTCTTGTTCAGTACATTAAGCTCATGTGTCATATCAACAAGAAAAGCTGAGTCCATGAGCCATTTGGGATCAGTTAGCACAGGAACACTAACTCCATCCTTCTCCATGAAGGCTTCACTTCTGCTCTCAACTCAAAAAGTCTCTTTAATACATTTCCCCTGCTGAGCCAACGTACCTCAGTGAAGTCGAGCACATCCCCATATTCTGACTCCATTTCCTCTAAAAAAGCACAGAACCTTCGGTGCTTTAAGCCCCTGGATCTGATTTGGTTGATGCATTTCACAACAATAGACATCACATTGTCAAACTTCAGGCATTTGCTGCAAAGGACCTGCTGATGGATGATGCAGTGCAGAGCAATGGCCTCCTCCACGCCTTTCTCTTCCAGTTTGTTTTGTGCCACCAGTCCATGTTTCCTCCCTGTCATTGATGGCGCTCCATCTGTTGTTATTCCAACAAACCTCTTCCATGGCAAACCAACATTCTCAATGGCATCACACAGCTTGTAAATATCTGCTGAGCGGTGGTCTGGCCATGCATTGGAATTACTGTGAGCAGCTCCTCCATCACTTCAAAACTGTCATCAACACCACGGACATACATTGGGAGCTGGGCAGTGTCGGTGATGTCTGTGGTCTCATCAAGAGCGACTGAGTATACACTGAAGCATTTGGCTTTCTCACACAGTTGGTCATAAATGTCACTTGACAGGTCAGAAATGCGATCTGCTGCGGTGTTGGCAGAAAGGCTGATGTTGCTAAACTGACCTTTCTTTCCCGGACAGACTATATTTGCAGCCTGCAATATGCACTTTTAGACAAATGCACCTTCTGTGAATGGCTTCCCTGCTTTAGCAATCATCTCACTAACCACGTGGCTCCGACTGCTGCATTATTCTCTTTGGTTGCTTTCTTGGAGAAATCTTGCTGCCTCAGTAGATCTGTTTTAAGACTGGCAACCCGGTTCGCTCTCTCGTCTCCCTGGTATTTTGCATCCAGCTCAGCATGTCTAGTTGTGTAATGACGTTTCAAATTGTATTCCTTGTGCAGCGCAACTTTCTCTGTGCAAATAAGACAGGTCGGGGTGCCCCTGTGCTCAACAAAGAAATATTGCATTTCCCACTTTTCCTGAAATTGTCGGTGCTCATCACCAACCTTTCTCTTCACCGCAGGCTTTGAAAAAGACATGTTTGGGGCTATGTGACATTTATAATTCTACTTGGTGTCACTGTCGCATTGAAGTTTCAATCAAGCGTTTAGCCGACGGAAGGGGAACGTCTCAACGCGTAGAGAACGTCATTTCTGCTTCTTTTTCTTGCAACCGTAGCACGGCGATCGGCAGATAAAAAGCCGGTAGCAGTCTCCTTTGTTTTTACGCTCGATGTTCATGTCTTTCATGACGACACGAACACCGTGGCGTTTGCAGATGGTAGAAAGTGCAGGGATAGCGAGCGCAAAAAAGGCGACTGCTCACGGCGCCGGGCTGTTGTTACAGGAGAAAGAAGCGGAAACGACACCGTGACATATAACAAATAACATCAGCTGTTTCTGATGTTAGTTGTTTTGACTGCTTTTACATTATATTGAAATATATGTAATGTTCATGTTTGCTGCAATGCAAACGCAGTGATGCAAATAAAAACATGGAGCCACAAATGACGGTGCGACCCTATAATTAGTCCGGGTTACCGGGGACTGTTGTTGCCGATGAACAGGTGTCGCTATGTGACTGCAGACTAAATTGGGCTGCATTGAGTTCATGACTTTTCTTTTATCCCGCCGCCTACGCATCACTGTGAGAGTTAATATGAGATCTCTCTCTGTGGAAAAATAACTTTAAATCCCACTGACGTGTGTATAAATCTATATACGTATAATGTCCCGCTGGGCAGCAACTTAAAAAAACAACTTTTTTTGAAGTGTTGTGAACGCAGCGCGCTGGGGCGAATGTCGGCGTTTGCCCAATAGAAAGGAGGAAGCCAGCCAGGCACAGGAAAGAAAGAAACACTCCAGGGCAACGCTGCTGGAACTTTGACTCATTGAGAAATGTTTCCCTGCTTGCATCAAGCCCGGCTGGTGTCCCCTGAGATCCATATCCCACCCTGATTGGTGGGTTAATTCAGCTCCGCCCACAACACTGTAAAGTGTCATACATTATCAAACTAACATTACATTTTCATATTAAGGTGGGGCCAAAAACTATCGTCCTGCGGGCCGCAATTGGCCCGCGGGCCGCGAGTTTGAGACCCCTGGTGTAGGAGGACACCTGCTCTGTGTCTGGTTAAGTATAAGAGCCCTTTGTTAGGGGGACCGCTGGACTCTTAGCACCAGCTTTGGGGTCACAGGGTCACATCTGTAACACACACACACACACACAGACACACACACACAGACACACACACACACACACACACACACACACACACACTATGCACAGACTGGTACTCTTTGTTCATACCTGTGTAAGACGTCATAATGAACTTGTGCATATTCATGTAAGCTCAATAAAGAGCAGTGTTACGAGGGAGCAGACGAGAGCGACTGAGGTCAAGTGAAGGAACGGCGCTGTCACAGTTCTCTCCCTCATCAATTGTCTGCTTCCAGCGGTGGGTCTGTGCTAGACGACCCATCACCAGCTTTTTCCACTGGTTACCAGTATGTGGTAGAATCCACTTCCAGATCTGGTTGTCTTTAAATCTGTGAATGGATTGGCTCCATCTTATCTCTCTTTAACAAAAGAATCCAAGTGGAGCCCTCAGGTCTGCAGATAAGCAGCTTCTGACCAGAACTAGACGTAAAAACAGAGGTGAGCTTTATCGATGGCTGCAGCCAAACTCTGGAACAGTCGCCCTTCACATCAGGTCGTCACCAACACTGGACATTTTTAAAAGCCGGTTGGAAACACATTTGTACTCTGTAGCTTTCAATCCTGACCAGTCTTTATAGTCATTACTGTGTATGTTTCCTATTTTCTCTCTACTCTGTGCAGCACTTTGGCTCAAGCTGTTTTTAAATGTGCTGATAAATAAATGTAGATTTCTTTGAATAAAACAGTGGAGCCGAGCTTTGAGCTCAGTGTGTAACAGTGTGTGTGTGAGAGCCATGTAATGTCCATGTGTGCATGCTGACTGTGCTGCTCTGACCCCCCTCCTCCTTTCAGGGTGGAGCCTGCTGGAGTCCGATGGTTGAGACCAGGTCTGAGGAAGTGTAAGTGTGTTTTTAATGGGATTCATGAAAACAAAGCAGCACACATTCAACCATCTTCATCATGTCAGGAGTCATCATCAAAGTGTCAATCAATGAACAGATGATGGATCAATAACTGCAGCTGGATTGTGTTTGTTCTCTCCATCAGATTCCTGTCAACTCACAATCGACACAAACACAGTGAACACAAAGCTCCAACTGTCTGACAACAACAGGAAGGTGACACGTGTGGAGGAGCTTCAGTCATATCCTGGTCATCCAGACAGATTTGATGTTTATCAGCTGCTGTGTAGAAATGGTCTGACTGGTCGCTGTTACTGGGAGGTCGAGTGGAGAGGAAGAGTTTTTATATCAGTGAGTTACAGAAGCATCAGAAGGAAAAGACGCAGTGACTGTTGGTTTGGATGGAATGATCAGTCCTGGAGTCTGATCTGCTCTGATGATGGTCCTGATTCTGTCAGGCACAATTACAGAGACACATCCATCTCCTCCTCCTCCTCCTCCTCCTCCTCTGTCTCTAACAGAGCAGCAGTGTATGTGGACTGTCCTGCTGGCACTCTGTCCTTCTACAGAGTCTCCTCTGACACTCTGATCCACCTCCACACCTTCAACACCACATTCACTCAAACTCTTTATCCTGGGTTTAGACTCTGGTATCCTGGTTCCTCAGTGTCCCTGTGCTGAGTGGAGTGTAAAGAGTGTCTCCTGTTACAGAAACACTCTGACTGTTGAACAGATAGTTCAGTCTGTACATGTCTGTCTCTTTCACTCACAAACACGTTTTCAGATTCATGGATTCAATCAGTTGATGTTTGAAACTCTTCTAAATGATTCCTTGTAAACTTCTTCAGTCACAAACAAACAGGAAGTGATGTCACATGTGTTCCTGTCCACACAGCAGAATGAGTCTATTGCTGACAGTGATGTACAAACAGAGTGAGCATTTCTGAGGCCCAAAATAAACTGAGTAGTTCACTGAATGAACAATGGACTGTGAGCTCAGTTCCTTCATCATTAGTATGGATTATATATGTATATGTATTATATTAGTATCATATATATCAGGTGCTGCTGCTTTCAGTCATTGTGCAAATGTGCTGTTTGTAAGCTTGTAAAGCTGCAGTCAGCTGAGACTGAAGAAGTCACCTGATCAGTGAGCAAACGTTTCTGAAAACGTCCAGATGAACAGAATCAACCTTTTGGGATCAGCCAGCAATGCAGCATCATTGTTGTTCAGCTTCAGAGGTTTGCAGGAATGAACTGATGACCAGAAACAGCTGCAAAGTCCAAGAAAATACCAGCTGGAGTTCAGCTGCATTTGAAGAAGTCAAAGAAAAGTAAGGATGGCAAAGGGCGACGTTTTCTTCCAAAGAGCTGCAAACATGGTCGACGCCTCATTAGAAGAATCATCTGGACATTTGTGAGGAACTCTAACCAAGAAAGCAACGTCACACAGATCCAACAGACAGTTTCCATGACTGCAAGTGTTGAGTGGAAAAATGCTACATTGCATTATTGCATCCTCTCACCACAGGAGGCGCTGTTGGCACCACTGATTGCTGATCAGCTGTTCTCTGATGATCTGATTGATACTGTGAATAACGGGACTCACTGAACTCTGTGACACAGTGAAGATTACAGAGTTTAACTTCACCCTTTAAGACTGACCACAGAACCAAGTCCGCCAGAGCTTTTGTTATATTTTTACATGCTGTGGAGCCATTTGTGGGAGCATTTCAAGTTGCTATACATCAATACAACTGTTATAGCCCTAATTTTAATAATATGTATGCATTAAGTCCATAGTAACTACATAAACTGCAAAAACAACCTCTGCTCATCCATCTCTGTGTGTATCAGGATACATTTGGTTCATAATACACAGAAAAATCAGAGTTATTACCTGTAATAAATGTGAAAGATTCCTGCAGTGATAACCAGGCAGGACTGAACCACATCCAAGCTGTCACCACGGTAACAGCACCGTCCATCCACAGGTGAGGGGAGGAGCAAAAAGAGGGACTTTGACCATTTTATACTAAAAACACTCAACTAATGTTTCTAATATGAAACAAATAAGCCCACATTAATGTGAGCGTTTATTAAATAATAATAATGATGATTTCCTCCTGATCTCATTTCCACAGCAGAGAAAACTGTGGTGTATATTGAGGTGGAGGGTGTGGTCTGTGGCTCAGGTGTAGAGTGAGGGTGGGGTGCACCACAGCAGCATGCTGGGACTGCTGAGGGTGGAGGAGGGAGTGATGATGACATCAGAGCTGCAGCACAGAGACCAGTGAACACACAGTCTGTTCATCTTTGCATAGATACAATATACAGCACAATATTGAATGACAGACACGCTGTGGGAGCTTCCACAGATACACTGACGTCAGCATCCAGAGTCCTCCTGCTGCTCCCCCCTCAGAGCCCCGTGATCAGCACCAACACATTCAGTTAGATGACAGAGTCCAGCTGCAGCTAGAATCAGCTCCCCTCTGTGAACAACAGCACAGCGTCAGTGTTTCACACTCAGTGAAAGGAGGAAACAGCAGAAGAACACCATGTGTGCTACGTTTCCCAGGACACACTACAAACTGCACAAATACAGAGCAGCACGTGGAAGGACCTGGAGCTGCATTTACAGAGCTGCAGACAGCGTGATGTCCTGTATGGACAGGTGGAAGGAAGCAAGTCCTCAGCTGGAACACTCGTGTTTGTCCACAGACAGGAAACACAGCAGGAAACTTCCTCACAGAAGTGCAGCTCATGGATAACACACTTCCTGTCAGTCAGAATGAGGCTGCAGCCAAACACAGAAAGGTGTTTTTGTCCAGATGAGCCCAGAGAAGAAACACGAGTGTTCACAGACATCAGAAGCTCAGAGAGGTGAAACATGAGGTTGGAGTCCTCGTCAGCATCCAGAAGAGCTGCTGTGAAACCCTGAGTACTCATGACAGACTCTGATGGCACAAACACATCATGATTCAAACAGAAAGACAAACATGGAGCTCCTGATCCTCCTGCATGAGAACAAGCTGACATGAGCGCTGTGTCTGAGAGTGTCTCCCTGTCACAGTGACAATAACACAGCTGCTGCTCACAGTCATTAAACTGACCTGAGGTCAGCTGTGCTCCTTACATATGAACCATGTGACCTCACATCAGTGCTGTGGATGACTGTAGTCATAGAAGAGTAGAGCTGTAGCAGGTGGTGTGAGGAGGAGGTGGTGTATTCTAGTTAACGCAGTACTGAAACACTCCAGCAGAGGGCGCTGTTAAGTCCTTATTGTAACACAGTTACTGTGTGCAGTTAGACTTCATACATAATCTGCACTTATTTCCATCAGACATGCTGTCAGTAAATGATTGGTTTCTATTGATTCTACTTCCTGTTGACTCGTTTGATGACAGTGAAACAATCACAGCTGATTGTGTGATGATGTAAACTGTCACTGTTACATTCAGTGTGTGTGACATAATGTTAGTGCAGGCTGATAACAGCCTGGTTCTGTTAGAAACACATGAACGTGTCCATAGATCAGTGTGTGTTTAACATGAGAGCTTCAGCCCTGCTGATGTGTTAAATAAAGACATGCAGGAAAACTGATGAGACTCTGAAATAACTCTTTATATTTATAATGTAACTCTGCATCAAAAGAACAACAAAGGATCCCAGACAGGTTTCTGTGAACAAAGACCATTCTGATGTTTCTGTGTTTCTAACACTTTGACATTATTAGTAAACAGACTGCAGTGAGCAGCATTTATAAAGAGCTTCTATATAAAGATATGACAGCTGTTTGACAAGTTTATCACTCTGTGTTTGGACCTGATCAGTCCAGCTGTTTACTTGAAACATGTTCATTTACCTGTTCTGTTATATTCATGTTCTTGTCTCTGTTGAAAACACATTTTAATGTCCCTCAGATTTTTCTCCCAGATGAATAAATATAAAAATGACACAAACTGACTGCAGCTACTTTTTGTCCTTTCTGTCAAAAACCTTCATGTGACTCATGAGAGACACGTTTCAGCTGTTTGTGACAGATCAGAGGCCAACAAGTCATTTATAACACTTTCCATCATTGTTTAAAGTTCTCAGTGTTTCTGTGTTGCTGCGTATAGGATCTCCCAGCATCATCACTGTGCTGTCCAATCATTGTGTGCGAGGTTACCCTTATAGTGCGATGTGTGTTTGCACAAAGAGAAGCATGTGTGTCAAATATAAATAAGCACAGAACAGAAACAGCTGCTCGTTTCTTCTGTTTAGAGTCAAGTTAGTGTTTTGTGTCTTTGTTTGAGGCCTGATGTCGAGCAGAGGTGTGTGTAACTGCACTGCTCTGTTATATGTGTGAAGTGTGTGCTTCTCTTCAGCATCATCTTTGTCACTGCTGATTCCTTTGTGTCATCATGTGTTGAGAAGAGAGAACAGTTATAACGGAGGAGCAAAAGGAAGCCCTGAAATCTGCATCAACAAGGAAGTGTTGGCTCACCAGTGATCCCAGCAGAGCCACTGGTTTGGCTCCAGTTGTTACAGATTCAATGATGTTGTTGCTACAGATACATGACGGCTGTTTGATCCTCGACATGTTTAAAGGTGTCCAGTCCTGAGACACTGGGGCTGGAAACAGCTGTGATGTCATTGGACTGTCACACAGACAGAAATGCATGAAGTGAGCAGCCGAGGAGCCGCTGATGTTTTGGATTCAACAGCATTTGAAAGGTCGACACAGACACATTTGCACACAGAAAGCTGAATCTGTCATATGCCACAGTGAACTCACTGTTCAGTGTTTTTCAGGAAGCTTCTTAACTGCCTCTGCTGCCAAACAAGCAGCTGATGTCCTTGAGAAGAAGCTGAAGAAGTCTTCAACAACAAATACAGGAAGTGGACTTTCAAATACTAGATTCACTTTAGACTCACAGAGAAATGACTCAACCAGCTGTGTTTGACTCTATGAAAGGTCAGTGTGTGTCTGCACACAGACTGTTGTGTTGGACTGTTATTCAGTTGTCTGCTGAATGTTTTCAAATGTCTGCATCTCAGCTGTGATGAGGCTGGAGGTCATGGGAGGCCACCGTAGCAGCCTCTTCAACATCATGACATCATCATAAATGCTGCTGGACTGTCTGATGGGCTGACGGTGAAAAAGCCGTCGGGAAGGAAACAGAAGACATTTCAGAGGCTGCAGCAGATTTCTTTGATTCGGGGCCTTTTTCAGCTTTATTGGACAGAGCACTGAAGATAAGTGACAGCAAAGCAGAGAGAAAGGGGGCGTGGCCCGGGTCAAAGCCAGGCCAGCTGCTCTCCACCTCGTGGTCACCTGCTCATCCTAGTGAGCTCCACCAGCAGCCCTTTCACACACTTTACACTGTCAAACACTGTGTGTGGACCTCAGCTAACAACAGGCTACATTTAAGTCTGGACTACATGCTTTTATATTGTTTTTATTCCATCAGCAGCTCAACATCATGAGCAGCTTTGACATAAAGACATCAAACTCAAGCTGACTTTAAACTACTTTTAATACAGGGGCTCAAAAACAACAACATCTTTATTATATATCAGGACACAAAGTCATTTCATCTCAAAGGGAAACAGCTTTATTTGGAATAACCAGCACTATCAACTGGTTTGGGATCTCCACCAGTTTCATGTCTTTGCAGCTTCTCCAACAAAGTTCCTGTAAAATCAGCATGTTTGTCTTTATTGGTTTGATAGTGATTGATTATTCAGTCCCAATCTGCTGTCATCGAAAGAACAAAATGATGTTTCTATGAGTCACAAAGCTCCAGATGTTGTCGGCTTCACAAAGAAAACAAAGAACTTAAACACAAAGTGTTTGGAGCCAAAATGTTCCCAAGCTGCTCTTTTTGAAATGGCAGAGGTACAGTGGTGTCTAACAGCACACTGTGGAAGGCAAACATGTTATTGTTGGATGAAACTTCATGAATCCTTTGTAGATTTGAGCTGTTGGAGCCTTTCTTTTCTCTTCAGGTGTACAGATGCTGAGGAGGCAGGTGAAGCAGGTGGAGCTGTTGTGATGCTGGCAGAGGGTGTGTCTTAGTAACTCTGTGAGGCAGAACTGGATCCAACATTGTGGATGTGTTGATGTTGGAGCCATTAAGAGTCTCTGGCCACACTGTAGGATTTCCCTTTGATCCACTGTGGGGGCATTTTGGAGTCTGTCAGTGAAACTCTTCATGTTTGTGTTTGACTCCAGTTTATAGAAACACAGAAATGTGTCATGCTTTTGTTCGGCCTCCACAAATACACACATTTGTTCATTGGTTGGACTTTTTGGAAGGAGACACATTGAAAACCATGTTAATAAGATCTTGTTGTTTCCTGTGGATCCGACACAGAGAGTGGACTTCAGACAGAAAGCGTGGAAGAGATTTTAGAGGCCGTGTGTGGCAACAGGAAGTTTCTGTGTGTTTGCTGATCTTACATGTGGAAAACAACACGTGATGTTTGTGAAGTTCTACAATGATCATTGTTCTCACAGCATTTTGAGTGGGAACAGTTCAAACTGGGAGTAGTGGGAGTTATTTACTGATTGAAACAAGCTGAATGTTTCTGTGACGATGAAGATCAGCAGCTCAGCTGATCAATGAACTGACATCTATCAGTCGTTTCATGAGATGAAGTCATCAGCAGACATTTGTTCTGACTGTGTGATGAATGTCAGAACGTCAGGGCTCTGCTTTAGTCACTGCTTGATGATCATTGGCTCATTGTTGAATCCAGGGCCCAGTCTGACCTCTGACCTTTGCTGCAGGTCTTCTGTGTTATCTCCACTTTCATGTCTGATCTTCTGCTGTATCGTCCAAAATAAACATCTGGATTATTTCCAACACTTCAGCAGATCTTTAGTTTGGGCAGTGCAGCACAGAATAACACATATTGTACTATACTGCCCACTTCCTGATCTTATTGGATCTGTGTGTGAGGTTGGTGAAGGAAACACATGTTTACTGAGTGAGTCGCTGCCATTAGGAACTAGTTTTTATATCACAGCCTGGAAATCACACAGGACCATTTCTGCAAGTGAAAAGTCGTCATTGGAGGAAAATGATTGTGTAGTTTGTGCGACTGAAGAATTGTCCCAACTACATGTGCTGCTGACCTTTGACCTTTCCTTTAGGTGCACAGAGGAGTCTGTGGAAACATCCAGAACTGAGGCAGTGCTACAGATGCTTCAAATAAAGTGGTGTATTATCCATGTTTTCTATGGATCACATCCAGTATCCTGATCTAACGAGCCCCCTTTTTGTGGATTTTAGAGCCTCTGACTTTTGCTGCGTCTCATTTCAAGCACAAGAGCAAGAAGTGGATGAAGAAATGGGGCGAGTGGGGTCAGTGTGGTGCACGTCAGCTGTGCTCACACATGCTTTCACAAAGAACATGTGTGTTCATCGGCAGCATTAAGGCGCACTTTAGTCTTCATAATAATAAAGTATTCTGACTTTATTCTTCTGAATCCTCACAGTCATGTTGCAGCTCTGCTCTGCTTTAAGAACATGTTCTACCAGGATGTTACTTTCCTAAACGTGTTCTCCAAATGTTCCAAAGACTTTGTTCTTGTCAGAGGTAGTGTCGTGGATGAGAGAAGGAGGACCCAAACGCTGGACTCACAGGCAGGTAGGTGAAGGTGGATGTTTATTGCCGAAGGAGCGAGCAAACAGTACAGAGGGAGGAAATGGCTGGCTGACTGAATGAATGAATGAATGAATGACCAAAGGACTGACTGACTGAACATACAGACGACATAGACATCAGACGTACATCATCAATGACCCGACACTGAATGGGTAGAACAGAGGGCTTAAATACACAGACTGGTGATAATGATGATAATGAGAGAACGGTGAGTACACAGCTGAACATAATGAACTAATGATAATGGGAAGAGGACTGAACATAATGCACACAGACCAAGGCTAACACAATAAAACAGGAAGTGGAACAGGCAGTAGATAAACAGTGAACGTGAACTGAAAATACTGGGTCACCGACCCAGGAACCCTGACAGTACCCCCCCCTTCAAAGGCCGGCACCCGACGGCCAAAAGAAAAAGAACCAGAACAGGGCGGGCGGAGGGGGCCCAGGACGGAGGGACGGAGTCCACACAGAGACAGTTCAGGTGGGTGGCCACGTGGCCCGAGGCCGAGACGAGACAGGTCAGGTGGGCGGCCACGTGGAAGGCAGCAGCGACCACTGAGCCGGTCCGGTAGGTGGCTGCGGCGGTCGAGACGAGACTGTTCCGGTGGACCGACCGTGCGGAAGGCAACGGCGGCGGCGAAGGAGACGACGGAGCAGTTCAGGGGGCCGACCGCGTGGAAGGCAGCGGCGGCTCTCCAGTGTTAGGCGTGCTGGCCACGGCCCGGTGGGCACAGGACCAGACGAGGCCGGCCCAGGCGACGACGGGGCCGGCCCAGGCGACGACGGGGCCGGACCAGGCGAAGCACAGGCTGGAGCTGCAGCAGGTGAAACAAAAGCCAAAGTCGAGGCTGGGCCAGATGAGGACGAAGACTCTGAGGCTGGGCCAGACGAGGACGAAGACTCTGAGGCTGGGCCAGACGAGGACGGAGGTTCTGTGGCTGGAGCCGGACCAGGCGGAGCAGAAGCAGAGGCCGACGCCAGACCAGGCGACGTTGAAGGCGATGCAGAGGCCGGGCCGGGCGTGGGTGCAGCTGAGGCAGAGGCCGGCCGTGGGTGCAGCTGAGGCAGAGGCCTGACCAGGCGTGGGTGCAGCTGAGGCAGAGGCCTGACCAGGCGAAGTTGAAGCCTCTGGCTGGAGACAGGCCGGGCCAGCGGGTGCGGAAACCCCTGGCTGAGGAGCGGCCGGGCCAGCGGGTGCGGAAACCCCTGGCTGAGAAGCAGGAGAGCTCACAGCTGGCTCTGGGTGCTGTGGCTGCAGGTCCGGGAACCGAACAGGATGGTGGACAGGCGACTGGGAAACAGGAGGCGACTGGACTGACTGGACAGGGGACTGAGCTACAGGAGGTGACTGGGGGACAGGAGCAGACTGGACTGACTGGACAGGGGACTGAGCTACAGGAGGTGACTGGAGGACAGGAGGGGACTGAGCTACAGGAGGTGACTGGAGGACAGGAGGGGACTGAGCTACAGGAGGTGACTGGAGGACAGGAGGGGACTGAGCTACAGGAGGTGACTGGAGGACAGGAGGGGACTGAGCTACAGGAGGTGACTGGACAGCAGGTGAGTGAACTGACTGAAGGGAAAGCTGAACAGCAGGTGAGGGAACTGACTGGAGGGAAAGCTGAACAGCAGGTGAGGGAACTGACTGGAGTGGAGATGCTAAGGGAGGAACAGAGGCAGGCGTGGCTGACGACGGAGCTGAGGTTGGTGTGGCTGATGGCTGAGCTACAGACTGGGCTAGACAGGGAGATAAAGCTACAGCCTGGGCTAGTAAAGCTGGTGCCTGAGCAGGGGACACTTCAGCCAGCCTAACCAGGGATAAAGCTAGTGCGTGAAAGGCTGGATCAGGTGGTGGATGAAGTGGTGGACTGATTGGCTCTTCCGTGCTTCCAGAGCGTGAGGGCACTGGCTGGAGAGCCTCAGCTGAGTCTCTAGGGGGGTCAGGCCGGATCCTGGCCGCCCTCAGCCTAGGTGCTGGGACAGGCACGGGAGGTGGCTGGACACTAGTGATGTGACGTTCTGTATCGGGGCTTCGAAGCGTGTGTCGAGTAATGGAGGGGGCGTTTCCGCGAAGCGCGTATCGAGGCTTGCTTCATTTATGGGAGGAGCTGAAAATGATGACGTCCGAAGCCTCGCTGCCCGGCTGTACCACGTGACTGGTTCATGAAGCGGTTCGAACTTTGCCGCAAATAATCATTTTCCACACTGCCAGTATAAATATACACAGTACACTGCATCACTACACTATAGGTGTTTTACACACTCCTTTTGTTGTTGACATTTACAGGCTGTGTGCAAAATGCCACACTCTTCAAATTCATGCCAACTAATATTTTTACGTCCAGTAGGTGTCCTGCTAGAGCAAATGAAGCTTCAAGAAGCTTCGCGTTGGGGTGAACCAATTGGATGAAAAGCATCAGTGCTTCATGAGGCTTCATCTGCCCATCACTACTGGACACCAGTCACCCCCACCCGAGGAACAGAGGTGGGTGTGGAGGTATACGGGGTCACAGCTGCCCTCGTCCTGGGTGCGGGCACAGGTGTGGGTGTCGGCTGACTGACAGGAGTGGAAATGATGACTGGGCGAGTGATACCGACAGGTCTATCTGGATTTATTCTGGTCCTTCTGCCACCACTATTTACAGTCTTTGACTGAACAGTCTTTGGGGGAGCAGAGCAGAAAAAATCTTCCCAGTCCACTTCATCCTCTAGGAGGGAAACATCCCATGAATCAGAAAAGAGTCTATTGTGTGTTTTAAGTGAATAATCAGATGGTGAGTGCGAAAAACAGTCACTGGAGCTCACCATCGGGAGTTGCTGGAAATAGTCCTTGTTATGGCGACGTGTGCGCCGCTTTCTCCGGGAAGAGGCAGTGGGCGGGGTACACAGCCGAGCCTCTGGCACGGGAGCCTCCATTGAGCCGAGGTGGGAGGCGGAGCCACCGTGCCATGGCGAGGTTGAAGGTCCGGTGAGTAAAATGGCTGGTGGGCGAGCGAGGAGCGGAGCAGCGGAAGAGCGAGCGGCCGAAGCCTGGCCTGTGACGCCCACTCTCCGCGGCGAATGCTCCGATGCAGGTGAGGCAGCAGGTGGAGGACCGCGGCGTCTCCGAGGCCCGCCCAGAGCCAGGCGAGTCCCCTCAAAGACGTGCTCCCTCTCTGAGAAGAGCCGCTGTTTCCACCTGAGCTTCTCCGCCCAAATGGAGAGCGCTACGTCCTGCCGCTCGAAAAGGTCCGAGTCCGCTGGGTCCACAACGCGTGGTCGGGTCATTGTGTCAGAGGTAGTGTCGTGGATGAGAGAAGGAGGACCCAAACGCTGGACTCACAGGCAGGTAGGTGAAGGTGGATGTTTATTGCCGAAGGAGCGAGCAAACAGTACAGAGGGAGGAAATGGCTGGCTGACTGAATGAATGAATGAATGAATGAATGACCAAAGGACTGACTGACTGACTGAACATACAGACGACATAGACATCAGGCGTACATCATCAATGACCCGACACTGAATGGGTAGAACAGAGGGCTTAAATACACAGACTGGTGATAATGATGATAATGAGAGACCGGTGAGTACACAGCTGAACATAATGAACTAATGATAATGGGAAGAGGACTGAACATAATGCACACAGACCAAGGCTAACACAATAAAACAGGAAGTGGAAAAGGCAGTAGATAAACAGTGAACGTGAACTGAAAATACTGGGTCACCGACCCAGGAACCCTGACAGTTCTAAGTAGTTCTACATGATGAAACATCCACACTAAGTTTAAGAAGGACACACAAACACCATCTGTCCTTTCATCATGTGTACAAACGTGTTCAGATGTCAAATGTACCGTGAATGGATGCAAATGTGGATCGTTCCAATAAAATGAGACAGTTTTGTAAGTGGATCACAGTTTGAAGTTCATTGAAACCTATAAGAACATGTTATTCAAACCAATTTTATCCAACAGGAAGAAGCATCAGGGGAACAGGAAACATTCAAACATGTTTACTGTAAGAACTGCACAAAGGAAGGAAACACAATCCTACACACGAGCACTTTAAAATGGACATTTAGCTTTTCAAACATCAGGGAGCTGCAATAACAACACTGAGCCCATTCTGATCAGACTGAAAGATTTATAGAGATTTATCCATGTGCTGGAAAATGATTTGATATCAACATAGATGCAGATTAGCAGGAGCATTTTCTTCATATTGATTTAGAGTTCAGTACCAGGAATATGTAGAATTAACATCTGTGTGCATGACGAGTGATGAAAATTCAAAGTCAGGCTTTCAGAGGATGTCAGAATTGGTGTCTCTATCTGTGACTGTCCCAGAGGAACTTACCTGGGGGATTATTACAGATCTGTCTATATAGAAAGACTTGCATTGATTCACAGTGTACAATTCTTTCTAATCTATTAACATCTTCCTCCAAATCCTGTTTCTGCTGTTTAATGACATATGTCTGAATACAGACAGTGGAAAAATGTCAGTCCTAGTCTTACTGGATCTCAGTGCAGCATTTGATACAGTTGACCACAACATATTACTCAAACGACTGGAGAACTGGACAGGTCTTTCAGGAACTGTACTAAACTGGTTCAAAACATACTTAGAAAACAGGAAATACTTTGTATCAATAGGTAACTTCACATCTGAGCAGACAAGTATCACATGTGGAGTTCCCCAAGGTTCCATCTTGGGACCCTTTCTGTTTAACATTTACATGCTCCCACTGGCACAGATTATAAAGAACAACAAAATAAACTGTCGTAGCTATGCAGATGACACACAAATATATATCACAATGTCACCAGGAGACCAAGGCCCCGTACAATTTTCTCCAGCTAAACAAAAACAAAACTGAGGTAATAGTCTTTGGCGCCAAAGAAAAACGATTACAGGTCACCAGAGAACTTCAATCTATACATCTAAAAACCACAAACCAGGCGAGACATGTGGGTGTAGTGATGGATGCAGACCTAAACTTAGAAAAACACATTAAGACAATAACAAAGTCAGCTTACTATCGCCTCAAGAATATTTCAAGGATAAAAGATCTGATGTCTCAACAGGACCTGGAAAAACTAGTCCATGCATTCATCTTTAGTAGGCTTGATTACTGTAACAGCATCTTTACAGGTCTACCTAAAAAATCAGTCAGACAACTACAGCTCATTCAGAACTCTGCTGCTCGAGTCCTCACTAAGACCAAAAAAGTGGACCACATCAGTCCAGCTCTGAGGTCTTTACACTGGCTGCCTGTCCGTCAGAGGATAGACTTTAAAGTTCTGATGCTGGTCTATAAAGCTCTGAATGGTTTAGGACCAAAATACATCAGTGACCTCCTGACCCAGTATGAACCTTCCAGATCCCTCAGGTCATCTGGATCCGGTCTTTTATCAGTTCCCAGAGTCAGAACCAGACACGGAGAAGCTGCATTCAGCTTTTATGCTCCTTATATCTGGAACAAACTCCCAGAAAGCCTCAGATCAGCTGAAACACTCAGTTTATTTAAATCCAGGTTGAAGACTCACCTGTTCTCAGCTGCATTTGAATAAAGCACCAAATCCACACTTTTAAGCTTAAATTTCAAAACTTACATTTAACTACTGATTTTATCTACTGTTCTGATCTGTTTTGATTTTATATACTGTTTTGTTTGTTTGTTTGTTAATTAGTTAGTTAGTTTGTTTGCTTGTTTTAATCAATTTTAAATCATGCCTTTTATTTGTTTTTGTTTCTAATGTCTCTGTAAAGCACTTTGAATCACCTTGTTGTTGAATTGTGCTATACAAATAAACTTGCCTTGCCTTGCCATCAGAAGGGCTCAAACCTCCTGCTGTTTCTACTGGACCATAAATTCTACTTTATGATCATCTTCAAAAATAAAAACGTGAGTTTATTTGTGAACTCTGTGAAATGTGTCTGATGTTTAGTTTGAACCAATCCTGTGTCAGCTGCAGCCACATCATTGCCACACATACAAATGGGTGCGTTCCTGTTTAGACCTGCTGGCTGTCAATGGGCTTCATTCCATTTCAGACTGCCGGTGGTTGGCTGTGATCTAAACTGAACATGGCTCCTGTGTTAGAAGAGCCTCTGATTTTAAACTTTGCACATTTAATAGTTTCTTTCCAACACTGTGGAGCTACCAGCCCAGTATATGTAGCCCACAGTAGATGGAGTTATCAAGCTGACTGACAAACATCAGGACTCATGTGATCCCTACATGTGGACCTTTCACAGATGGATCCAAGTGCAGATTCAACTCTGCATCACATTTGACTTCAGCTGTTACACACTTTCTAGCTGTGTCACTTCCTGCTTTTTGGATCAGATAGTTTATTCATGTCCACAAATGTTTGGCTGCATGTTTGTATCATCTATATTTCCAGTCTTCATACAGCCGATATTTCATGTGAACTCCAACCTGCCAGCTGCCATCATGTTTTCAGGGTTCATTCAGTGTTGAAATGTAGGACAAACAGCAGCACATGTTCTCTAAATGTTTGCAGTCATTTTAAATGAAGCTGATACTACATGAGACATTTTCCATATTTACTGTCTTTGAACAGAGAATAATAAAGCCATCAAACATATACAGGATTGTGCAAATACAAACTTCTTTGGTGCATTTGATGACCTGCAGAGGAGAACAAGTCGGGCTTTTCAGCCCTAACACAACCTCTTTGTTCTCAATACTACAAAACCTTCAAAGGCTGATATGCAAGTTTGCATGAATCACCAACACAGTTGTGTTTGTTTCTAGTATAATTATAAATAAGCTGATCAGATATCTGCTGACTGATTAGATCCAG
Source organism: Aulonocara stuartgranti (assembly GCF_965226115.1). Lineage (NCBI taxonomy): Eukaryota > Metazoa > Chordata > Actinopteri > Cichliformes > Cichlidae > Aulonocara > Aulonocara stuartgranti. The sequence continues at coordinate 8,335,350 of NC_138941.1, forward strand.
TATCTATTACAGATGAACTGGATATCACAGCGCATGTTGTTAATCCGTCATATCAAACTAAACCGTGTTGCTGGTGTAAATATCCTCCAATAAAGTCAGATGAGGGCTGCTGTTGCCAGGTAACGATGATGTCACACTGGATCTTCTGATCTTTAGCATCGTAGCACTCGGAGTCTGATGTTGGCTCACGTGTTGTTAAACACCAACATGACGTTCTACTAGTCAAGGCCTCAGCTTATTATATACCTATTATATTCTAGTATCAAATACACAATTTTCAAATGGAGGCCTTATAACAGATTATATTGTTCTCTTCCAAGATGGTTGCTGGCATCCACCAGTAACCTTTCAAAACAAAATGTCTAATTTCACTGCATTGACAGTAGGTAAAGAATTAAACTGACATTACTCCTCCACTGAATCTACATAAATCAACAGTTAAATAATGTCAGTTCTTCCGTGTTCTCTGGAATCAATCACAGCAAAGAAATTAGACTGTTTCTTTTGAAAAATGTTGGGAAAGAACAAATCAAGATCAAAAATCAAGATTCAGTTAAACAACAATTATAACTAAACAATTTGAGATAATGTTAGTTTCCATTAACATTAAATTAGGTTACTGAATTGGCAAACACCTTCCTATTAACATTACCCATTTTACCCCAATAACTAAAGAAATTAGCACTTGCAGGTCAAAACCTTTATTCAAGAGATGCAAAAATAACATTGATACAGTGACTGTCAAAAATTACAGCACTGATCATACTGTGACATGTTGGTTCAAAACAGCACACTTAGAAATATTCAACGTTCTTTACTTCAACTGAATGAAACTGAAAACACCATTTCACACGACCCATATGGGATATTTAGACTGTATAACTGTTCACTCTACATCTCTTCACTAGTAAAAGAAAGAAAAAATACAAAGAGAAATTTAAAAATGCTGCCAAAGTGCTGCACAGAGCAAAAGGAAAAACAAACAACAACAAAAAAATGGCCCTGTCCTCATGGCAGTTGCAGTGTATATAAAAATGAACCCTGCGATCTGTTCCTCCAGCTTCAAAAATGCAGCAGAACAAGTGTGAGATTTAAATGTCTTCTCACCTAGAGCTGATCAACTTAAGATAAGATAAGATAAGATAAGATAAGATAAGATAAGATAAGATAAGATAGAACTTTATTAATCCCTCGGGTGGGTTCCTCTGGGAAATTCGATTTCCAAAAAAGCACAGCACCGACAGAAGTTACAGAGTTATACACACACACATATATATAAATACAGAGACAATATAAATAAAATATACGAAGGGGATAAATAGAATAAATAGGAATAAAAATAAAAATACAAGTGAATTGCACATTTCAAGTATTGAGTCTATTGCACCGTTGACTATTTACAAAAGTATTGCACAAGGTATTGTACAGTGAGGTGAAGAGGCACTACAGCTTAGTTGTTCCCCCTCCTTTGTCCTCCTGTTTCCCCTCCCTCTCCCCTCCAGAGAGGAGTTAAACAGTCTGATGGTGTGTGGGACAAAGGAGTTTTTAAGTCTGTTAGTTCTTGTCTTTGGGAGAAGCAACCTGTCACTGAACAGACTCTTCTGGTTGTTAATGGCCGTGTGCAGAGGATGCCTGGCATTGTCCATAATGTCCATCAGTTTCTTTAATGTCCTTTTCTCTGCCACTGTCACCAGAGTGTCCAGCTTCATGCCGACCACAGAGCTAGCCCTCCTTTTTTTTTTTTTTTTTTTTTTTTCTAAATGACATCAGAAACAGCAGTATGCGACATTACGTGATGGCAGAGCTTCAGTTCATCCTTTGTCATTTTTTTTTTTTTTTTTTTTAATAAATAGGACAGGGGGAATGAATGAGAGAGAGAGGGGGAGAGAAAGAAAGAAAACCCAAGGGGAGAAGAGACGGTGAGAAGGGGGGGGAAGAGAGACAAAAAAACAAAACAAAAAAAAAACAAAAAAAAAAACTCCTGGGTCACCTGTATGGAGAAAAAACAAACAAACAAACAAACAAACAAACAGAGGAGACAGCAAACAACAAAGAGCAACATAATAATAGAGAAAACAAAGCACCATCACAATAAACTAGCTAGTCATAGATATCAGTATTTACTAAGTAATAAACGATATTGTGCAGCACGCAAGATAGACAGCGCACAGTGTGCTTTGAGGCAGCAGCCAAGAAAGCTTTAGTCCGCGTCTGTGAATACCCATGTGTGCATACCTGTGTGGATCAGCATGCTTGCATTCCAAAGGTTTCTCCATGTAATGATCTGCTAGGGAGTGTGGGGGGGCCACAGCCCCGTCCTCCAGGGTGTGAAGCGGGTATGGAGGAGATCAAAACTCCAGACATCCAGAGGCCCCCAGAACACAAGAGACCATGGAAGACCAACAGAGGGGCAGCCGCGCCACTGTTCCAGAGCTAGCCCTCCTGATCAGTTTCTCCAGCCTGGATGAGTCCCTCTTTGCTGTGCTGCTCCCCCAGCACACCACAGCATAGAAAAGTACTCCAGCAACCACCGACTGGTAAAACATCCTCAGGAGCTTCCTGCAGATGTTAAAAGACCTCAGCCTCCTGAGGAAGTACAGTCGGCTTTGGGCTTTTTTATACAGGTGCTCTGTGTTGCATGACCAGTCCAGTTTATTGTCCACCCACAGCCCGAGGTACTTGTACTTGTTGACCACCTCCACCTCCTCCCCCTCTATCTGAACCGGCAGTGGACCTGCTCTAGACCTCCCGAAGTCCACAACCAGTTCCTTAGTCTTTGAGGTGTTGAGTTGCAGGTGGTTTGTGTGACTCCATGCGACAAAGTTCCTCACCAGACTTCTGTACTCCTCTTCCTGATCATCCCAGATACACCCCATGATGGCTGTGTCGTCTGCAAACTTCTGAATGTGGCATAATTCAGAGTTGTAGCAGAAGTCAGAGGTGTACAGGGTGAAGAGAAGAGGGGACAGCACAGTTCCCTGTGGTGCTCCTGTGCTGCTGACCACTGTGTCAGACGTGATGTCCTTCAGCCTGACGTACTGTGGTCTGTCGGTGAGGTAGTCGGAGATCCAAGCCACCAGGCAGGGGTCCACCTCCATCCTGTTCAGTTTTTCCTGAAGCATACAGGGCCGGATGGTATTAAAGGCACTGGAAAAGTCAAGAAACAGTATCCTGACCGTGCCTTTTCCCCCATCCAGGTGTGAGTGGGCTCTGTGTAGGAGGTACAGGATGGCATCCTCCACTCCGACACCCGCCTTGTATGCAAACTGTAGTGGGTCCTGGGCATGTTGTACCTGTGGTCGGAGGAGGTTGAGGAAGAGCCGCTCTAGAGTCTTCATAAGATGTGACGTCAGTGCCACCGGTCGGAAGTCATTCAGCTCATTGGGCCGGTTCTTTTTAGGGACCGGGACGATGCAGGATGTCTTCCATAGGGCGGGCACTCTCCCCAGTCGCAGACTGAGGTTGAAGACTCGTTGTAGCGGCTCCCCAAGTTCAGCAGCACACGCCTTTAGCATCCTAGGACACACCTTGTCTGGGCCTGCTGCCTTTCTGGGGCGAAGCTTCCTCAGTTGTCTCCTGACCTGATCCACTGTGACACTGGGAGATGTTTGGGAAGAGGGGAGGGGGGGAGATGTCTTGCTGCTGAGAGAGGGATTGGAGGAGGGGGGTGTCATGGTGTCAGGAAGGGGGGAAGCGAGGGAGGTAGGAGAGTGGGGAGAGGACTCTGTAGTAAAGGTGAGGGTGGGGGGGTTGTGGGCTGGTCAAACCTGTTGAAGAAGTTGTTGAGTTCGTTTGCCTTCTCCACAGTCCCCCCCACTGTGCTTTTCTTGGTGTTGTGGCCTGTGATGGTTTTCACACCATTCCAGACCTCCCTCATATTGTTCCTCTCCAACTTCTGCTCCACCTTCCTCCTGTAGGTGTCCTTTGCTTCCCTCAGGCAGCGTTTCACCTCCCGCTGTGCTGCCTTCATCTCCTCCTTCACTTTGCTCCTGAAAGCCTTCTTCTTCATGTTGAGGACAGCTTTGACTTCCTGTGTTACCCACGGTTTGTTATTAGGATAACACCGTACCGTCTTAGCAGGGGCGACCGTGTCCACACAAAAGTTGAGGTAGTCTGTAAGACAGTGTGTCGCCCCCTCTATGTCCTCACCATGTGGGCTCAGGAGCACATCCCAGTCTGTGGTGTCATAGCAGTCTCTCAGAGCATCCTCCTTTTCTGGGGTCCATCTCCGGATGGAGCGCGTTGTGACAGGCTGCCTTTGGACGAGGGGTGTGTATTGTGGCTGTAGGTAAACCAGGTTGTGGTCTGACTTCCCTAGTGGGGGGAGGGGGGTGGCTCTGTATGCATCTCTCACATTAGCATACAGTAGGTCAATTGTCCTGTTGCTCCTTGTGGGACAATTCACAAACTGGTGAAAAGCAGCCAGAGTAGAGTCCAGTGTGGCATGGTTAAAGTCTCCAGATATAATAATGAAAGCCTCGGGGTTTTGTGTCTGAAGTCTTGCTGTGACTGTGTGTATTTTCTCACAGGCAGCTGTTGCGTCGGCCCTCGGAGGGATGTAAACATACACACAGATCACATGACTGAACTCCCGAGGTAGATAATATGGCCGCAAGCTAACAGCTAGCAGCTCCAGGTCCGGACGGCATACCGAAACTTTAACGGAGACGTGTCCAGGGTTACAGTATCTGTTGTTAACGTAGACAATGAGTCCCCCACCTCTGCTTTTTCCGCTGGCCTGCGTGTCCCTATCGGCTCTCACGGGTGTGAAACCGCATAGGTCTACGTTAGCCTGCGGCGTTAGCTCGGTTAGCCACGTCTCCGTGAAGATAAACAAGCTGCACTCACGGTATAGTCTGTGGTTGTTCAGAGCGCACAGTTCGTCAATCTTATTCTGTAACGAGTTCACGTTGCCCATGATCACTGTCGGGATTGATGGTTTGAATCGCCTCCGGTGATCCGCTCTCCTCGCTCCAGCTTTGCAGCCTCTGTAGCTCCTCTTTAGCTCGGCCGGGATGTTGTGTCGCATGCCGGTCTGTCCCTTTGTTTTTAGTGCCAGCAGCTCCGCTCTCGAATAGATGAAGGAACTGGTTCCAGAAGTTTTAAAAAGTGCATTATCCATCTTGTATCGCTATATCTAAGAGGTATAAGTAGAGGAAGGTGAAAAAAAAGTTTGAAAAGCCTAGTCTAAAAAGTTAAAGTTAACAAAAAGGTGCGGTGTTGCAGAGCTACTTGGAAAGGCTGCCGTCACTCCAGCGCCATCTTGATGATGTCATCTTGATGACTTGCATGCATAACAGTGAGCTTTCCTTGCAGGAGCAGTTTTGTCTTAGTTGTGAGCTTTTCTTGTACCGGACTCTGCGCCCTAATTTTAGTGTCAGACCACACATTCAGAGTATTCCATCAGAACCAACCACGACGCAAGAGGAACACTGATGACGTGCAACCCCATGACCCAATCTGGGGCAGTGATGTACCAGCGGAGTTCAAGTTGTGGACCACCAGACAGAAGGTCCTGCACTCACGGTTCCCATGGGTCGGAACTGGAAAAAACACGTTAAGAATTGAGACTCTTGACTACCGATTTGGACTTTTCCTGAACAGCTCAACAAAGATAAATAAGGCTCAGAATGAGGAAATCGACGCGATCAGAATAGTGGTCATGCAACACAGGGTCGCCCTGGACATGATTCTCGCTGAGAGAGGGGGCCTCTGTGTCTTATTCAACACCACTTGTTGCACCTATATCCCGGACAACGTGCACTCCTTGACCATGACCACCGCCCTAGACAAGTTGCGACAACTGAGTAATGCGCAGCAACAAGACTATGTCACGAACAATGAGGACTGGCTGACCTGGCTGCTGAGTGGCAGCTGGAAGACCCTCGTGATAAAAGGACTCGTACTGATAGGAGTTCTGCTTCTATTATTGTGCTTGTTTTCTACATGTATCCTACCATGCATAAGATCCATGATTGACAAAATGGTACAGGCCACAGTAATTACCTATGTTGGACTGCCACTAGAAGATGAATCGGATGAAGAAGATTTAGTATAGAAACACACACACACATACTGAATGATGCTACAATTGAAAATGTTATAAGCAAGTGATTGTTGGCTGATAATAAAGTATGATTAAGTGAAAAATATTAACATCAGGAGGGGATGTTAAAGAAGAAACGCTTTTATGAGTTTTATGTTGCATTAAAGTATATGTTCATATTTTACTCTTAATAGGAAAAGAACAAAATGTACTACTCGCTCTGTTTTATAGAAAGAGGAAGTTCACCCTATGACATTTATACGAACTTAGACACACACACACACATATATGCAAAATTAGAGGAAACTGCTATGCTTGTTTCACCCTGCTATAAATAATAAACGACTACTGCAGCTCGGTGTGAGTCCTCTCTGAGCCCTCACCCGTGCAGCACGTTAACCGTCTCCAAGTGTCTCAGTGTTGTTTATTCACCTGTTTGATAACTGTAAATCTCTGACAAGAGTTTATTTATATCATCTTCACGTGAACACATTCAAGAACATCACAGATGAAGAAACATTAAAAACTTCCACACTACATGAAGCAAGAAAAATAGTTTATTCCTTTATGTAGAAAAAACAGAAACATCAAACATCACAACAGACTCTCTTTGAAAGAACTAAAAACCTTTGTTCTCATGGTCCAATCATGAGTGAACTCCCCGATGAAGCCTTGTGTGCTAAAACATGTCAGAGTTTTAAAGGTTAAACATGAGTTTCCAAAACGTTTTGCTGGAGAACAATGAACTATTTGACTGAGTTTCAATCATTTACAGACGAGCAAAACCAGGACAGAGAAAAAAGGACAAAACTGACTCAGTAAAAAACAGAAAAGAAGATCCCATGTAGATCTGTATTATGTAGAAGTTCAGCCCAGCAACCAGTTCAGTTCAACACAAGTTTAAATGATTCTATCTGAACTCTGTGGAGCCTGATCTCAAGCTTTTTGAGTCTGACACAGAAACCAGAGGATCTTTCTGTGTCTTCAGATTCACTGTGATCCAGTGATGGGAGTGATTTCAGCCCTGAGTGATCGCGCTGATGTTTGCACAGAGCAGACAATGAGGTGAATGTTTGGGCACATTGGTAACAGTGAAACAGTTTATTAGTAACGTGGGATCGTTTGTGTGCAGAGTATGAACTGAGATTCCTGAAGCTCTTGTCACACTGGTCACAGCTGTAGTTTCCTTCTATGTGTGTTCGTTCATGACTGTTACGATGACCTGAATGCGAGAAGCTTCTCTCACAGTGTCTGCACTTGTGTGGTTTCTCTCCTGTGTGGACTCGTTTGTGTGATTTAAGGTCCCTTGCAGTGGTGAAGGATGACCCACACTGATCACAGAGGTGCTTTTTAACCCCACTGTGAATCAGTTCATGTTGTTTTAACTCACTTGGTGTGGTGAAGCTTCTCCCACATTCTTTGCAGTATTTCAGTTTGTCTCCAGTGTGTCTACGTTGATGTGTTTTAAGGGCAGCTTGCCAACTGAAAGTTTTTCCACAGAGGTCACAATGAAAGTCTTTCCCACCACCACAGTGATGACAGGGTTGAGAACTGGATCCATCTGTGTCGCTCTGCTTCTAAACAAAGACACAAAGACAGTGTAAGTCAGTCCTTCAACATTTGTATCCTGAACGTCGCCTGAAATAAAGAGCATCTCTGCAGACGTCCAACTACATTTGACTGTTTCAGTTAACACACTCAGTTTACTGGGCTGCAATAACTACAATACTACCACCATAATACTACAGTAATACTAAAATCATAACTGAAAGGAAAATCTGAATAATCACTCAGAGCTGCTTTTCCATGCAGTAGAATTGCTAACATGCTAACACAGTTTAATGAGCAGAGTTGTTCCAAACAGTCAGGCTAAAATGACAAGATAACAATATAAATACATACCTCACAGTAGCTGCACTTGTAGAGTCTCTTTCTGGTGTGGATCTGTTGGTGTCGTCTCAGGTGACGTGGAGATTTAAAAGTCTTCTCACACAGGTCACATTGATAAGGTCTCTCCTCAGTGTGGGTAAACATGTGTCGTTGTAAGTCTGTGTGACTTATAAACTCTTTGCCACACTGTTCACAGCAGTACACATCATGTCTGGTGTGAATGCGTAGGTGTGTATTTCGGCTCTCTCTCTGGCTGAAAGTTTTTCCACAGATGTCACAGCTGTATGCCTTAATTCCAGAGTGGGTAACTAGATGCCTCTGTAAGCTGCTACTGTGAGTAAAAGCTCTGCCACACTGATCACAGCTGTACGCCTTAATTCCAGAGTGGGTAACTAGATGACTCTGTAAGTGGCTACTGTGAGTAAAAGCTCTGCCACACTGATCACAGCTGTACGCTTTAACTCCACTGTGGATGAGTTGGTGTTTTTTTAGGTAACCCTTCCTGGAAAAAGACTTTCCACACAAGTCACAGCTGAACGGTCTCTCTCCAGTGTGGATGACCTGATGCTGTTTTAGTTTATCCCTCACAGTAAAACCCTTCCCACACTCGTCACAGCTGTATGGCTTAATTCCAGAGTGGGTAACTAGATGCCTCTGTAAGTTGCTACTTTGAGTAAAAGCTCTGCCACACTGATCACAGCTGTACGCTTTAACTCCACTGTGGATGAGTTGGTGTGTTTTTAGGTGACCCTTCAAGGAAAAAGACTTTCCACACAAGTCACAGCTGAACGGTCTCTCTCCAGTGTGGATGACCTGATGCTGTTTTAGTTTAGCCCTCACAGTAAAACCCTTCCCACACTCGTCATTCACAGGTGTGTGTTTTATTCTCCCCTTTCTTCTGTGAGGTTTGCTCGACCTGCTGGGGCTGACTTGCTGGCTCCATGTGGTAAGTGCAGTGACAGAGAGATACAAACAGAGGCAGTGAGTGGAATCCAGTGATGGAGACAACTGAGCCTTCAAACTCCATTCCAACCTCATTTTAAGTACTTGGAAGGGTGAGCGTGGCACCCCAACACCTTCCAAGGTTCTTCCCCCACCTGCTGATAATCTTAACACACTCTCATTGCAACTGCTGTAAAGATGATCCATTAACTCTTCAAACCTCAGTCACACACACACACACACACACACACACACACACACACACACACACACACACACACACACGTTGTATTTAATATATAATATATATGTATATTTTATATATATATATGCATTTGTGGGTTCTGAGTGTGGTGATAAATAGCTATGTTATTGTATGTAAACAGTGTTGGCAGCAGTGTGTGTGGTGTTTGAAATACTACATAATATTACAATGAGGTAGAGGTGAATAATCCTTCAGTCCAAGTGGTTGCCTAATTGTAATATGACAATGATGGTGGTTGTTGAATGGTATAAGCATCATCAATTAAAGCAATCTTCATATTTAACAACTAAAAGTTTTATGATGGACTTTGAAGTCTAATTCAACATTTTAAATAATATCTCTAATTTTTTAAGGCAACTTATTCCACTTAAAAGTTGCTCTAAATGTAACAGTTTTACAAACGTTACTTTTAACTCGAGCATTTACTAAATTGCAGCTTGTTGAAAACTGTGTAATATGATGATGTATTTCATCTGGATACTGCAGCTGAGCAGAATAAATGTGGTGTGTTTAACAGAATTGCTTTCTTTAGAACTACAAGTAAGCCATAGAATATTTTAGCCTGTACAGGAAGCCAAGAAAGGTTATTATGCATTTTATCAATATTAGTATAGTATGAACATCTTCACACTAATCTGGACGCCTAATTCTGGACTAACTGAAGTCTGTTAAGATCTGTCTTATTAGCTGCTGACCAAATGATTGAACAATACTCCAGATGAGACATTACTAAGTGCATTAATGACATCTTTCATAATGAAGAAGTGATACACAAAGAGCATTTCATAGCCATAGCTATGCCTTGTCGGCAGAGTTATGTGACATTAGTGATGTTTGTACTTTCAGCGTTAACTTGGTTTTAAAGCCTTTAAAATATACGCCGTTCAATAGTCGACCTTAATCTGACAGAGAATGTGATGATTTTGTGGATAATTAAAGTCAGTCATATATCCACAAACACAACAAGCTGAAAGTCAGTGATGCTGCTCGGTTTGCAGTCCTGAATATCACGGCACAAGCAGGATTCACTGCACTGTTAATGTTAGCTGTGTTATATTGCTGCCTCTGTTCGGTGGTGTCGAGCCAAACGCACTTTAACGTGTGTTTTAAACGAGCTGACGGTTCACTCGTTAAGCTGAAAGAAAGATGCTTTAATCACAGCAGTCACACATGTGTCCACTGCACCATCTGGAACTCTTCTTGTTTACACTCGTAATAACACAAACACTAAATCCTGCTTCTCTGGTGCTGTTGTGTAGCAGTGTGTACACCTGAGACTGTCACCTGTCTGTCTGTCCTGCACTCTCTCTCTGTTTCTTTCTCTCTGATTGTGGAATAAAAGTATGAACATGTGTTTATAAGTTACACTTGTGTTTGAATCCTGCAGCTTATCACACATTTGATTTCCATGTGTGACGACTGCAAGTGTCCAGAGTGAGGACAGACTGAGGGAGCCACTGCTGCACATCATCTGTGAGGCTTTGCAGCCCTGATGATCCACCAGGACAAACTCAGCAGTGTGTGAGGAAGAGGAGGAGGAAGAGCCAGCAGCAGCTGACAGATGGAGAGAATAGACAGACTGTTCCCTGTTTGTGAAGGACTGCTAGGAAAGTTTAACATAACTGTCTGTGCTGAATCAGTCTTATTAGGTAATGTTCAAATAATGTGATCATCCCAGTGTTTCCAGTGTGGGAGAAAGTACTCAGGGCCTTCAAGTTACACACTATGAAAGGCAGCAACAAGTTTAATGTTCAGAAACCTAAAGTCTGTATCAGCAGCAGAATGGAGCTAAAAATAAATGTTGGTTTCAGTTCTATGAAGCTTTGAGTATTTTGGATCAGTAGCTGCTGTGTTTGTTGCATCATATTGCTGTAACTGTTTATATGCTTTATATATTCTGAGCTAAGTTGATCTATAGTGTTACATCATATTCTATAAGGATGTTATGTGTTTGTAGACTTTCTGCCCAGTTTGACCCATTTAGCAGAAGTCAGCCTGTTTAAGGCTCTGATATCTATTCTGTGTGACTTACAGCAGTTATGACATGGTCTGATTTTCTCACCCAATAAAGGAATATTTCATATATCAGTCTACTCTTCATTCTATCAGACACAGTTATCACAGCTCCTACATTTGCTTTTTACACATATATGTAAGCATTGAGCCACATTTAGTACCAACATATTAAATGAACAATATTTGTCTCTTATATATGATACATCTGTATACACACTGTCACAGATACTTGTCTGTGAGTGAAGTGATTAATATAATAACTATAATATTGGCCATATTATATTTACATTACCACAGTGAGGTGACTTTAGTCTCATGAACAACATCAGCTAATTGTTATTTACAGCTAATCTTAAACGACTGTTCAGCACAGAAATGAAGCCCAACAATCATGTTTCACAGTCCTGTGGTCTCAGCCTCAGATACTCATCAAATCACACAGAGCTCATGTAGAAACAAATGAACTAAATATGTTCTCCTTAGTTGCTGTTCAAACAAAGCTGTATGAAACATTTCCAGCTGGTGAGTATCATGGTTGCTAGGCAACCTGGGCAGCGCGACGGAGGCTAGACGTCCCATTTCACGAGCCTACGAGCCTCGCACTTCGGCCTTAGCGGTCTTTGAGTACGCGGCCCTTGAGGACTTTAAAGCTGCAGAACCTGAATCGGGACACAGCCATGATGATCTCCAGCCTCGTGCTCGCCAACATTCTCACCTGAGTTAAGAAGACGATCACTGAAATGGTCTCAGCAGGTCCTTTGATGACAGCAATGAAATGCAGTGGTAAGGCTTTTTGGGGATTAAGTTCGTTTTCATGGCAAAGAAGGACGATGCAGTTCATCTGATCACTCCTCATAACATTCTGGAGTGCAGGCAAAATGCTATTATAAAAACTTAAGCAGCAACTTCTCCAGGTTCCAATATTTATGCAATTCTCAAACCTTTTGGCCACGACTGTATAACCTCTTCTGAAGTTTAGTGGATATTATACATGGTTATGCTCAGGATGTGTCGGCCAGTTTCCACTGGAAACGCCTTTTGGTTAAACTGTCAGCGAGGAATTTGCATTTGCACTGTTACATTTTTATATAACTTTAATGCACATAAACAACAGCTGCTTGTTTCAGTGAAAATACATTGATGGCTTTTTAATAAAGTTGTGCAGCTGTAAAGTATTTTGTCTGGTGTCAATTCTATCGTCAGCTACATCGTTATGGCAAATGTTCAAATGTATATGGTGATAAATATCTTTGGTCATATGGTCCTGCTCTGTCTGTCACCTTCTGTGTTGAGCTCATTGTTTCCTCTGTAGTGGCTGAGCTGAGTCCAAGTAGCTGAAAATGTTCCTCTGCTGCTCCGTCAGACTCTCCTCCTCCTGCTGATCAGCTGGGACACAAAACAGATCTTTGTTAGGCTCCACACTGCACTGAAGAGTCAAAGTGTCTCATATGTTCATCTGACAAGTAAAAGAACACATTTTTGTTTCCCGAGGTGGGCAACTTGTTGGAAACAAACACAAAAGGTTTGAGCACTGATACCTGGCCATTGCTGGCATTGAAAGATGCAACCCCAGCAATGTGGATTGTCAAGACTCAAACCAATCATCAAGCAAAGACAACAGGGATCATTTGTTTCTCTTTATTTAGCATTCACAGCATTTGTAGTTGCCTTCTGTGCAGGGGAAGTCACGCACACTGTGTGGTACCGCCATCCGCAGGAGGTTTAGTCAACCTCTGTAAGAGAAACGAGGTTGTCTGAGACTGAAATGATATTAACTAAAGAAGTGGTGATTTGTAAAACTTCAAGTGTATGATAAGGTGAAAACAAATACACAACTGCATGTCATGTAGTTGAAGGTTTTTTTTCTTTGGAAGACCGGAAAACACTGAACGTTATAAATTAGTCCTTTATTTATCCAGGTAAAAAAAAAATCTCATTGAGATTAAAAATCTCATTTCAGAGACCTGGCGTCATGGCAACACAAGTCACATACCACACAGGTATATAACATTTAAAACAAACACAATATCCCAACATGTGTAACAAATGTATTGTGCTTGAAACAAATTCAGAATAGGTGATAAAGCAGCTGCACATGTGTGTCACGAGTAAATCTGGCTGTATAACAAACAGAAACAAGTGATGCTGCTGTCTTTGCTCAATGGTTGGTTTGAGTCTTGACAATCCACATTGCTGCCATCTTTCAATATGTTGAATGCACCAGTGTAAGTGCAGCCACTCAGACTCAATGTGTTCAAGATCAAACAGGTGCAGATGTGTCACGAGTTCATCCAGCAGTAGCTATGGCACTTGGCCACAGGGGGCAGCAGTGGACTGACCTGCATTTGAGACTGCTCCAGCTGCTCTGTGACAGTCAGTAGATCTGCTACAAATTGCAGATCATATGCAAGTTTTGGAAATGACATTATAAATATTCCTAACTCAGCCACGGCAGCATTGTTGATGTATTACCTATATACTACAAATTATTCCACCTGCTGAAAAGTGGATCCAATGTGGGCGGACTCAACACTTAGCAAATAAACCTGTGATGTGAGAATGTAATCAAACTGTTGATCAGAGGCAAAGTAATTTAAAGTTTATGATGCTATCGTCTAATGTTAGCTGACATGATGTTAGCTTGTAAACTTATGTTGTTGTCTGGGTCTCATGTCTGATCTGATGATAATAACTGTGACAACACAGAGATTAAATAAAGGACGTTGGTGGGACTTCTTATGTTAGAACTATAACTTCAGTTAAGGAGTGAGACGTAAGGTGACAAGGAGAATGAAGAGAATGAGAAAGAAGTAACTGGGAAGAGAAAATGAAAACAAAAATTTGAAATGATCAAATTTGTGTTAACAGATGATGGTGATTTTAAAAATTCAAGTAATTTAAAGGTTTTATCCTATTTGTTGTTGTTTTTTTCATATTCTTCTATTTGCAAGAGGTTATTAATAAAACAGGTTCTCTTTCTGGTTTCTCTTTTTGGACGCACTCTCTACAGCTTATCACATCCAAAATGGCGGATGTCAAGTACAAAACCTCGACAGAAACAATCAGCAAGAATTTTAGCATCAGTCCAAAATAAAACTGTCCAACTACAGAGTTTTAAAATCCAACTAAACTATGAACAGAGATCTTTTACAAATAGGCTATTGATGAGATGACAGTGGTAACAAAAACGTACACATCCGCGCACACAGACAAAATGGCGGGAGAGCGTTTAACGGTCGACCTCATGAGTCCGTTACCGTGAACTATGGAGCGGCAGATTTGTGCTGGAACTGAGCTGCACACAGCTGATGTTAGCCAGGAAACATTACACACTGCTAACGTTACCTTCACACGGAGCTCCACACGGAGACGATCAGCGTCAGGCACAAACACCAAGTTCAGAAAAGAGGAACTTTGAGCAGGAAGGAAAGAGTCAGAGCGGCGTTTGAGGACACGTTTACAACCACGAACATCAGAATCTGTCTGTGCTGCATTCAAGTGCAACTTGGAAACTCACTAATCTCTGTCATGTTGTCCAAAGATGATTTATTTCTGCTGGTTTTCCTGTTTGAAACACAAACATGTGTCAGCACTTTGTTGTTCTTCACCCTGCAGCATTTGAATATTTCAGGAGTAAACTGATCATAAATTCATGAAGTCATGAATGAAAGTGCAGACTGAGAGTGGATCACATGATGTTTGAGGTGTGTCATGTGACATGTTCAGTATTGTCACACATGTCTAGATTGTCCCTGATATCATAACTGCTCAAACACTGATGATTATATTTGAAGAATTATTCCTGATGGCAGCAAAGTTTGAATGGAGCTCTCTGTCTGTGCTGATTTGTCGCCCTCTGGAGGTCAACGCACAAACTGCATGATGTCACTGTAACCACCACAGTGACAGGAAGTGATTTTAAATGATGAAATATGTCAGTGATGCTGATAGTGTGTTCATCACAGACGTTCAGGCTGACATGAATCAAAGTTAATGTCATTATGGACCAAGGACAGTACTCTGGGTCTCCTGCAGAACAACTCGAGCTGTGATACCTGAATGAAGAGCCTCTGCTGCTTTAAAGAAGGAGGCTCGAGGCAGAGGTGAGGTGCAGACCAACCAGCTTTTATTCAGCAACTTTAACAGAAGGATCAGAAAAATAAAACTATACAGCACAGTGATGCTGACTGAAGCCACAGCATTAAACTAAACAAGCATCGGATCATCTTTAACAACATCTAATAAATAATGACAACTATTTAATCCTGTATTTCCTACAATAAAGCCTGTTCAGATATTTGTTGCTGATGGAAATGTAAAAGGCTCCCAGGAACCAAAGGACAAAAACAGAGGCAACAGTCACAGCTGCAAAGGATCCCCTAACACATAAACTGGTTCGAAGATATTTTCTAGCTCTGCAGAGGAGCTTGATTGCACGGACAGTAAAAAGTGGATTCAATAACAGCAGCGAGCGCTGAGTGATATAACGGTGCTGCGAGCAGCAGTGCAAAGGCTCACACAGAGACAGCAGCTACACTGTGTGTGGATGTGATCCACAGTCACAGCTGTGGGTTTCAGTCAGTGTGTCTCTAACTTCATGGTCACATTTCAAAGCTTATTGCAGCCAGAAGATGTTCAAGTAAAAGATTTATTGCTGTACTCGTCTACCAGGATAACAGGAGGTTCATAAAGCTGTGTAATACTTCAGCTTTCCATCATGCAGTAGTAGTTGTGTCCCTTTGTGTTCATTAGTGTGTTCACACGTCTACTTTAACTTCACTCTGTAATGAAAGGATTCAAATCACTGATAAATACATACATGCTGACTCTGAGTCTCAGTGAAGGAGGAAAGGATGGATGAAGGCAGCCTAGTGTGGGTCATGTGTGTCCAGCAGTCATCCAGGGCCTGGATCCATCTGTAACAGGAAGACAAAGTCCAGCCTGTAATCATCCTATCAGGCACAGCGTTTCCATCCAGCATCCTGACGACGCTAACAACCCGTCAAACGTCTCCTCTGGTCCACAGAAGTCACACTTCCTGTGTCATGTTTACCTTTTTAAGTGTGCTATTCAAGCCTGTGTGACCAACTCTGACTCTCCAGATTCCATCCTGGTCTCTGCTGCAGCTTCTTCTACACGACTGTTTTCTGTATAATAATATCTGCCTTTCCCGTCTCTGTCCCAGTGTGCCTGCCACTCGTCCTTCATCTTTACCTTCATTATACTCTTCACCTCACTTTCACTGTATTTTATAGTCAAACCTGCACGACTTCTTCTTGCTGCACCTTTTTAAACTTATCGTCCTGTTCATTGCATCAACACCGATATTCACAGGGAGCCATAAGAAATCCACTTCTATCCCTCTGTGTTTGATTCTATACAGTAAATGAAGTATATCAAAAACAATATGTTGCCTAGAGTCTGAAGACATATCACCTGTGCTCACTAGCACGCTGCTAGAGTCCCAGCAAACCACATACCTGCATATTAGTGCGTCCTCCACCCAGTTCAAGCCAGTAACATCACTACCAGCTCCCAGTATAAACTGCCACATCATCTATAATTCTTTTACTCATCACCAAACTTATTTGTGGGAGAACAAATGCAGCAGCCGTTCTTTTATCTGACAGTGTTGACGCATCAGTAAATATCCTCACATGACCTGAGGACTTTCCCACTATATGAACCTGCTTTTAGTCGCCCCTCCTCCCTCGCCACAAGCTTCCTTTACAACATAACTTATAAAAAACAACTTTATTGACAATCAGCAATAACAATTACAGACAGTCTAGAAGAAGAATCACATGATCAAGGAGCAGACATCACGACACCACTGACATCACGGGTGGAGGACATGTTGGAAAACTGCTACAAAGTGCTGTGCAGCCAGCAGAGCTTACAGTCTGTCCTGTGTGTCATACAGGCTCTCACACTTAGTGTTTCTGTGACACATTGAAGAGAAGTTTGTGTTGTTCACAGTTGTGCTTGTACTGAGTGACAGCTGACATGACCTAACAGGAATAATGTGTCTGTGCTGAATGAGAAGTAACACACAATGAAGTCTTGATGCATCTCAATCATCCAGGAAAGTGAGTCTGTTGCTTCTGTTCATCTGGACGCAGCGTTTTGTGGGAGAAACGTGTCGTCATCATCAGGTGACGTCTTCAGTCTCAGCTGCAGGTTTCAGTCTTACAAACAGGACATTTGCATAAAGACTGAAAGCAGCTGCAGGAACGATGGGCTGGGAGCTCCGTTCCTTCATCTTAATTATGCAGATTCTCAGGACCATTGATCAACAACCACTGATCCATGTCCATGAGTCCCATTCACAGAGATGTGGGAATGGCTGCAGTCACAGCATGTAAGATGGAAATAAATGAGAAGTATTTAGCTGAAGTGGATTTGATTTATGTTACTTCTTTTTTAACTTGTAGTTCTACATTGGAAGATTATTGTGATATTGAAATATAAAAATACATTTATATTCTATTATTTTCTCAAAATAAGCGTCACACTCGTGGAAGCCGGTGTAGCCGCCGAAACGCCAGCATTTATGGAGACTTCAGCCCCAGGTAGGCCAGTTATGGATCTTCGGATTCACATTATGTCAGCAGCTGTTCTCCACCGTGAACTGTGTTCAAACAAACACGCTCACGCCTCACAGACGACAGCTTACAGTCCTGTAGAGATAAAGTGACTTCGTACAGCCCCGACCTGCAGACGCTGTGCGCAGAGGTTCAGGAGCAGAAGTCCCGTTGTAAACATATCACGGCAGACCCGACGATGTTTGCATGAACGCGCTTTTTTTTAAAAGTCAGGTCGAGGCTCCAAAAGCCCAAAGGCGATATAACAGTTTGTGTTTGCTACATGGATCATTGGAGTTCAGCTTTCCTTTGTTATATTTCTTTAAGAGCTCAAAATGTGTTCATTACATAAATCAAATGTAATTTTCTCTGTAGCACTTCATGGATTTCATAAGCAACACACTGTAGTTGTTCACACAAAGCATAAAGGTAAAAACAATATACACAGTGTTATCTTCATTTTAGATGTCACAAAGTATTTGCGGCTCCCAGTGTTTTCCGAACCCTGACCCTTTGCGTGGAAACCGGGTCCAAAAGTCTCTTTGGGTGTTAAAGGTTGCTGACCCCTGCACTAGGCCCAACTGACACATATATTTGATTCCAAATACAAAAAATAATGTGTAACCTGCTGGAAGAATGTAGGAGGTTGAGACAGGATCTCAACACTTGGTGTCTGCAACAAAAGACAACAATATGTGGGCCGATCGTGGCTCAAGAGTTGGCAGCTCGTCTTGTAATCGGAAGGTTGCCGGTTCGAGCCCCGGCTTGGACAGTCTCGGTCGTTGTGTCCTTGGGCAAAACAGCACTTTGGGGTCCTTAGGGACGAGTAAAGCGCTCTACAAATACAGGCCATGTAATGGCAGAAACATTCTCTAGTGTAAATCCTGACTAGTTCATTAACTACAGATCAGTTTCAGTGAACATTATTCACAGAGGGATCTGAGTTCCTTATACCAGACTCTACAGAAACTGTAACACTGTACAGCTCTGCGACTCAACAATATGACAACAATGTAACACACACTAGAATCATCAAATAAAGCCCCACTAACCACTAGAACTAACTAACTAGCACTGGACACTTGCATATTAGAGATTTCTACCACCATAGGAGGCGAGATATCATCCTTGAACCAGAGCATCCAGCCCTCAATTTCGGACATAAAAAGCAACGTGGCCAGGCATGATAACACTTTGACTGAACTGCAGGACTGTGCCTCGAACCACTCTGACACCATCGCCACTCTCCAGGCCACTGTGGAGCGTTTGTCTGCGGAGGTAAAGAAGTTAGATGAGAGATGTGGAGCTCTTGAGGCACTCCAGGAAGAATAATTTAAGAACTGCAGGAATACCAGAAGGCACAGAGGGACCCAAGATGACTGAGTTGGTTCACACCTGTTGGCGGAGGTGCTATCTCTCGAGGAGAAGCCACTCATCGATCGAGCACATAGAGTGAATCGCCAGCGTCCCAACAAAGTCATCTTCCTCGGCCCATCATCTTGAGATTGCACTACTACCACATTGGTGAGGAAATTCTGCTGAAAGCTGCAGAGAACAAGAACCTGATGTATAAGGGTTTTTAAAATAAACATCCTCCCAGATTTCCCTCCCTCTGTTGGAAACGCAGAGCCGCATTTGCAAATATGAGAGGAAGACTACGTGGGATGACCGGCGTCAGGTACAGACTGCTATACCCTGCAAAGCTGTTAGTGACCCATGGTGATGTGAGGAAAAGCTTTACCGATCCCAAAGAGACCGTAGACTACGCGGAGAAGCACCTCTCCCACCCACCTTCAAATGTATTAAAAGCAAGGATATATCTATATGTCTAACGCTGACACAGCACTGTGTTTCTTCTTTTCCCTTTATATTCCATGTAAAGGTGAATATGGAGCGTTTATGGAGCTCGTTTATTGACCAGCTGTCAGTTAGAAGGTAAGAGTTACTAGGTTAACAGAGGTTAGCAGTAACAGTACGGGGAAGTATATTGTGTTGTTCTTTTGTTGGTTTTTATTTTATCGTACTTTACTTTGTTATTTTGATTTTACCTGTTGTGAGTGCTTCCCGTAATTCTCCTTTTTCTTGCGCCGCTGCGGCCAGAGTTCACAACATTACATATTTTTGTATCTATAAACAGGAAGCTGACACTCTCCAGACTTTATCAAAGGTGTGAGCGTCACAGCAGAGGCCTTTGTGTCAACGTAGCTGAAGACAAAACACAGAAACACATGAAGGAGATTTTCCTGGCCTGGATTTTATACAAATATTCTGCAGTACATCAAAAATGAAAGAAAACCATTAGTCAACATATGAACATCACCTCTGAAGTTACAGAGCTTTGATTGGAGACACAGCTGAGCGTTTTGCATTTTGCATAATTAATTACATAATTAATTATGTAACCATAATTAAATGGTTACATCATCTTTAAAGTCCCCAGAGATCAGGAAAAGGGCCTGAGGGTGCTGTGTTTGGAGTCTGCTGGTTACAGTGTGCAGGACCTCACAGGCTGCTGCAGCGTTAGCAGAGGGCGGGACATACACAGCTATCATAATCACGTGTGTAAACTCTCGTGGTAGATAGTACGGTCTCATGCTAACCGCTAGCAGCTCAATGTCCTTACAGCATAGCGTCTCTTTGATAGAGAAATGCCCAGAGTTACACCATCTATCGTTCACAAACACAGCCAGACCCCCTCCTCCCTTCTTACCACTCTCCGCTGTTCTGTCATAAGAGGCTCAGCAGCTAAAGCAGCACACCTGGGTCTCCCAGCCTATTAAAAGCAGCCCTTTGCTTCACCTGCTTCACTAAACATTATTATTTTAAGCAGAGTGGTGTGATTTATGTAGGCATTGCTGTGTGACAGGATGACTTTTCTTGCACACCCACCAAATGAGGGCGCACATGCTTCCACGCCCACTGGTGACTGCACACATCCTTTCAAGGAAGCATTTCATTCATCCCTAACAAATGGAAGAAAACACTGTGCAGCGTGTTCAGGTTTGAACGTGGCCCTGGCCTCTCTCTGCATCCACCTGGCACATGCAACACACATCCACTCCCTGCTGAACTGCTTGTATTTGATGTGTTGAAGTTTTGGTAACGTTTGAATAAATTCCACTTTATTTATAGGAACATTTCATCTGTGGACTCCTGCTTCCCCTCTCCTTGAGCCAGTTTGTGACGGGAACATGACATAAGAAAAGTAATTTATCCCTTTTTGATTCTGTGTATCTGGCGCTCATCCAGTGAGTTCACACTTGGCAGAAACAGACTGAATTTGTCTGGAGAACTTTGGCTTCAGCCAAGTTAGATAAACACACTGTGTCTCTGTCAAAACAGCAGTGTAGTTGTGGCACCCCTGTGAGGGAATGACCACATGAATATTATTTTGTGTAAAACACTCATGTAACGGGACATTTTTCATTGCTATATGTATTTATTTTCAGTTTCTTTAAGAGGATAGAAAATCCATGTAACAGGGATTCATTTTATGTTAGAAAGCAGTGAGGGCGGAACTTTGGTGCTTGCTCCGGGGTTTCGGGGAGCAGTAAGTGGAGCCCACCTTCCGCTGCTTCCTCAGACACGTTCTGGAGGAAAGCAGAGACGCATCGTGTCTTCCTTACTCTGCTCTTCACCTGCTTTTACAGGTCGGTACACGGTGCTCGCACCGAAAATGTTGTTTATTGTCACCATGGTTACCCACGTTAATGTGAATGGGAGAGTTAAGGCGGTCCGCCAAAGTTATTTATATGTAAACACGGGAGAAAACCAGAGGAGTGTCCCGCGCGACCGCACCGCGAGCCCGCTCGTTAGGTGGAGCGCTCGTGAAGCAGAGTCAGTGCGCTCCTATGCTCTGTGCAAACGTGTTGTAATGCTCCAATCAAATCAGTTCTGTGAGATGTGAATGTTAATAGTTCTGTTAAAGTGACTGAGTAGATTAGCTAGTGTAACACAAGCACTCTGAGCAACTCTGTGTAGCTAACAGAGGCATTCACTGATGTCAAGCCAGCCTCCAGTTTATTTTACGTTCCCTGTGTATTCAAAGTATTACGGGAATGGATGTGGAAACCGGATTTCAAAATAAAAGCCAACTTCGAGTGAATAAACAGATATGTTAAGAACATAATAACATATAATTTAGGCTTTTTTTTTTTACAAACTCTAATGTTACATCTTCTAATGTTTCCACAGGGTAATTCCACCTTAGATCAACAGTATACAACCCCACAGTGATACCAATATAGGTAATACATCAACATGGCTGCCGTGGCTAAGTTAGGAATATTTATAATGTCATTTCAAAACTTGCATATGATCTGCAATTTATAGTAGAGATGGACCGATCCGATATTACGTATCGGTATCGGTCCGATACTGACCTAAATTACTGGATCGGATATCGGAGAAAAATAAAAAATATAATCCGATCCATTAAATATCACGAAAGCACCTCACAAAAGTTGCAACACGCCGTAACTCGCCTCAGAACGTTAGCACGTCGTAGCAGTATGCATCACGTGATAGAGCGGCTGTGGCATGCGGGACCTGTCGGTGGTCTGGATAGCATGTGGAGCTTCGCTAGCAACCCGGCATTTCATCTCCGACAAAGTTATCCCGAGAGAAGTAAAGCAAGTGTGTAAGTCCTTCTCTGAATGTTTGTAAAGCATTCCCACGTTAAGCTTAACAAGCGACTGCCTCTCGCTTAATGATCAGCTGATCGGCTTTTCTGTCGCGAGTCCATCTCTCTTGTTTGTTTTTGGCCCACTTTGCACCAGAAAGAGGAAACCAGCGGCTGAACAACAGCAGCACATTTAAGCTTGATAAGCTGTTGTTACAATTTATTTAATATTACTTTCTACACCAGTATCTTTTTCTACGTAGCTGACGTAACTGTGCAGGGGCGGATCTAGCAAAGTTTAGCCAGGGGGGCCGATAGGGCATTAACAGGGAAAAGGGGGCACAAAGACATACTTTTCTTTCTTATTCTCATTTAAAATGTCGAGCTTTTAATAAATAATTATCTGACACCCAAAGTTTTAATGTGATGTAAAATGAATAGAAGTCAATTACTGTATATAGTAACTATTAAGTCTAATATATATACCCTAGTAAGCTATAGTACTTTTTACTTTGGGAAGGTACCATCTGTGCAGTCTGCAATTTTGTTGAAGAAAGATGTTGAATCTATTTAATATTTCTTGAAAAATAATTGATTTCTGTGCATTTTTTTCACACTGCATCAAATTAAGGTTGATTACGTCGATTAAGCATCATGAGGTGGCGCGTGAGGGGTGGTTCCCTATTTTTTATTTATTTATTTTTGTTGTTGCTGGGAGTTGGAACCCTATTAGTTAGGTTGCTTAATATTTACGCTAAGTACTCTTTAAAATACCAGGATAGGGAGGATGGTGTAGGTTTAAGTTTATTAGATTGATCAGTATTGCTGAACTATGAAATATTTTTTTTGTATACAGGTATAACAGAATAGCTTTAGTGTAGTTGTTGTTTTAAACTTGAGTATGAACTTGCAGACTTGCAAAATGCAGCAAGATATTTTAAAAAACAGTTTTGTTGATTAAAAAACACTATATCGGATTCATATCGGTATCGGCAGATATCCAAATTTATGATATCGGTATCGGACATAAAAAAGTGGTATCGTGCCATCTCTAATTTGTAGCAGATCTACTGACTGTCACAGCAGCTGGAGCAGTCTCAAATGCAGGTCAGTCCACTGCTGCCCCCTGTGGCCAAGTGCCATAGCTACTGCTGGATGAACTCGTGACACATCTGCACCTGTTTCTATGAACACATTGAGTCTGAGTGGCTGCACTTACACTGGTGCATTCAACATATTGAAAGATGGCAGCAGTGTGGATTGTCAAGACTCAAACCAACCGTTGAGCAAAGACAGCAGGATCACTTGTTTCTGTTTGTTATACAGCCAGATTTACTCGTGACACACATGTGCAGCTGCTTTATCACCTATTCTGAATTTGTTTCAAGCACAATACATTTGTTACACATGTTGGGATATTGTGTTTGTTTTAAATGTTATATACCTGTGTGGTATGTGACTTGTGTTGCCATGACGCCAGGTCTCTCTTGGAAATGAGATTTTTAATCTCAATGAGATTTTTTTTTTACCTGGATAAATAAAGGACTAATTTATAACTTTCAGTGTTTTCCGGTCTTCCAAAAGAAAAAAACCTTCAACTACATGACATGCAGTTGTGTATTTGTTTTCACCTTATCATACACTTGAAGTTTTACAAATCACCACTTCTTTAGTGAATATCATTTCAGTCTCAGACAATCTCGTTTCTCCTACAGAGGTTGAATGCACCTTCTGCGGATGGCGGTACCACACAGTGTGCGTGGACTTCCCCTGCACAGAAGGCAACTACAAATGCTGTGAATGCTAAATAAACAGAAACAAATGATCCCTGTTGTCTTTGCTTGATGATTGGTTTGAGTCTTGACAATCCACATTGCTGGCGTTGCATCTTTCAATGCCAGCAATGGCAGGTATCAGTGCTCAAAGCTTTTGTGTTTGTTTCCAACAAGTTGCCCACCTCGGGAAACAAAAATGTGTTCTTTTACTTGTCAGATGAACATATGAGCCACTTTGACTCTTCAGTGCAGTGTGGAGCCTAACAAAGATCTGTTTTGTGTCCCAGCTGATCAGCAGGAGGAGGAGAGTCTGACGGAGCAGCAGAGGAACATTTTCAGCTACTTGGACTCAGCTCAGCCACTACAGAGGAAACAATGAGCTCAACACAGAAGGTGACAGACAGAGCAGGACCATATGACCAAAGATATTTATCACCATATACATTTGAACATTTGCCATAACGATGTAGCTGACGATAGAATTGACACCAGACAAAATACTTTACAGCTGCACAACTTTATTAAAAACCCATCAATGTATTTTCACTGAAACAAGCAGCTGTTGTTTATGTGCATTAAAGTTATATAAAAATGTAACAGTGCAAATGCAAATTCCTCGCTGACAGTTTAACCAAAAGGCGTTTCCAGTGGAAACTGGCCGACACATCCTGAGCATAACCATGTATAACATCCACTAAACTTCAGAAGAGGTTATACAGTCGTGGCCAAAAGGTTTGAGAATTGCATAAATATTGGAACCTGGAAAAGTTGCTGCTTAAGTTTTTATAATAGCATTTTGCCTGCACTCCAGAATGTTATGAGGAGTGATCAGATGAACTGCATCGTCCTTCTTTGCCATGAAAACGAACTTAATCCCCAAAAAGCCTTACCACTGCATTTCATTGCTGTCATCAAAGGACCTGCTGAGACCATTTCAGTGATCGTCTTCTTAACTCAGGTGAGAATGTTGGCGAGCACGAGGCTGGAGATCATCATGGCTGTATCCCGATTCAGGTTCTGCAGCTTTAAAGTCCTCAAGGGCCGCGTACTCAAAGACCGCTAAGGCCGAAGTGCGAGGCTCGTAGGCTCGTGAAATGGGACGTCTAGCCTCCGTCGCGCTGCCCAGGTTGCCTAGCAACCATGATACTAACAGCTGGAAACGTTTCATACAGCTTTGTTTGACAGAAATGAAGGAGAACATATTTAGTTCATTTGTTTCTACATGAGCTCTGTGTGATTTGATGAGTATCTGAGGCTGAGACCACAGGACTGTGAAACATGATTGTTGGGCTTCATTTCTGTGCTGAACAGTCGTTTAAGATTAGCTGTAAATAACAATTAGCTGATGTTGTTCATGAGACTAAAGTCATCTCACTGTGGTAATGTAAATATAATATGGCCAATATTATAGTTATTATATTAATCACTTCACTCACAGACAAGTATCTGTGACAGTGTGTATACAGATGTATCATATATAAGAGACAAATATTGTTCATTTAATATGTTGGTACTAAATGTGGCTGAATGCTTACATATATGTGTAAAAAGCAAATGTAGGAGCTGTGATAACTGTGTCTGATAGAATGAAGAGTAGACTGATATATGAAATATTCCTTTATTGGGTGAGAAAATCAGACCATGTCATAACTGCTTTAAGTCACACAGAATAGATATCAGAGCCTTAAACAGGCTGACTTCTGCTAAATGGGTCAAACTGGGCAGAAAGTCTACAAACACATAACATCCTTATAGAATATGATGTAACACTATAGATCAACTTAGCTCAGAATATATAAAGCATATAAACAGTTACAGCAATATGATGCAACAAACACAGCAGCTACTGATCCAAAATACTCAAAGCTTCATAGAACTGAAACCAACATTTATTTTTAGCTCCATTCTGCTGCTGATACAGACTTTAGGTTTCTGAACATTAAACTTGTTGCTGCCTTTCATAGTGTGTAACTTGAAGGCCCTGAGTACTTTCTCCCACACTGAAAACACTGGGATGATCACATTATTTGAACATTACCTAATAAGACTGATTCAGGACCAGAGATGGGCAGTAACGCGTTACTTGTAACCCAAGTAAGGGATTACTATTGCAAAAACGGTAATTAGATTACCGTTACTTTCCCGTAGGAACGCTGCGTTACTAAAACCGTGATTTCTTTGCGAGAATGTCTCACGACAGTGACGTAAGCGAGTGCGCCGTTAGTGACAACAGCTGTGTGGAGATCAACATTGGATCATATATCGATTGTGGGAGAGAGTATGAGCGTGCAGCGTTTAAAGTGTGGAAGTACTGACCTTACTTTGAGTTTGATTCCATAAGAAGTGACAAAAACATTAGCGTCCATCGTGCGTGGGAAGAAAACTTCTTTTTACAGCGGAAAAAAAACCCCTAAACTTCCAAGCAAGCACCAAGTGCGCAACGACGTAATGGGAAACTCACAGAGAAACTTGCGGATTCTTCCACTGACCGCGGCACACCTGCACCAGGGTAAACCTCCGCCTACCCAACTCCTGCTTTACAGGTGAAAATAGAGCAACAGGACCGCTGAGTCTTTGACTTTATTTATGTTCTGCTGTGTTTTACTTGCATCTATTTGAAAGACTGAGTGTAAACACAACAAATATTTTATTTTATGTGCTGGAATGTGCAGAAAATAGGTTTACATGTTAAACTAATTTATTCAAGTCAGAGAATGTTGCATATAATTAAATTTTTGCTTGATGCATAAAGTTAAAAGATTAAAACTAATAAAACAAGTTTTAAAAAAAGAGACTTTTCCATTTGATTACATTTTATATGATGGATTATGTAGAATCGTGTTTTTAAAAAGTAACTAAGTAATTAATTACTTTTGAAAATAAGTAATCAGTAAAGTAACGGGATTACTTTTTTGGGAAGTAATCAGTAATTAGTTACTGATTACTTTTTTCAAGTAACTTGACCAACACTGATTCAGGACAGACAGTTATGTTAAACTTTCCTAGCAGTCCTTCACAAACAGGGAACAGTCTGTCTATTCTCTCCATCTGTCAGCTGCTGCTGGCTCTTCCTCCTCCTCTTCCTCACACACTGCTGAGTTTGTCCTGGTGGATCATCAGGGCTGCAAAGCCTCACAGATGATGTGCAGCAGTGGCTCCCTCAGCCTGTCCTCACTCTGGACACTTGCAGTCGTCACACATGGAAATCAAATGTGTGATAAGCTGCAGGATTCAAACACAAGTGTAACTTATAAACACATGTTCATACTTTTATTCCACAATCAGAGAGAAAGAAACAGAGAGAGAGTGCAGGACAGACAGACAGGTGACAGTCTCAGGTGTACACACTGCTACACAACAGCACAGAGAAGCAGGATTTAGTGTTTGTGTTATTACGAGTGTAAACAAGAAGAGTTCCAGATGGTGCAGTGGACACATGTGTGACTGCTGTGATTAAAGCATCTTTCTTTCAGCTTAACGAGTGAACCGTCAGCTCGTTCAAACACACGTTAAAGTGCGTTTGGCTCGACACCACCGAACAGAGGCAGCAATGTAACACAGCTAACATTAACAGTGCAGTGGATCCTGCTTGTGCCGTGATGTTCAGGACTGCAAACCGAGCAGCATCACTGACTTTCAGCTTGTTGTGTTTGTGGATATATGACTGACTTTAATTATCCACAAAATCATCACATTCTCTGTCAGATGAAGGTCGACTATTGAACGGCGTATATTTTAAAGGCTTTAAAACCAAGTTAACGCTGAAAGTACAAACATCACTAATGTCACATAACTCTGCCGACAAGGCATAGCTATGGCTATGAAATGCTCTTTGTGTATCACTTCTTCATTATGAAAGATGTCATTAATGCACTAGTAATGTCTCATCTGGAGTATTGTTCAATCATTTGGTCAGCAGCTAATAAGACAGATCTTAACAGACTTCAGTTAGTCCAGAATAAGGCGTCCAGATTAGTGTGAAGATGTTCATACTATACTAATATTGATCAAATGCATAATAACCTTTCTTGGCTTCCTGTACAGGCTAAAATATTCTATGGCTTACTTGTAGTTCTAAAGAAAGCAATTCTGTTAAACACACCACATTTATTCTGCTCAGCTGCAGAATCCAGATGAAATACATCATCATATTACACAGTTTTCAACAAGCTGCAATTTAGTAAATGCTCGAGTTAAAAGTAACGTTTTGTAAAACTGTTACATTTAGAGCAACTTTTAAGTGGAATAAGTTGCCTTAAAAAATTAGAGAATTATTCAAAACTTCAATGAACACTTAAAAGCCGATTTACAGAGCTTTTAGTTGTTGTAAATATTGTAAGACATGATTTGTTTTTGAAATTTGTGTAATGTGCCTCAATGTTATTGATATTCATCATCAACATCATCAACTTTATTTATAAAGCACTTTAAAACAACCACAGCTGACACAAAGTGCTGTACATTGGAACTGTAAAATAAAATTACATGAGCTATAAATAAAACACAAATAAAAGAAGAGTGAAATCATTAATTAAATAACTACTTCAATTAAAAGAGAAACTAAGTCTCACTGAGGTTAAAAGCCAAGGAATAAAAGTGGGTTTTAAGACGTGATTTAAAAGTGGACAGTGAAGGGGCCTCTCTAACATGCATGGGCAAATGATTCCATAACTTTGGAGCCACAATAGAGAAGGCCCCGCCCCCTCTGAGCTTCCTCCTGGATCTCGGTACCTCCAGGAGCAGCTGGTCAGCTGACCTGAGAGACCGACAGGGTGTGTGGAGATGAAGAAGCTCAGAGAGGTAAGGCGGGGCAAGACTGTGAAGGCATTTAAAAACAAACATAAGAATTTTAAAATGAACTCTAAAAGACACAGGCAGCCAGTGCAGAGAGGCTAGCACGGGGGTTATATGCTCTCTTTTTTAAGTTCCTGTTAAGAGTCGTGCAGCCGCATTTTGAACCAGCTGCAGACGTGAGAGCAATGACTGACTGACCCCCACATAAAGTGAGTTACAGTAGTCCAGGCGGGAAGAAATAAAAGCATGGATCACTGTTTCAAGGTGCTGCCTCGAAAGAAAAGATTTTACTCTTGCCAGTCGCCTTAAATGATAAAAACTGGACTTCACCACTGCTCTGATTTGGTTGTCCAATTTAAAATCACTGTCCAACTTAAAACCAAGGTCAGTAACAACAGATTTAAAGTAGACTTCCAGGGATCCTAAAACAATAGAGGAGGACTCACAGGGACCACTGGGTCCAAACACCAACAGCTCTGTTTTCTTTTCATTAAAACTTAAAAAGTTTAGAGCCAAACAAGCTTTAATGTCATCTAGACATGTCAAGGGAGGTTTTATGGAGATGCCATCCTTGTGTTTTAGTGGCAAATAAAGTTGGCAGTCATCGGCATAACAATGAAATGAGATCCCATGCCTTCTAAGGATAGAACCCAGAGGCAATGGATACAGTGAAAAGAGCAGTGGCCCTAAAATTGAGCCCTGTGGGACGCCGCATGACAGAGGAGCAGAAGACGATTCGTAACCGAGAAGGCTGACAGAGAAATATTATTATTATTGATTGCTTATTATTGATTGCTTATATTTGAACAATTGTGAAACCTCACTGTGGATGTAAGAGTGAAATTATGTGGGTATCTTGAATCCACTTTATTGTGTAATATTTTATGTGAGTATTTGACAGAAGACGAGCAACATCTGTTGTGGAAGCTAACGGGGTTCCTTTAGAATAAACAAACATAGGATTTATTATCACTGAATAATTCTGTATAAATCTATACAAATTATAGAAATATGTAATAGGAAACAACAAAATAATCTAAATTATAAAACAGTGTGTGTGTGTGTGTGTGTGTGTGTGTGTGTGTGTGTGTGTGTGTGTGTGTGCATGATTTTAGTGTTTGAACAGTCATGAATTATCTTTAACCCTTTAGAGCCGATCGGAGCGGGAACGCTCTGTTATGCGTAACTATTTTTAAATCCCGGTAGCACTGCAACCACGTAAGCTAGCGCAAAAATTTTTTTTGCATATGAAACCGGAGTTGTACTTAAATCTGATGCCATCAGCTTGTCCTAGGTCACGGTTTCCTTCCACATAAAGCTTTGCAAAAACTGCATAAAAAGCGCTTGCAGGAACAAAAACATAATATTCCAGAAACACGCTTTACCGATAAGATCAGCTGTTCAAAACACTTCCTACGTTGGAATAGACGTCAGCGCGAACTTTTGCATTTCCGCCATTACCTGCCCGAAACCGGAAGTGACGTCATTTTCGCGGAAATGTAGTCTTTTTTGCGATCAGGGCCTCAGGGCCTATACTGCTCTTTTTAAAAGTTATCTTTGACTTTATGACTTTCTGTGTCGTTTCTGGGATGCTTAGGACTCATATTGCACTGCTGGAAATAGTTTATTTTGATGCATATGCTGCTTTTTTGCAAATTTGCAGTATAATATTTATTTTCGTTTTTCCTGCAGTGTATAAAAATTGGTGTATTTCAAAAATAAAACTATGAAGACACTCAAAATAAATTTCCTGTGGTGGGAAACTATTTTGTGCAACTTTTTTGTATTTACAGTTTTGAGGGATAAGCCTCTTAAATTTCTCTAACTACAAATATGTTAAAAAATCAAAAACGATTTTCAATTTTTTTGTAGTTTATTGCACTTTTTTGCAATTTATGTAATTACTATGCACTTAATGAATACATATTATTAAAATCTGGGCTATAATGGTTGTATTGATGTATAGCAACTTGAAATGCTCCCAAAAATGGCTCCACAGCATGTAAAAATATAATATAAGCTCTGGCGGACTTGGTTCTATGGTAGGTCTTAAAGGGTTAACAGCAGGTTGGATGTAATGTGTTAGAACTACCAGCAGGTGGGGATAAGAGACCTTTAAGGTGTTTGGTGCCACGCTCCACCTTCAGGTTTAAAACTAGTGTTAATGGAGTTTGAAGGTTGAGTTTGTTCCACGACTGCATTTCACTCACTGCCTCTGTTTGTATCTCTATCACTGCAGGACCAACATGGAGCCAGAAGTCAGCGCTCTCAGGAGGCCGACAAACCTCACAGAAGAAAGGGAGAGAAAAAACACACCTGTGACGAGTGTGGGAAGGGTTTTACTGTGAGGGCTAAACTAAAACGGCATCAGGTCATCCACACTGGAGAGAGACCGTTCAGCTGTGACTTGTGTGGAAAGTCTTTTTCCTTGAAGGGTTCCCTAACAAGACACCAACTCATCCACAGTGGAGTTAGAGCGTACAGCTGTGATCAATGTGGCAGAGCTTTTACTGACAGTAGCCACTTACAGAGGCATCTAGTTACCCACTCTGGAATTAAGGCGTACAGCTGTGACGAGTGTGGGAAGGGTTTTACTGAGAAGGGTTACCTAAAACAGCATCAGGTCATCCACACTGGAGAGAGACCGTTCAGCTGTGACTTGTGTGGAAAGTCTTTTTCCTTGAAGGGTTACCTAAAAACACACCAACTCATCCACAGTGGAGTTAAAGTGCACAGCTGTGATCAGTGTGGCAGAGCTTTTACTCACAGTAGCAGCTTACAGAGGCATCTAGTTACCCACTCTGGAATTAAGGCATACAGCTGTGACGAGTGTGGGATGGAGTTTACTCTGAAGGCTTCACTAAAACAGCATCAGGTCATCCACACTGGAGAGAGACCGTTCAGCTGTGAACAGTGTGGAAAGTCTTTTTCCTTGAAGGGTTACCTAAAAACACACCAACTCATCCACAGTGGAGTTAAAGTGCACAGCTGTGATCAGTGTGGCAGAGCTTTTACTCAAAGTAGCAGTTTACAGAGGCATCTATTTACCCACTCTGGAATTAAGCCGTACAGCTGTGACATCTGTGGAAAAACTTTCAGCCAGAGAGGGAGCCGAAATGAACACCTACGCATTCACACCGGACATGATGTGTACTGCTGTGAACAGTGTGGCAAACAGTTTACAACAGACGCACACTTACAACGACACATGTTTACCCACACTGAGGAGAGACCTTATGAATGTGACCTGTGTGAGAAGACTTTTAAATCTCCACATCACCTGAGACGACACCAACAGATCCACACCAGAAAGAGACTCTACAAGTGCAGCTACTGTAAGGTATGTATTTATTAGGGGTGCAACGATACACAAAATTCACGGTTCGGTTCGGTTCGATACTTTGGTGTCACGGTTCGATATTTTTTCGATACAAAAAATGTTCATGCCTTTTTAATTTGTCATTTATTAAACTTGTAAATATATATTTTAACTCAAAAGTACAGTTTTTAAATTTAATGTTGCTGAAACAAAAGTAATTTAAAAAATAAATATATCTCAGGGCTCTCAAAATTTCAAAATCCCTGGTAGCCCTTCGGGCAGGGACTCTTCAGTTTTTGGTAGCCCAAAATAAATGTAAGTAGCCCGAATAAAAAAGAAAGCAATTTTTTGATTGATGTTTTGTTTCCTTTACAATATTGTTGAAAAAATTGTTGAAAAACAAATTACAACATTGTATAAAAATTACAATCATCAACTCAAATACTTGGTTCTAATTGAACAGAAATTTCTATGAACTTGTAAGAACTGTGTAGGACATGAATCAGTCTGTGTCAGATCCTGAATTTGAAATTTCCACTGAAGTCACGGGTAAGAACAAGTGGAACCAAGATCAAGGCCATTTGCTTTTTGAACTTTGCAAAGACTGCTAAATTGTGCCAGTGGTAGTTCACTCTTTGCAACATAGTACGCTGTTCTAAACAGATTTTTTCAGGTTTATTTTTAGTATGTTATTTGCAATTGGTGTTTGTTCTGGGAAAGATATTGCAGACTGAGCAATAATGCATTTCTTGCATTTCTCATGGGTTCTAATGGGGGCCTTTCTTAGAATGACTGGTCCCAGTAACAAAGGCGCTTGTTGACTCAGCAATTGAAAGAAAACCAACGACACACCCGGCAGAACATTATGTTATTTACACGGGTCCACATAAGTGGTCCGGATGTGCGCATTCGCTGTCAAAATAAAAGACACGCACCAGATAAGAAGTTGCAGCGCGCGTTTGCGTCCATATAAAAAGCACTGTTTTTGTCCGCTAGAGTGGGATTTTCACGGCACATTCCGCACCACATCTCTGTGCGTTCATCATTTGTTTGAAGCCAGCTCATCTCCTGCAACCACTTTTCCGAGAATACGTGCTTCTTTTGTGGTTCGGACTCCTTCTGACATTTCTTTGGAGGTGGAGGAACATCACAGTAATTGCTTAAAGGAGCTTCTTCGACATCTTTAAGAGTTCTAAACAAATGTCTGTCCTCCTCCAGAAAATCTTACAGTGGGGCAAAAAAGTATTTAGTCAGCGACCGATTGTGCAAGTTCCCCCACCTAAAATGACGACAGAGGTCAGTAATTTGCACCAGAGGTACACTTCAACTGTGAGAGACAGAATGTGAAAAAAAAATCCATGAATTCACATGGTAGGATTTGTAAAGAATTTATTCGTAAATCAGGGTGGAAAATAAGTATTTGGTCAATAACAAAAATACAACTCAATACTTTGTAACATAACCTTTGTTGGCAATAACAGAGGTCAAACGTTTACTATAGGTCTTTACCAGGTTTGCACACACAGTAGCTGGTATTTTGGCCCATTCCTCCATGCAGATCTTCTCGAGAGCAGTGATGTTTTGGGGTTGTCGCCGAGCAACACGGACTTTCAACTCCCGCCACAGATTTTCTATGGGGTTGAGGTCTGGAGACTGGCTAGGCCACTCCAGGACTTTCAAATGCTTCTTACGGAGCCACTCCTTTGTTGCCCGGGCGGTGTGTTTTGGATCATTGTCATGTTGGAAGACCCA
Source organism: Aulonocara stuartgranti (assembly GCF_965226115.1). Taxonomy (NCBI): domain Eukaryota; kingdom Metazoa; phylum Chordata; class Actinopteri; order Cichliformes; family Cichlidae; genus Aulonocara; species Aulonocara stuartgranti. The sequence continues at coordinate 8,369,354 of NC_138941.1, forward strand.
GCCTCGTTTCATCTTCAAAGTTCTCACTGATGGAAGGAGGTTTTGGCTCAAAATCTCACGATACATGGCCCCATTCATTCTGTCCTTAACACGGATCAGTCGTCCTGTCCCCTTGGCAGAAAAACAGCCCCATAGCATGATGTTTCCACCCCCATGCTTCACAGTAGGTATGGTGTTCTTGGGATGCAACTCAGTATTCTTCGTCCTCCAAACACGACGAGTTGAGTTTATACCAAAAGTTCTACTTTGGTTTCATCTGACCACATGACATTCTCCCAATCCTCTGCTGTATCATCCATGTGCTCTCTGGCAAACTTCAGACGGGCCTGGACATGCACTGGCTTCAGCAGCGGAACACGTCTGGCACTGCGGGATATGATTCCCTGCCGTTGTAGTGTGTTACTGATGGTGACCTTTGTTACTTTGGTCCCAGCTCTCTGCAGGTCATTCACCAGGTCCCCCCGTGTGGTTCTGGGATCTTTGCTCACCGTTCTCATGATCATTTTGACCCCACGGGATGAGATCTTGCGTGGAGCCCCAGATCGAGGGAGATTATCAGTGGTCTTGTATGTCTTCCATTTTCTGATGATTGCTCCCACAGTTGATTTCTTCACACCAAGCTGCTTGCCTATTGTAGATTCACTCTTCCCAGTCTGGTGCAGGTCTACAATACTTTTCCTGGTGTCCTTCGAAAGCTCTTTGGTCTTGGCCATGGCGGAGTTTGGAGTCTGACTGTTTGAGGCTGTGGACAGGTGTCTTTTATACAGATGATGAGTTCAAACAGGTGCCATTCATACAGGTAACGAGTGGGGGACAGAAAAGCTTCTTACAGAAGACGTTACAGGTCTGTGAGAGTCAGAGATTTTCCTTGTTTGAGGTGACCAAATACTTATTTTCCACCCTGATTTACGAATAAATTCTTTACAAATCCTACCATGTGAATTCATGGATTTTTTTTTCACATTCTGTCTTTCACAGTTGAAGTGTACCTCTGGTGCAAATTACTGACCTCTGTCATCATTTTAGGTGGGGGAACTTGCACAATCGGTCGCTGACTAAATACTTTTTTGCCCCACTGTATGTATGCAAACACGCATTGCAACTTCATATCTTGTGCGCGTTTTTTTTTTTTTTTTTTTTTTGGCAGCGAATGCACACCTGCGGACCACTTATGTGCAGCCCCGGTTATATAGCTCATCATATTGCAGCCACAGAAATTCTTTTGTCCATGAAACCATAAAGCTGCACTTTCTTTTTGCCTTATAGTCTGATTTGTCATAACTTTTCCGTTTTGTGGTAAACTTTTCTTTGGCTGTCACTTCTTCACCCTGACCTGTCTTATTTGGCTCAGCAGAACTAAAATATATATCCTGCTGCTTTTACACACACACACACACACACACACATAACGCTCAGTGATTATCTGCGCGATCAACCTCTCACATGTTTAAGCTGCGGGAGATTTCACTTGTCATGTTTGCATAGTAAGCTAACGATTGATAAGATGATGTCAGAGGAATTGGTGCACAAATTATCACCACTCACAGATCAGTGCTGTCGCTCTCTATACACAGTTTGCGCGATTGCAAAGTGAAAGCAAAAAACAAGCGCAAATTCAAACGCGATTTCAATATGTCACATATTGACAGTGGCTCACCGATGCCAATGACATAATTACCCAGCTACATTTCTGAAAGAATGCAAAAGCATTGACATATATTTTTCCTTCCTACAATAGCCCGACGGGCAGGGAAGAGATAGATTTTGGTAGCCCGACTGGAAAAATCGCTAGCCCCAGGACATCGGACTAGCAATTTTGCAAGCCCTGTATCTGATTGAGGAATCACTCATCTTTGGAAAAGAGAGTTTATTACAGAGAAATGGCTCTTTCCAAAATAAAAGCTATACTATACGCTTCTTCTGGGCTATATTCTCAGCAGCATATTGTAGCGGGTCAGGGCTGTTCGGGATTCTGTTTGTACAGTTATGTTTTGTTTATGTTGCCATAGTGACGGGTGACGCCCTCTCACTGCGACGGTGTGTCCTTCCGGGGTCAGAGGGCGCCCTGTGTGTTGTTGTTGCTGTGCGGTTGCCGCGCTGAGCAGTTAGCTAGCGGCAGTGTTCTTCGGCAGATGTCAATAAACGGCTGTGCTCCCTGGCTAGCTCACGGGAAGCAAGACCAAACGACACCTCCGTCTCCTCCTTGTCTGAGCTCGCCACATTGGTGTCAGAAGTGGGATGATGGTGGCACCCCATGTTCTGACCCGAGTGACTTTCCCCCCGCCGGTCGTGACCGGCTGGTGCGCCAAAAGAAGGCACCTGGACATTTGCAGGACTTTGTGTGGGGTAATGGGGTCGTCGGGGACGACTGACCCCTTAGGTTGGGGCTATGTAGCGGGTCAGGGCTGGTCGGGGTTCTGTTTGTACAGTTATGTTTTGTTTATGTTGCCATAGTGACGGGTGACGCCCTCTCGCTGCGATGGTGTGTCCTTCCGGGGTCAGAGGGCGCCCTGTGTGTTGTTGTTGCTGTGCGGTTGCCGCGCTGAGCAGTTAGCTAGCGGCAGTGTTCTTCTGCAGATGTTAATAAACGGCTGTGCTCCCTGGCTAGCTCACGGGAAGCAAGACCAAACGACACCTCAGTCTCCTCCTTGTCTGAGCTCGCCACAATATTAAACATATCAGGTCCCCATAAGGAAAATCATGTGCTAACGGCTGTCTAAATGACTCGGGTAAAGTTTGTAGCATGCTTGTTGTTTTTGTCTGCTTCCACTTGTCTTTGCACTAGGATGATGTCGGCGTAAATGTGCAGTCATATTCGTTGTGTTCCCACTAGTGCTGTCAGCGTTAATCTCGTTGAAATGATGTTAACACCACAACACGGCAAATCTCCGTTAACGAGCTACCCCTGATCGCCCCGTGCGTGGGGCTAGACGGCCAACACGTTAACGAGCCAACTGCGCTAACACACTAGTTCCCACCCATGTAATTGAGCATTGCGTGGCACATCCAACATACTGTTTTACTTTAGTCCATGACACGCTTACCTTCAGGGTCATACGTCACATGAAAACCAAAATAGTTCCAAACGCCAGATCTTTTATTTATTTATTTTTTTTGTCCCGTTGGGTCTTTAGCCATCAGAATTGTTGTCTTAAGGCCAAGAAAAATGCCAAGCGGATTTATTTTACCAAGTGGATCATCATGGCCTTGCCATATTGGTCCATTTGATTGACCTTTATTATAAATTAGAGATGGCACGATACCACTTTTTTATGTCCGATACCGATATCATAAATTTGGATATCTGCCGATACTGATATGAATCCGATATAGTGTTTTTTAATCAACAAAACTGTTTTTTAAATATCTTGCTGCATTTTGAAAGTCTGCAAGTTCATAATCAAGTTTAAAACAACAACTACACTAAAACTATTCTGTTATACCTGTATACAAAAAAAATATTTCATAGTTCAGCAATACTGATCAATCTAATAGGCAAGGCAAGGCAAGTTTATTTGTATAGCACAATTCAACAACAAGGTGATTCAAAGTGCTTTACAGAGACATTAGGAACAGAAACAAATAAAAAGCATGATTTAAAATTGATTAAAACAAGCAAATAAACTAACTAACTAATTAACAAACAAACAAACAAAACAGTATATAAAATCAAAACAGATCAGAACAGTAGATAAAATCAGTAGTTAAATGTAAGTTTTGAAATTTAAGCTTAAAGTGTGGATTTGGTGCTTTATTCAAATGCAGCTGAGAACAGGTGAGTCTTCAACCTGGATTTAAATAAACTGAGTGTTTCAGCTGATCTGAGGCTTTCTGGGAGTTTGTTCCAGATATAAGGAGCATAAAAGCTGAATGCAGCTTCTCCGTGTCTGGTTCTGACTCTGGGAACTGATAAAAGACCGGATCCAGATGACCTGAGGGATCTGGAAGGCTCATACTGGGTCAGGAGGTCATTGATGTATTTTGGTCCTAAACCATTCAGAGCTTTATAGACCAGCATCAGAACTTTAAAGTCTATCCTCTGACGGACAGGCAGCCAGTGTAAAGACCTCAGAGCTGGACTGATGTGGTCCACTTTTTTGGTCTTAGTGAGGACTCGAGCAGCAGAGTTCTGAATGAGCTGTAGTTGTCTGACTGATTTTTTTAGGTAGACCTGTAAAGATGCTGTTACAGTAATCAAGCCTACTAAAGATGAATGCATGGACTAGTTTTTCCAGGTCCTGTTGAGACATCAGATCTTTTATCCTTGAAATATTCTTGAGGTGATAGTAAGCTGACTTTGTTATTGTCTTAATGTGTTTTTCTAAGTTTAGGTCTGCATCCATCACTACACCCACATTTCTCGCCTGGTTTGTGGTTTTTAGATGTATAGATTGAAGTTCTCTGGTGACCTGTAATCGTTTTTCTTTGGCGCCAAAGACTATTACCTCAGTTTTGTTTTTGTTTAGCTGGAGAAAATTGTGGCACAACCAGTCATTGATTTCCTCAATGCATTTACCAAGAGCATGCACAGGGCCTTGGTCTCCTGGTGACATTGTGATATATATTTGTGTGTCATCTGCATAGCTGTGATAGTTTATTTTGTTGTTGTTTATAATCTGTGCCAGTGGGAGCATGTAAATGTTAAACAGAAGGGGTCCCAAGATGGAACCTTGGGGAACTCCACATGTGATACTTGTCTGCTCAGATGTGAAGTTACCTATTGATACAAAGTATTTCCTGTTTTCTAAGTATGTTTTGAACCAGTTTAGCACAGTTCCTGAAAGACCTGTCCAGTTCTCCAGTCATTTGAGTAATATGTTGTGGTCAACTGTATCAAATGCTGCACTGAGATCCAGTAAAACTAGGACTGACATTTTTCCACTGTCTGTATTCAGACATATGTCATTAAACACTTTGGTCAGAGCGGTTTCAGTGCTGTGGTTCTGTCTAAAACCTGACTGGAAGGCATCGTAGCAATTATTCTGTTTTAAGAAGTAATTGAGCTGTTGAGAAACTGCTTTTTCAATGATCTTACTTAAAAATGGGAGATTTGAGATCGGCCTGTAGTTGTTCATTTGTGTCTTGTCAAGATTGTCCTTTTTCAGTATAGGTTTGATTACAGCAGTTTTTAGTGATTCTGGAAACACACCAGATAATAAAGAAAAGTTGACGATCTGTAACAGGTCTGACTCTAAAGTCTTTGAGACCTTTTTGAAAAAACTTGTTGGCAGGACATCTAAACAGCAGGAGGAGGAGTTCAGTTGACCTAAGATGTCCTCAGGTCTTTGCTGTTAATAGGTTGAAACTGTTTCATGGTGTTTAAACAGTTTTTTGGTGGACACAGTACATATCCTGGATCTGCTGTTGATGTACCAATTGCTTGTCTAATTTTTTGGATTTTTTCTGTGAAGAATTTGGCAAAGTCATTGCAGGCCATGGTCGAATGAAGTTCAGCTGCCACTGGCACAGGAGGGTTTGTTAGCCTGTCAACTGTAGAAAATAAGACCCGAGCATTATGGCTGTTTTTAGTGATGATGTCAGAGAAGTAGGACCTCCTTGCATTCCTCAGTTGTAAATTAAAATTGTGAAGTTTCTCTTTATAGATGTCATAGTGAACCTGCTCAGCTTTCCTACACTCTCTTTTTTCATTTTTCACCAGTGTGGAGTTTCTCCATGGAGACTTTTTCCTTCCAGAGATAACCTTCACCTTAATGGGAGCAATAGTGTCCATTACATTTAACATGTTAGCATTGAAGCTATTGACGAGCTCATTGACTGACCCTCTGGACAGGTCAGGTGTTAATGGGAAGACCGGCAAGCGCGTACGCTAAATTGGATACGATACAGAGAAGATTAGCATGGCCCCTGCGCAAGGATGACACGCAAATTCGTTAAAAATTGCACTACTGTGTTCAGTTATACACCGTTTTGTGATCACTGTTGTTGATATATTTGTGTGGGCTGAGATTTTACTTTCAAAGAAAACACAGTAATGATCAGACAGGCCCACATCAGACACAGTAACCTTTGAAATGCTCAGGCCTTTGGAGATCAGTAGGTCAAGAGTGTGTCCTCTATTATGTGTGGCCTCTGTTACATGCTGAGTCAGCCCAAAGTTGCCCAGAGTGTTACTCAGGTCTTTAGTCCCTTTGTCCTGAGGGTTGTCCACATGGATGTTAAAATCCCCAACAATAATTACACAGTCGAAATCAACACAGATCACAGACAGCAGTTCACTGAGGTCATTAAAAAAGTCTGTGCAGTATTTGGGAGGCCTGTAAACATTAAGAAACACAACTTTGGATGGGGCCTTCAGCTGTAAAGCCACATATTCAAAAGACTGAAAACTTCCAGGAGATAGCTGCTTACATTGAAATGATTCATTAAATAAGACAGCAACCCCTCCTCCTCTCCTGCTCACCCTGGCCTCACTGATAAAACTGTAGTTAGGAGGGGTCGTCTCGATGAGAACAGCTCCACTGTTACTTTGGTCCAACCAAGTTTCAGTTAAAAACATAAAATCAAGGCTGTGCTCAGTGATTAAATCATTAATTAAAAATGTTTTCCCAGCTAAAGATCTAACGTTTAATAAAGCCAACTTAAGTGTTTTAGAGGTATTACTTGTCCCCTCGTGTTTGGGAGCAGTCTGTGGCACACAAGGTATGTTTACTATGTTTAAAGATCTTTTAGAGTGCACCTCTCTGTGTTTTGACCAGGCCACATGTCTCCTTCTGTCACCTAAAAGTACAGAGATTTTAAAACCTTCTAGTAAACAGGGTCCCAGCTTCTCCTGGGAAAAGTCACCACTGCCATAATCCTCATAGCCCGGACCCTTCACACATCACGCATCAGACTGCGGAGACAGAGCGTGAAGGTGGTAAAGAGGAACTAAGGGGGGCGAGGCTGGGCAATGTGACTTCGATTGCTCTGTTGAGGGTGGGGCTCGATGGCGAACCTTTGGCCGCTCTGGTGGGGGGTTTATGGGGGACAAAAAGGGATTGGGACGGGGGGAAGATCTGAGCCCAGCATTGACCCGCTCCATCATCTCCTCAGTGAATTTCAGATGTGGGGGGGAGGGAGAAAGGGAGGGGGAGGAGGGTGATGGCCTGTCAGGGGTTTGGGGGACTGGGGAAGGTTGTGGTCCCTTGTCCTGGTCGTTGGTGTTGTTGAGAGAGTTGGAGGCAAATAGGGACCCCTTTTCTTGCCTTTCTGAGGCTCTTCCCGGGTGGGGGCAAATGGAGCTCCTCCTCAAGGTTTCTGCTGGGCTTTGTCTGTTCTTGGAGTACTGTTTGTTCCTCTTTATGAGATAACTCCTCGTTTATCTCAGCCTTGGCACCAAGCACAGATGGATAACGTATGGAATAAAACAAGTTGGAGGTTTAATAAACTTAAACCTACACCATCCTCCCTATTCTGGTATTTTAAAGAGTACTTAGCGTAAATATTAAGCAACCTAACTAATAGGGTTCCAACTCCCAGCAACAACAAAAATAAATAAATAAAAAATAGGTAACCACCCCTCACGCGCCACCCCATGATGCTTAATCGACGTAATCAACCTTAATTTGATGCAGTGTGAAAAAAAATGCACAGAAATCAATTATTTTTCAAGAAATATTAAATAGATTCAACATCTTTCTTCAACAAAATTGCAGACTGCACAGATGGTACCTTCCCAAAGGAAAAAGTACTATAGCTTACTAGGGTATATATATTAGACTTAATAGTCACTATATACAGTAATTGACTTCTATTCATTTTACATCAAATTAAAACTTTGGGTGTCAGATAATTATTTATTAAAAGCTAGACATTTTAAATGAGAATAAGAAAGAAAAGTATGTCTTTGTGCCCCCTTTTCCCAGTTAATGCCCCCCTGGTTAAACTTTGCTAGATTCGCCCCTGCACAGTTACCAGCCGTCAGCTACATAGAAAAAGATCCTGGTGTAGAAAGTAATATTAAATAAATTGTAACAACAGCTTATCAAGCTTAAACGTGCTGCTGTTGTTCAGCCGCTGGTTTCCTCTTTCTGGTGCAAAGTGGGCCAAAAACAAACAAGAGAGACGGACTCGCGACAGAAAAGCCGATCAGCTGATCATTGAGCAGTTTCACGATTGAAGTAGCAGCCGGAGAGCGAGAGGCAGTCGCTTGTTAAGCTTAACTTGGGAAAGCTTTACAAACATTCAGAGATGGACTTACACACTTGCTTCACTTCTCTCGGGGATAACTTTGTCGGAGATGAAATGCCAGGTTGCTAGCGAAGCTCCACATGCTATCCAGACCACCGACGGTCCCGCATGCCACAGCCGCTCTATCACGTGATGCATACTGCTCCGACGTGCTAACGTTCTGAGGCGAGTTACGGCGTGTTGCAAGTTTTGTGAGGTGCTTTCGTGATATTTAATGGATCGGATTACATTTTTTTTATTTTTCTCCGATATCCGATCCAGTAATTTAGGTCAGTATCGGACCGATACCGATACGTAATATCGGATCGGTCCATCTCTATTATAAATATGAATTTATTTTATTTTCAGTTGCTACAAATGGGACAGACATGACTGGGGGATAGGACAGGGAGAAAGAATGAAAGAAAGAGAGGGAGAGAAAGAAAACCAAAGGGGAGAAGAGACGGTGAGAAGGGGTGGAAGAAAGAAAAAAAAAACACAAACAAATAAAACACCTGGGTCACCTGTATGGAGGGAAAAAAACAGAAGAGAAAGCAAACAACAAAGAGCAATATAATAAAAAAAACAGCACAATCACAATAAACTAGCTAGCCATAGATATCAATAGTTACTAAATAATAAACGATATTGTGCAGCACGCAAGATAAACAGCGCACAATGTGCTTTGAGGCAGCAGCCAAGAAAGCTGTAGTCCGCGTCTGTGAATATCCGTGTGTACACCTGTGTGCATACCTGTGTGGATCAGCATGCTTGCATTCCAAAGGTTTCTCCATGTAACGATCTGCTAGGGAGTGTGGGGAGCCACAGCCCTGTCCTCCAGGGTATGAAGCCGGTATGGAGGAGATCAAACCTCCAGACATCCAGAGGCTCCCAGAGCACAAGAGACCAAGGAAGACCAACAGAGGGGCAGCCGCGCCACTGTCCCAGTAAGAGCTGAGGAGAGTCCCAGATGAGGGCTCACTCAGCAGCCGCGGAGCAGAAGCCAGGGGGAGTTGCAGTGACGCGCCCGTGAGCTCCGCCGGCAGCCAGCCGTGCCTGAGTGACCGAGCCCCAGGCTGAGAGGCCGGGGGCACCCCACCTTCGAAGTGGCCCGAGCGAGCCCCAGGCTCCAGGCCCCGATAAGCGGCCGCCAAGGAGTGAGCCGGTGTGTACCCGGATGCCCACCCCCAAACACAAAGAACCACCAATGCACCGACACCTGAGGGAGTCCGCCACCGGCAGGGGAAATGGTGGTGGTGGAGATAGGCCTCCAAACCTTGGAGGGCCTGAGATGTCCCCAGAGATGTGGCGTCTGATACCCAACCTGACATATAGACACAGACATACAGGAACACACAGACACAAACATCCATTCCCACCCTCATGCTCTCATATGCACTTACTCCACACTCAACCAATGTGGTTGGGACATAAAGAGACGCTGTACACACTCCCCAAGCGTACTCTACGAACCAGGTCTAGGTACCCTTGCCCCTGGAGGGGGGAACTGCACCCAGACCCAGGTGGTGTTACCCTTTTCCCTGTGGTGGGGAGAGGCAGACCGCCCCGACTCCGCAGCAGCAGGGAGGCCCCACACTCCAGACTGCAGTCGGACGGCCAACTCCTCCTAGCCCCCCGCTCCAGCAGGCCGCAGAGAATGGGGGTGAGAGAAGACTCCAAGCCTCCCTCCACCCGCATCTTTGTAGTGTTGATGCATGTGTGTTCTAAGGTGCATTTAAAACCCAGGAGGGCATGGAGCTACCTGCCAGAGAGGAGCAGGTAAGCGCATAGTCCCTCCTGCTAGCCCTCAATGTCGCACGTGTATTTAAAATTGAGAGGTGGGCAACGACGCCAGGGGTGAGGTGTACAACCCTGATGGTAATTTAGACTCCGTGTATCGTGCCCACCCCCAAGATCCTATATGTATGTGTAATGAGAGTGTGAGTAATGTGATTGTCTAAGATGTGGGATAAAATTGAGGCAGAGGCAGCCAGAAGGGGACAGAGGGGTGGGGGGTAGCCTCCTCTGCACCCTGGTGACATACCCCTACTCCAAGGCCCTGCATGTGTGGGTGGTTGTGGTGGAGCGGGAAGAGGGAGGCAGCTGGAGATGGGGAGCGAAGGAAGGGAGGGGCAGGTGACCCCTACCCGGGGCCAGCTCCCCCGCTGACCCCAGTAGGCACTCCCATACTCCGCGACCCGCCAGGGAAAGGGGGCCCAGGCCCATCCAGACCGGGACCCAGCGCAGCAGCACCCCCCAGCCCCGGGACAGTCCACCCAACCCCACCACAGAGAAAACTGCACCCACCCCACCATCCACTCATCTTCCAGACTACATGAGACAATAGACACCCAGGCTGAGATCTTCCTCCACCTCTCCTGTATCTCCCCCTCCTGCAGAGAGTTCCTGAGGAGAGGAAAGCTCCTGCAAGGTGTGACAATCTCCCCCACCAGTTGAAGAGCCCCCCAGGTGGCTCGACGCACCAGCGGCACCCTGCGCCAGGGATGGGCCCCCATGCACCCACCCGCCCTCAACCCCGGCAACACACCAACCAGGATCCAAGGCCCCGAGGCCCGGCCAGGGCCCCAGCCCAGAGACGGAGCGCCCCCAGAACCTCACGCCCATCCCGGACCCACCCAGGGGCAGCCAGGCTACCAGGTCAGTAACCCACGTCCGTCAGCAAAGACCCTCCCTTAGCCCCGCTGCACGCAGCCACGAGGAAACAGTCACCTGAGAGCCAGAAGAGCCCCCAACCGGACATGACCGCTACCCCGGGTTGAGCCCCCCAAGGAAGATGCCTCCGGGGAACCCCCCGACGCCCTAAGCCTGTCCCTACCCCCACACCAATCACAACAGTGAAGGCGGGACCTAACTATGACCCCCCCCACCCCCACTAGGTGATGGAGCTGATAAAAGGAGCCCAGAGCAATTGATCTGATGTGGTGGCCGAGGCTGTATCAAGACTAATGTAATCTAATAGATAATTTCTATATTGGTTAGAATTAAGATTGTTTTTATTTTTCCAGTTCATGAGGACAGTTTTCTTGGCTATGCATAGGGCAGTGAAAACCATATGGGCTATATTCTTTTCTGAAGTGACATTATCTAAGCTGCCCAACAAACACACTAAGGGGGAAGTTGGAATGTTACATTTCAGACATTTTGATAAGTCTTCACATATCTCGCGCCAAAACTTCGGCACTGGTGGACAGAACCAAAGAGCGTGAATGTAATTGTCTGGTGTATTGCCTTGACAGTGTGAGCAGTTGTTGGAAGATGTAAAGCCTATCTTGAACATCCGATGACCTGTATACTGCACTCTATGTAGTATTTTGTATTGTATTAATTGCAGACTGGGATTTTTAATCAATTTAAAGGTTTTTAAGCATACCTGAGACCAGAAGTTTTGGTCTAAACTGACTGATAAATCTGCTTCCCACTTTGCAATAGGAAGTGATATTGATTCATCTAATTTAGAAAGTGTTCTGTATATTTTAGATAATAATTTGGGGGATTTAAGAGTAAGGAAATGTGCCGCACTTGGTGGTGTTTGTAATTCAACTTGACTGAGGTTAAATTTCTTTTTTATTATGGATTTAATTTGTTGATATTCTAAAAATCTTTTCTTGTTGATCCCATATTGTGCAACTAGTCTGTCAAATGGAATAAATTCTGTTCCCTCTAATGTATGTTCTAAGTGTTTAATTCCTTTACAACTCCATTCTGGGAAATTAATCATATTATTGTTTTGTAATATGTCAGGGTTATTCCAGATAGGTGTACGTTTGCATGGGATTAATGAAGACTTCGTTATTTTTAGAAACTCCCACCATGCTGTCAGAGAAAAGCTGATGTTGATACTTTTAAAGCATTCATGTCTTTTGATGTTTGAGCTAATAAATGGTAGGTCTGAAATCTCTAGATCCTTGCATAGTGCCTGTTCAACATCTAGCCAGGGCTCATCTAAGAAGGTATGTTTTAACAATTCCGAGATGAACTGAAGCCTGTTGGCTAAGAAGTATTGGTGAAAATTAGGCAGTTCTAATCCTCCTCTATCCCTTTTTTTTGTAGCATTTTTAAGCTGATATGCGGGGGTTTATCTTTCCAAAGGAATTTGGAAATATATGAATCCAGAGATCTGAACCAATCTTGTGATGGTTTGTTAGGGATCATCAAAAATAAGTAATTTATTTTTGGCAAGATCATCATTTTTATAGTGGCGACCCTTCCCATGAGTGATATGGGTAAAGATTTCCATCTAGTCAGATCGCCTTCTACTTTCTTTAGAAGTGGGATGTGGTTTAATTTAGTTAAGTCTGAAAGCTTAGGAGAAACATTAATACCTAAATATTTAATAGTTCCGGATTGCAGTGGGGCAGAGGAAGTATTATGGAAGGAGCAGTTAATGGGGAGAACTGTAGATTTTGGCCAGTTAATTGAATAATCTGAAACTCTTGAAAACCAGTTTATTAGAGTAATTACCTCAGAGAGGTTGGTTTGTGTGTTTTGCAGAAAAAGCAACACATCATCCGCATAGAGACTGATTTTATGTTCTATGTTCTTACATTTTATGCCCTTAATTGTTGTAGCCTGTCTAAATGCTGCTGCTAGAGGTTCGATAAAAATTGCAAAAAGTGAAGGAGAGAGTGGGCATCCCTGTCTGGTGCCCCTCAGGAGACAGAAGCTGGAGGATGTCTGGTCATTTGTTCTGATACGAGCTGTTGGGGAATTGTATAATATTCTTATCCAGTTTATGAAAGAGTTTCCAAAACCAAATTTGTGTAAAGTTGCGAATAAAAATTTCCAGTTAACTCTGTCAAATGCTTTTTCTGCATCTAGAGATAATATTATGGTTTCGATGTTTTTATTGTATGAGTAGTCTATTAAATTAAGTAATCTACGAGTGTTTGTTGAGGAGTGCCGACCTTTTATGAAACCAGTTTGGTCAGGATGAATTAAGAGGGGGGTTATTTTCTCTAATCTCTTTGAGAGAGCTTTGCAGATTATTTTAAGGTCTACATTTAAAAGAGAAATTGGACGATAGCTTGAGGGAAATAAAGGGTCTTTGCCTGGTTTTAGCAGGAGACTAATGTTGGCAGAATTCATGTTTGGTGGTAGTCTGCCCTTTTCCTCGATTTCCTGCAACATGCTGTGGAATACTGGTGCCAGAATTGTCCAGAATTCTTTGTAGAATTCTGCAGGGAAGCCGTCTGGACCTGGAGCCTTATTATTGGGCATACTTATCAGGGCTTCCTGGAATTCACTTGGCGTCAGTGGCGAATCCAGTTCCATTGCTTGACTGTCTAGTAATTTTGGAAGAGTAAAGTTGTCAAGAAACAGGTCAATTTCATTTTTAGATGGGTTTATTTGTGGTGAGTATAAAGTTTCATAGAAATCCCTAAAAATGTTGTTTATTCTTCCAGGGTCATATATTGTGTTCCCCGATAAATCTTTAGCAGCACATATAGTTGTTTTTTTCTTTCTTTATTTTTAACTGGTTAGCTAGAAATCGACCTGATTTGTTACTGTGTTCAAAATTCTGCAAGCGAAGTCTTTGTATAAGGAATTGTGTTTTTTTTTTTTATTAATAGTTTCATTTAATTCTAGTTTTGTCTTGCGTATTTTGTTCAATGTTTCCTGATCTTGGTCGCACGCGTAGGCTTCTTCTAGTGATTTGATGGTTTTTTCTAATTCCTGAATATATTTGTTTTCTTCTTTCTTTTTGTGTGATGAGAAAGAAATTATTTTACCTCTCATCACAGCTTTCCCTGCTTCCCATAGAACAGAAGCAGATATTCCGGGAGTGTCATTAAAGTCTAAATATGAAGTCCATTCCTTTTTAAAATATTTAATAAAGTCTTCATCTTTAAGCAGTGATGTATTAAATCACCAGTTTTTACTTGGCGTAGTATTATTCTTGTGCATTAGTGTTAAAGATACAGGACCATGATTGCTGCCAGCTATAGGATGAATCTCAGTGTCTGAAATGTCACACAGCAGTGAGCTGCTGACCAAAAAATAATCCAGACGAGAGTAAGAGTGATGAACATGCAAGAAAAAAGTATATTCCTTACTGTTGGGGGGAAGGGAGCGCCATGCATCGCGAAGGCCAAAGTCGCTCATATACTGTTTGATTATATTTGTGGATTGCCAATTGCGCTGAGTTCCTGTTGTGTTGAGCCTATCCATTTCTTCATTTAGTCCAAGGTTGAGGTCACCGCCAAGAATGAGTGCGCAATCGAGGTGTTCAGAGAGTGTACTAAAAAATCCGTGGAAGAATGAGGGTTCATCAACATTTGGACCATATATACTTACAATACATAGTTTTTTGTTCAATATTGATAGTTTAATAATTAGAAATCTACCCTCTGGATCTATAACTGTATCGAGTACTGTAAAATTAACATTTTTATGTATTAAAATTGCTACTCCCCGTTGTCTAGAATTATAACCGGCTGCAAACACGTTAGGAAACTCAGGTGTTTTAAGTTCGTTTAAACCTGTGACAGGTCTGTGAGTTTCTTGTAATAAAACAACATCTGCCTGTAGTTTTTTAAGCTGGTTAAATATCTTTAACCTCTTTCCTCTGGTGCCAGCTCCATTTACATTCCATGTGACAAACCTCAGCATGCCCATAATTGTGTGTGTATGTCTAATGATGTATGCTGGGTGTTTCGTTTAGACAGGTGGAGAGAGTGTGGAAACATCCCTTGTTTGTAAATAGAAAGAGAGAGAGAGAGAAAAAAAAGTGTGGTGAGAGGCTCCATAAGTCTGACTATGTGTGTGAATATTCACTAATATGAACAAGCGTGGCTTGTGTTATGTGTCCTGCAAGTCTGTGCGTGCTGTGAGGCTGTTGTGAATGTGCTGCCGTTGAGCGGATGTGTTTGCGTGATCGTGGTGTGAAAATATGGAGAAATAGAGGGTGTTGTTTGTAGGTGAGTGGGGAAGTAGGTGAACACAGCAGTGAAAGACAAGAGAAAGAAAGAAACCACATGAACTGTGAGCAACAACAAAAAAAGGAAACGAAACAGAAACATTCCAATTAAAGTAATGACGGAGGGTGACGGTGTTATATCTGCTATGACATCCTACTGATATTACTAGGTTAAACCCATTTTAGAGGAGAAAGTGTGAATGAATAAGAAAAGAGTGTAGCGGGTTCTTATCTGGAATCAATCAATCAATCAAGCTTTTATTCGTCACATGCAGGTTGCCCTGCAGTGAAATGGGACCCCCCCCCCCCCCCCCCCGACCGTACATATATCAGAATCAGAATCAGAATACTTTATTGATCCCTGGGGGAAATTATTTTTTGTTACAGTGCTCCATTTTAAACCAACATTAAGACAAGACAGACAATACACTAACTAAGAATAGTACAATATATACATATATATACATACATACATACATAAGTCACTCATAAATAAATAGTTGGAAAAGAAACGTGTAGTTGTAGCAGCAAACAGTGTGTTAAGTGGATGCGTTGTACAGGGAGATGGCCACAGGCAGGAATGATTTCCTGTGTCGTTCAGTGGTGCTTTTCGGTAATCTCAGTCTCTCACTGAACGAGCTCCTGTGACTGACCAGCATGTCATGGAGTGGGTGGGAGGTGTTATCCAACATTGTCTTTATCTTGGACAGCATCCGCCTCTCCGACACCACCTTGAGGGAGTCCAGCTCCATCCCCACAACATTGCTGGCCTTACGGATTAGTTTATTAAGTCTGTTGGCATCTGCGACCCTCAGCCTGCTCCCCCAGCATGCAACAGCATAGAGGATCGCACTGGCCACAACAGACTCATAGAAAATCCTCAGCATTTTCTGGCAGATGTTGAAGGACCTCAGTCGCCTCAAAAAATAGAGACGACTCTGGCCCTTCCTGTAAAGTGCTGTGGTGTTTTTAGCCCAGTCCAGTTTATTGTCAATGTGTACTCCAAGGTATTTATAGTCCTCCACAATGTCAACACTGACCCCCTGAATTGAAACAGGGGTCAAGTGTTTCCTGGTCTTCCTGAAGTCCACGATCAGTTCCTTGGTCTTTGCCACGTTGAGCTGCAGATGATTCTGCTCACACCACGTGACAAAGGAGTCGACCACAGCCCGGTACTCTGTCTCATCATCCCTGCTGATGCATCCAACCACCGCAGAGTCATCAGAGAACTTCTGAAGATGGCAGGTCTCTGTGCAGTGGCTGAAGTCTGTGGTGTAGAGGGTGAAGAGGAAGGGGGAGAGGACAGTCCCCTGTGGTGCCCCTGTGTTGCTGATCACCTTGTCAGACACACACTGTGGGAGACGTACATATTGTGGTCTTCCTATCAGGTAATCAACAATCCAGGACACCAGAGAAGCATCCACCTGCATCGCTGCTAACTTATCACCCAGGAGGGTCGGCCTGATGGTGTTGAAAGCACTGGAAAAGTCAAAAAACATGACCCTCACAGTGCTCGCCGGCTGGTCCAGATGGGTGTAGACACGATTGAGCAGGTAGATGATGGCGTCCTCAGTTCCGAGACGAGGCTGATAAGCGAACTGAAGGGGATCCAGGTGTGGTCTTACTATGGGTCGCAGCTGGTCCAGGATGAGCCTTTCCAGGGTCTTCATGATGTGGGAGGTCAATGCCACGGGCCTGTAATCCTGGGGGCCACTGGGACGTGGCGTCTTTGGTACAGGGACGAGGCATGATGTCTTCCACATCACCGGGACCCTCTGCAGACTCAGACTCAGCATAAACAGTTTATGAAAGACTCCACACAGCTGGGGGGCACAGGTCTTGAGGACAAGGGGACTCACTCCGTCTGGTCCAGCAGACTTGCCTGAGTGAAGTCTCCTCATTTGCATCTCAACCTGGTATTGAGTGAAGGTGATGGGTGGGGGAGGGGTGTCAGGACTCTCACAGGAGGCAACATGTGAAGAGAGAGGCTGGCACAGTGGTGTGGCTCTGGATTCCAGGCTGACTACAGGTGAGGTTGTGGGGGTGGGAGCAGACACTGTGGTGTCAAATCTATTGAAAAACAGATTCAACTCATTGGCTCTATTCTCACCTCCCTCAGTTCCCCTGCTGTTGGTTGGCCTGAATCCAGTGATGGTCTTCATGCCCCTCCACACCTCTCTCATGCTGTTCTGCTGGAGTTTCCACTCCAGCTTCCTCCTGTAATTGTCCTTAGCCTCTCTGATCTTGTCCTTTAGTAACACCTGGATCTTCCTCACCTCCTCTTTGTTGCCCCCTCTGAAAGCCCTCTTCTTGTTGTTGAGGAGGGCTTTGATGTCCTTAGTCACCCACGGCTTGTTATTTGGGTAACAATGAACAGTCTGAGCTGGAACAATGGAGTCGGTGCAGAAAGTTATGTAGTCTGTGATACACTCAGTAAGCCCATTGATGTCCTCGGCGTGAGGCTCACAGAGTGTTTCCCAGTCGGTCACCTCGAAACAGCCCTGTAGTTCTGCTAAGGCCTCCTCTGACCACCTCCTGACAGTCCTGGTGGTCACAGGTTCCCTCCTCACAATTGGCACATAGCGGGGGGTGAGGTGAATCAGGTTATGATCTGACCTACCAAGTGGGGGGAGGGAGGAGGAGCTGTATGCATCCTTGACGTTAGCATACAGTAAGTCTAAAGTTTTCTCTCCCCTGGTGGGACAGTCCACATATTGTTTGAATGTTGGTAGTGTATTGTCCAGTGATACATGGTTGAAGTCACCCGAGATCACAATAAAGGCACTCGGGTGCTGAGTCTGTAGCCGAGCTATGGCAGAGTGGATAGTGTCACATGCAGCTGTGGGGTTAGCAGAGGGGGGAACATAAACAGCCACCAAGATGACGTGAGAGAATTCCCTGGGTAAATAATACGGCCTGAGTCCAACAGCACACAGTTCAGTGTCCGGGCAACAAATCCTTTCTTTGATTGTTATGTTGGCAGGGTTACACCACCGGTTGTTAACTAAAACAGCAAGCCCACCTCCTTTCCGCTTACCGCTAGCGATGCTGTCCCTGTCCGCCCGAACAGTGTGGAAGCCTTCCACGGAAGCATTCTCATCGGGAATGTCCTGGTGCATCCATGATTCGGTGAAACACATCAGGCTACACTCTCGGTATTCCCTCTGACTCCGTACCAGTGCTGAGAGCTCGTCGATTTTAATTGCCAACGATCGCACATTACCCATCACGATAGACGGCAGACACGGTTTAAACCTCCTCCTCGCTTCGAGCCTCCGCTGTCTCACCGTCACCTTTTTTCTTCTCTTCTGTCCTTGACCTCTGCATCCCCGATGTGTTTTCCTCCAAATTTCAGCTGGTACTTCTGCGGGCCTGGCCAGCGAGCCGGCTGGCATCAGGGCGATCAGCTGATCTCTGGAGTAAACAGTCCGTGCGTGTAGGAGATGTGCCGCGGTCCCGTTCCTTGATAAAAGTAACAGTTCCACGGCCACCAGAAGAACAAAAACTCTCTCAATCCACATGATTGAGTAAGAGATAGAAAACGGAGGAAAATACAAGTCAGGAAAAAAAAGAATACGTAAGAAAAAAAAAGCTAAACTAAGAGAAAAGCAGGAGCGACTGTAACAGGCTGCACGCTGGTTGGCGCATGCGCACTAATATAACACAAACATTACATGGGGATACAGGTCGGAGATTGGTAGAATCAGAAAAACATTGAAATATACACTACAGTGGGGAAAGTACAAGAGGAAAAAAAGAGACCCCTACTCATGCTATGATTCCATGGTAGGACAGCATGAGAACAGGAAACAAAAAAACTCCTCTGCACAAAAAGCACATAAATGTCCACAGCACAACATTGTGAAGACATGACAAGCCACAGGGGTGGGAGGGGGGTGAGGGGTAATCCGAAGCGAACACAGCAGCCGCCCCGCACAGCGCTACCCATTCCAGCGCGGCACGCAGACCCGCCGTGTTCCCTCGCAGGAAACAAGCATCGAAGGCGTTGGGAAGGGAGGGGGGATGAGTGCGTGCTTATCAGTGTAAGTGTATGTGTGTGCGTGTCCATAGTTCAGCTGAGACAGTGTCCTTCGGCCTATCAGGCTAAGTAAACAGTCCTCCAGCCGATCCAGGTGTCCTTCATGGGATGGGAAGAATAGTCATCACACAGTCGTTATCAGGGAGTTGTTTTGGTGGGCTCCAGCCTTGGGCCTGAGCAGCTGGCGCCGTGGTGTCCAAATGTAGAATATTGTTGATTTCTCCTTTATGCGAGCAGCGAATTTAGCACTCTGACACTGGGGCCTCGATTTCCCGTTGGAGAGCCGCGAGCCTCCCCATGATGGTATCAAGCTTCTGTTCCGTGGTGTTCTCGTTCTTTTGGTTCTGAGACCCCACAGCTGCAGTGAGCCGTTCTGCGATGTTATCCAACTTTCGCTCAAGGGTGTTATTGTGAGCAGGCCCCTCTCTGATGTATCCCATCATACGCTCAATGGTGTTAGTTTGAGTCTTCACGGCAGCTGTAAGCGTCTCCAAGGTGTTAACCATGCTGCGTTCGGTGTGGGAGGCCGCGCCTCGTCCCATCGCTTCAATTCCAGCGGTCAGCTTAGGGGGGGTTTGAACAGCTGATTCCGCTCTCTTATTTCTCCGATAAGTCAGGGCCAAGCCAGCTCCGATCAGCAAGAACCCTATTATCATGGTTCCGAATAGGTAAATATCCTCAGCGTCCTCGATAGACAGTCCCGCCAGGCACAAGATCCTCCAGGTCTGCCACCCATCCATCGTGTATCCGGCAGGGAAAGTCCCTCCAGGGCACTCGGGCTCTCCCGAGCCCAGACTTCTCGTTGAGAAGAGGGTGTCAATAGCATTCAGAGACCAGTTGATCAAATCCATAATTCTCTGTTAGGTTTTAGAGAACGACAGTGAGAGACTGTTCGAGGGAAAAATAGTGCACGCGAGACAAGACAGGACACAAGAGGCTAAGCAGGGAAGATAAGGGGAAGGAGGAGAGGAGAAAAGTGCGACCGCCTTCACCGAGAGCCAAGAAAGAGAGTCAATATAACCATGGTGTGGTGCCGGGGTCGGTAGAGCTGTCCGTCCACGGCGATGACAGCACGGGAGCCTTTCTGGATGAAGCTACGTCGAACTGGGAACAGGACCTTGCATCGTTCCAGGATCTCTTTGGGGAACTGGTCGTTCACGCTGAAGTCCGTTCCTTTCAGCTCTCTGCCGCAACTCTTCACCTGTTCCTTCTGTTTGAATTGACCGAATTTGGCCACAATAGGCCGTGGTCTCCCGGTCCGCGACCTCACGCCCCCCAAGCGATGTACTCTATGGAAGTCGATGTTCTTTACGGTGTCCTCCGGCAGCTTCAGGTGGATTTTAATGAAGCTGTTCACCGTTGCCTCCGCGTCCTCTCCGGCAGATTCTGGAATACCAGAAAACACAAGACTATCTCTCATGCTACGGGCTTGTAGATCGATAACGGACTCTTTTATTTTTTTATTTTCAATGTTCAGCTGGGTCACGTTATCGGTGAGAGATTTGACCAACTCCCGTAGAGTGGTATTTTCAGCGGCAAGCGTTTCCACCTGCTGCTGGCTGAATTCCAGGGATTCTCTCAGAGATTTAAATTCCCGGTGTAAAATCTCCACCAGGGACAGCCTCGCATTAAAACTGGACAATCGCTTGTCGATTGACTCCAGGATGTCTACGATGTCTTTGCCGGCGGGCAATGTTGTACCGGGGGAGTCTGCCGGGCGACATCTCTTCGATGACGGCGTCTCAATTTTGGTCGGGGAGGATGCACTGAGGGCCTTCTTCATTACTAAATCTTGAAAACAGCGGTCGATGTAATCTTGGAGAGCGTCTAAACACCCCCCGTTGTCCTCCAGGGTGTTAGAGATGATAGAACAGATGTTGTTAGTTATATGACAATTGATTAGTATATTTGGTAATACTGAAGCTTGAAAAACCTTTGTTAAACTCTATGCTACCATTTGCTTTTTTTTTTTTTTCCGCCAATTCTCCGGCGTCTGACGTCACCTACAACATGGGTCGCTTACCTTACTCGTCACTTCCGTCACTTACTTTCCAAACGCCAGATCTGAATGAGGGTGGGGGAGGTTCAATTTGCCATGTTGCAAGGAGAGCTTAACTTCTGTCTCGCTAGCTTGCTCTGCACTCTTCATTCTGGCAATGCTGTCTGTGTTGAACGCTCAGTGGATCTGCGTTCGACAGTGCAGCCTAGGCGGAGTAGTCGAAAGCAGATTCACTGAGCGCTCAACACAGACAGCATCGTCAGACGGAAAGTTGATAAAATAAATTACAAATTTTGTATTGTTCGATACATATGCGTACGAACCAAAAGCACTGTATCAAACGGTTCAATATCGATGCGAGTATCGTTGCACCCCTAGTATTTATATTGTTATCTTGTCATTTTAGCCTGACTGTTTGGAACAACTCTGCTCATTAAACTGTGTTAGCATGTTAGCAATTCTACTGCATGGAAAAGCAGCTCTGAGTGATTATTCAGATTTTCCTTTCAGTTATGATTTTAGTATTACTGTAGTATTATGGTGGTAGTATTGTAGTTATTGCAGCCCAGTAAACTGAGTGTGTTAACTGAAACAGTCAAATGTAGTTGGACGTCTGCAGAGATGCTCTTTATTTCAGGCGATGTTCAGGATACAAATGTTGAAGGACTGACTTACACTGTCTTTGTGTCTTTGTTTAGAAGCAGAGCGACACAGATGGATCCAGTTCTCAACCCTGTCATCACTGTGGTGGTGGGAAAGACTTTCATTGTGACCTCTGTGGAAAAACTTTCAGTCGGCAAAAGACCCTAAAAGTACATCAACATAGACACACTGGAGACAAACTGAAATACTGCAAAGAATGTGGGAGAAGCTTCACCACACCAAGTGATTTAAAACGACATGAACTGATTCACAGTGGGGTTAAAAAGCACCTCTGTGATCAGTGTGGGTCATCCTTCACCACTGCAAGGGACCTTAAATTACACAAACGAGTCCACACAGGAGAGAAACCACACAAGTGCAGACACTGTGAGAGAAGCTTCTCACGGTCACATAGTCGTAACCTTCATGAACGTGCACACATGGAAGGAAACTACAGCTGTGACCAGTGTGACAAGAGCTTCAGGAATCTCAGTTCATACTCTGCACACAAACGATCCCACGTTACTAATAAACTGTTTCACTGTTACCAATGTGCCCAAACATTCACCTCATTGTCTGCTCTGTGCAAACATCAGCGCGATCACTCAGGGCTGAAATCACTCCCATCACTGGATCACAGTGAATCTGAAGACACAGAAAGATCCTCTGGTTTCTGTGTCAGACTCAAAAAGCTTGAGATCAGGCTCCACAGAGTTCAGATAGAATCATTTAAACTTGTGTTGAACTGAACTGGTTGCTGGGCTGAACTTCTACATAATACAGATCTACATGGGATCTTCTTTTCTGTTTTTTACTGAGTCAGTTTTGTCCTTTTTTCTCTGTCCTGGTTTTGCTCGTCTGTAAATGATTGAAACTCAGTCAAATAGTTCATTGTTCTCCAGCAAAACGTTTTGGAAACTCATGTTTAACCTTTAAAACTCTGACATGTTTTAGCACACAAGGCTTCATCGGGGAGTTCACTCATGATTGGACCATGAGAAGAAAGGTTTTTAGTGGTTTTATTATAAAGGTTTTATTATTATATAACAATGTTAATAATAATATCAATAACATTGAGGCACATTGTGTGGAGGAGGTTCAGTCATATCCTGATCATCCAGACAGATTTGATGGTTTTTATCCTCACCTGCTGTGTAGAAATGGTCTGACTGGTCGCTGTTACTGGGAGGTCGAGTGGAGAGGAGTCATTAATATATCAGTGAGTTACAGAAGCATCAGAAGGAAAGGAGGCAGAGACTGTGTGTTTGGAAACAATGATCAGTCCTGGAGTCTGAGCTGCTCTGATGATGGTCCTCGTTCTGTCAGGCACAATAGCAGACTAACAGCCATCTCCTCCTCCTCCTCCTCTGTCCTCATCTGTCTCCTCTGCACAGACACACACACACACACACGCACGCACACAGACACACACACACACATGCACACACACACAGACACACACACAGACACACGCACACACACGCACACAGACACACACAGACACAGGCACACACACACACGCACGCACACAGACACACACACAGACACACACGCACACATGCACACACACACAGACACACACACACACGCACGCACACAGACACACACACAGACACACACGCACACATGCACACACACACAGACACACACACAGACACACGCACACACACGCACACAGACACACACAGACACAGGCACACACACACACACACAGACACAGGCACACACACACACACGCACACACACACTATGCACAGACTGGTACTCTTTGTTCATACCTGTGTAAGACGTCATAATGAACTTGTGCATATTCATGTAAGCTCAATAAAGAGCAGTGTTACGAGGGAGCAGACGAGAGCGACTGAGGTCAAGTGAAGGAACGGCGCTGTCACAGTTCTCTCCCTCATCAATTGTCTGGTTCCAGCGGTGGGTCTGTGCTAGACGACCCATCAGCAGCTTTTTCCACTGGTTACCAGTACGTGGTAGAATCCACTTCCAGATCTGGTTGTCTTTAAATCTGTGAATGGATTGGCTCCATCTTATCTCTCTTTAACAAAAGAATCCAAGTGGAGCCCTCAGGTCTGCAGATAAGCAGCTTCTGACCAGAACTAGACGTAAAAACAGAGGTGAGCTTTATCGATGGCTGCAGCCAAACTCTGGAACAGTCGCCCTTCACATCAGGTCGTCACCAACACTGGACATTTTTAAAAGCCGGTTGGAAACACATTTGTACTCTGTAGCTTTCAATCCTGACCAGTCTTTATAGTCATTACTGTGTATGTTTCCTATTTTCTCTCTACTCTGTGCAGCACTTTGGCTCAAGCTGTTTTTAAATGTGCTGATAAATAAATGTAGATTTCTTTGAATAAAACAGTGGAGCCGAGCTTTGAGCTCAGTGTGTAACAGTGTGTGTGTGAGAGCCATGTAATGTCCATGTGTGCATGCTGACTGTGCTGCTCTGACCCCCCTCCTCCTTTCAGGGTGGAGCCTGCTGGAGTCCGATGGTTGAGACCAGGTCTGAGGAAGTGTAAGTGTGTTTTTAATGGGATTCATGAAAACAAAGCAGCACACATTCAACCATCTTCATCATGTCAGGAGTCATCATCAAAGTGTCAATCAATGAACAGATGATGGATCAATAACTGCAGCTGGATTGTGTTTGTTCTCTCCATCAGATTCCTGTCAACTCACAATCGACACAAACACAGTGAACACAGAGCTCCAACTGTCTGACAACAACAGGAAGGTGACACGTGTGGAGGAGGTTCAGTCATATCCTGATCATCCAGACAGATTTGATGATGTTTATCTTCAGCTGCTGTGTAGAAATGGTCTGACTGGTCGCTGTTACTGGGAGGTCGAGTGGAGAGGAGTCATTAATATATCAGTGAGTTACAGAAGCATCAGAAGGAAAGGAGGCAGTGATGACTGTGTGTTTGGATGGAATGATCAGTCCTGGAGTCTGAGCTGCTCTGATCGTGGTCCTCAGTTTGTCAGGCACAATAAGATACAAACACCCATCTCCTCCTCCTCCTCCTCCTCTGTCTCTAACAGAGCAGCAGTGTATGTGGACTGTCCTGCTGGCACTCTGTCCTTCTACAGAGTCTCCTCTGACACTCTGATCCACCTCCACACCTTCAACACCACATTCACTCAAACTCTTTATCCTGGGTTTATGGTCTGGTCTGGTTCCTCAGTGTCCCTGTGCTGAGTGGAGTGTAAAGAGTGTCTCCTGTTACAGAAACACTTTGACTGTTGAACAGATAGTTCAGTCTGTACATGTCTGTCTCTTTCACTCACAAACACGTTTTCAGATTCATGGATTCAATCAGTTGATGTTTGAAACTCTTCTAAATGATTCCTTGTAAACTTCTTCAGTCACAAACAAACAGGAAGTGATGTCACATGTGTTCCTGTCCACACAGCAGAATGAGTCTATTGCTGACAGTGATGTACAAACAGAGTGAGCATTTCTGAGGCCCAAAATAAACTGAGTAGTTCACTGAATGAACAATGGACTGTGAGCTCAGTTCCTTCATCATTAGTATGGATTATATATGTATATGTATTATATTAGTATCATATATATCAGGTGCTGCTGCTTTCAGTCATTGTGCAAATGTGCTGTTTGTAAGCTTGTAAAGCTGCAGTCAGCTGAGACTGAAGAAGTCACCTGATCAGTGAGCAAACGTTTCTGAAAACGTCCAGATGAACAGAATCAACCTTTTGGGATCAGCCAGCAATGCAGCATCATTGTTGTTCAGCTTCAGAGGTTTGCAGGAATGAACTGATGACCAGAAACAGCTGCAAAGTCCAAGAAAATACCAGCTGGAGTTCAGCTGCATTTGAAGAAGTCAAAGAAAAGTAAGGATGGCAAAGGGCGACGTTTTCTTCCAAAGAGCTGCAAACATGGTCGACGCCTCATTAGAAGAATCATCTGGACATTTGTGAGGAACTCTAACCAAGAAAGCAACGTCACACAGATCCAACAGACAGTTTCCATGACTGCAAGTGTTGAGTGGAAAAATGCTACATTGCATTATTGCATCCTCTCACCACAGGAGGCGCTGTTGGCACCACTGATTGCTGATCAGCTGTTCTCTGATGATCTGATTGATACTGTGAATAACGGGACTCACTGAACTCTGTGACACAGTGAAGATTACAGAGTTGAACTTCAACATCTGACTGACGTCACACAGACAGAAGGATGAACCAGTGAGGCACAGAACACAGTTACTGGAGATACTGGATCAGCTCCATGTGAACCTCTGATGGAGAAGCTGCTGAGCCAGAGAAACATCAGGACATGACAGCAGCTGCACTTATCTAACAACATGTAGCAGAGCTGATCTATGTTAGAGGATCTATCACAGCAGCTGAAGCCAAAGTCCAACACTGGATACCAGCTGAGCCTGTGCTGAGTGTAGTGTTACAGGAAAAGGGCAGAAACACTGGTAGCTCCCAGTGATGCTGACTGGGGCACAGAGCTGAATGATGCAGCATCAGGACACTGTTTCAGTCTGACTGACAGAGAAACCTGTAGCTGTATCTACATGTGAGGCAGAGGCCACACAAGCAGCTTTCTATGTTTCACAGTGACTGAGATCTTCAGTGGGGGTGGACATGCTCCTGTACAGACCTCTGAGGAGAACCAAGGTGCAGTCAAAGAGTCCAGTCTGTCCTCACAGATGTGAACATGTGCTTTCATCAGGTCTGCTGTCAGCTAGCAGGCTCACATCAGAATCACTGTTCCTGAAAAACACAGTCTGTGTGACATCATCAGTCAGCTGATGGTCCCAGATCTGAATGGTTTCTGTCTCTACTGAGGAAGTCAGAGAATATCACTGAGGTGTGGATCAGGTCTGAGTGAGCTGTGGAGGGACAGCTTTAAACAGTCCACAGGTCTCACGTCCTGCTCAGTCTGGTAGCAGATACCTCGTATTGTTCCAGATGTGCTGACATCATCAGCAGCACAGCTGTGTGATACCATGAATCTCAGTTATTGATCCAACACACAGTAAATACAAAGATCAGGATTTCTGAGAGTAATCATTATGAGTCTGAACACATGATCACTGAATGTTAGTCTCCACAATAATAAGCTAACACAAGCAAACACAGCTTTCAGCTCTTATTTTGAAACTGGCTTATTTAGAGAGCTGTGATGTGAGCGTGCCTGGCTCTGAGGCACTTGGGTCAGCCTCTGTTGTTTAGAAGTGTTACAGACTGTGAATGACACAGACCTGTCAGTTTCCATGTTTGTCTGTAACACAGCTCAGGGCTCCATGCTGAACGCATCCATCCAGTGTTATTGATCCAGGACTGATACCAGCATTGGGATCAATACTACAACACACAATCACATGTGTCCACGTGATGTGTTTGACCAGCTTTATTCATTAATGATCAATCAGCTTATTTACTGCATCTGAGTCCAGCTTCATTTAAATGATCCAACCATGAAAATGATATCAGTCCTACAGAAGCTCTTCATGCTAACAGGAAGTCATTTATTAAGGTGGAATAACACAGAGACACAACCACTCACAGCTAACCTGACCCCACTAACTGCATGTGTTTGGACTGTGGGAGGAAGCCGGAGTACCGGAGAGGACGCACACAAACACGGGAGAACATGAAGCACTGAAACAAAGATGGTGGATTTGACCTCAGGACCAGGCAGGGTTACGGGGGTCATGACCCCCCAATAATAGATCCAGCTACACTGAAACTGTCAATTTCATTTACTTTTCCTGTTTTAAAGCTATCAGGCTGCTTTGTGGCTCACTCAATACTAAACTAAGATACTTTCAGTGTGAATCATTTGCAGGAACACAGGCAGGATTTAAAGTGCAGAACTTTACAGTCTCTGTCTCAAAGTTGGTCTGAACATGCTAACAGCTCTTTGTTTTTTTCAGTTTTCACTGGTTTGATGTAATGAAAGAAATTTTAAAGAAGCAGACGATTGTTGTTATTTTAGTTCTATAGTTTCATAAATCGTGGTGTGGATCTAAGTCAACATTCAGAATAAATAAGATAATACAGCACTTTGATGGTTGCCTTTGTATTTTCCCAGCAGTGCTCAGGTTGGTTCTCGGCTACATTTACATACAGATGTTAATGTGTTCAGCAGCTGGACTCATCTGAGGAAGGAACATTGGAAAGGTGCTCAGTGCACAACTGCATCACTAATTTTATGTAAGACCCTGTGTTTTATTGTATTTATATATTTGTAACATTTGACTCAAACACTTTTGGGAAGGATGAAAATGTTTTCAGGAGGAAGTTTTTCCTTCTGTCCGACTGCAGTACACACAACACTGCGTCTCCCCCCATTATCACACTTCCTCAGGCTGGTGATGAGCGCCCCCTGGTGTCAGTGTTGATGACGTCATGCACAGTGAAACATAAACAGTGTCTGTTAATAAAAAATCATGTGTCCATTTTCATGTTTGCATCATGTTTCTGTAAAATCATCAGCTGTTTCTGAACCTTCTTCATTGTTTGACTCATTCCAACAGCTGTGAGCTGTGATGGAGTCAGAGCAGCTTCATCACTGATGTTCAGGTGAAGCTGAACTTAATAAACTGTAGAAATGATCAGGATTCAGGCTGGATGTGTAAAACACTTCTGTGTGAGGTCGCAGTGCTTCATATGTGTGTGTGGGCTGAAGCACACACGTGTGAGTCCTCAGAGGTTTCACACACATCACTGCACACACTTATAATCCTAGTTTAAGCTTGTGGATCATATCGGACACATCAGCAGCTCTTTGGAGACAAAGATTTGAGATTTAAGATGAGTCATAGTCTTTCTATCCATGGTAGCTTCCACTGCTGAGGCTCGGGAAACATGAAGAGGATAATTAAGAGCAAGCATCAGCTCTGTCTCATCTAACTACACAGTATTATGATCATGCACTTATGTCTCAAACTAAGACACAATGAGACAAAATGAGTTCTGTGAGTCTTTAGATTATCAGTAAATTCTGGTGACAGTTTGACGCTCAGTGGAGCCATTTTTGGTTTGTGATGAGTGTTTTGTGAGCTTCTGTTTTGTGAATCGCTCTTTGTAATTTAGAAGATCGTGCAGAAATGTGCGCGCCCTTATCTGAGAGGACACGGAGAGAGTGTCGCAGACTCGAGGTGAGGAGATAAACCTCGGAGCTGGATGGCCTGCACGTTACCCATGTGCATCTTTTCAGTGACATCAAGTGAACCCATAATAAGCATTTCTATGTCTTAGACATCATGTCCATTTCTAATGAGAGATTATTTTTAAATGAGGGAAACCTGGTCTAACAACACGCTTACAACAGAGCTAAAGGTTCACCACAGTGAGACGGTGGGACTCTGATAAGAACTGAAACACTGTGTATGAACAGCTGAGACAAAACTATATATAAACACTCATTTATTCCAGTTTAGTTTACAATGATTTTAAAGTAATGTGGAACGATTCATGTTCATGAGCTGTTACAAACACAACTATTGATTTGTCTATATATGGTCGGACTACAAGGCTTGTGTTGAGGCTCTTGGAATAATGTGTGAATTACAGCAAGAAATGATGGTTTTCCATTTTACCAAAGTGGAATAAAATCACCACAGCAAAGAAATCATGTTATTGTCTGCAGCTAAAATATATGGTGAACATGGTTTTATAATAATGTGCAAACACAACCTCACTCTGCTCTATACGAGGAGCCAACCACAGCTGTCCGGGTCTTCATCCACCACCTCCACCATCTTTGCTCATCATCATTCACTTAATTGCTGATTGGTTTAAATCAAACTCCATTACAGGTTCAACTCCATTATATAACAGCATGTTGACTTTGGATCTGGTGTGCAGTGCCACCTTAAAAGATGAGGAAACTAAGAGATTACAAAAAAAGAAGTGGAGGAGTTAAAGAGCTGCAGCAGATTAACAGTTTCTGACAGTCATGTGTTAGAAATAGGACGATTAGATGAGCTGAGGGATCCATCTACTGCTCAGTGAAGCCTCATCAGAAACAGTCTCAGTGGAAGGATGGCTCTATTGTTAAGGAAGGACACAGGCAGAAAGACTGGCGTCTGTCACACAGGAACTGGACTGAAAATCAGCTGCACATATTCATCAGTATGTGCAAACATATTATAGGTGTGGAATTCAGGACAGTACCATCAGAAGTTGATCCACTGTGCAAATGTCTGATTGGCAGTGGCTTCATTTTTCACTATGAACAAACTGCTAATGCAGCATCACAGGACGTCAGCCATGGATTGGCCTCCCCAGACCTCAACATTACTGAAACATCTTAACAGAGGATGGAAACAAAGGGAACCAACATCCAAGAAAAGAGCTGCTGCTGAAAACTTCCTCACAGAAAACACAAACAAGCTTGACTAAGAGACTCCAGGCTGTGCTGAATTATAAAGGTGGACTGACCTCCAGGGTCCTTAGTATCATATAAGCTCAGTTTGGGTCTTATATACTTTCCATTTATATAACAAAATATATAGAAAGGAGGGTGGTTTAAGATGTGTGTAGAGTTTTATTCATTATCTTTAGACAGACAAAGAAAGCACCATCCATTCGTCTCCAGTCTGTATGAAAAACAGGGGAAAGGTCAAATTAAAACTTTGAAATTCCTTTCACAATAAATCCATAAATAAACAAAATAAAACATAGAAAAGTGTTTAAACCCACTTTTCCATAAAGCTGTCAATAGGAAATGTTCCAGTAAACATGTCTGTGTTTCTGCTGTTTTCCTTTCATGCGTCCACAGCTGACAGGTAACCCTATTGGAGTCGCCATAGTGACGGGTGGCGTCTCAGCTTCAGCGTGTTGATGGGCACAGCCATGGTTACCACAGCTGGAGTTGGTGTACGGCGAGCTGTGAGAGGACAGAGATGGAGAACGCACATTTAACTCTTTAACAGGAGATACGTTACGACTAACAGACGACTGCTGTCTACATGATGTCTTTGCAGCCCTTATGCTACATGTTACACAACTTTTCTTCATGCCAACAAGACTGAGGTGCCACATAGTCGACACATACAGCTGATTATGATGCATGTTTTACTATTGCTATGTTCACATCATCTGCTTGGCTTTATTACTGAGAGCCTGGAGATCCTCTGACGTGTGCATGGCTGATGTGAAGTATGATTAGTCCTACATGACATCAACAACAGAGGCAATGAAAGCTTTGTTGTTAACAGGTTGTAGGTAAAGTCAAATGTCTACTTCTACACTTGTGTTGGGTAAAGTTCTTCTCACTGCAGCAGATTTATATCTGTGCTTTCACAGGGCGTGATGTGGAGCTCAGCGCTGAGGTGCAGGTCTCCTTGGAGACGGCATCCTGGCTGAAAATATTATCATGCTTCCAAAACATTTCAGCTTTTATTTTGAAAGAAACAAGACTTGAAAACGAATCCCCTTCTTCCTCTTTGTCTTTGTTCTTCAGAGGAGTGTCACCTGGACAAACTCAGGGCTGTTCTAGAGCCTTTCTTATTATTTGACTCCATAGAAATAAAACTGAATGGAATCAAACAAAAACTCCCAAACAGCTAAAACACTTTGCTTTATTCTCTTTTTTAACAAATACGTTGAAGTCCATCCACAACAACACAGCTGAGATCTCCTTTGTAATCAAGTGTTTACATCCTTTGTACAGATCTGCATACAAAACAATCATTTACGTCCCACAGAAGTCTAGTTACACGTAACTATACAAGAACTGGTGAATGACAGAAACATAAGACACATGATCACAGGTGATAACAAAAAGAGAAAGAATTCATGTGTTAGTGATGTTTTTCAGCCCTGATGGCTCATGTTGGAGAAACAAGCTGAGGTACGTGGAAAGTTCACACACACAAGTGGGCGTGAGCGCACACACAGAGAGAAACACAACTGAAGCATCTGTTTGCTGTTTCTGCTTTCATCATCTCTGCTGCTGTGTCAGGCTGGGGTCTCTCAGTGACGTGGTTGAGGTGAAGTATGACGAGTATCCCTGATTCAGTCCATCGAGACAAAGGGCAAAGAAAGCTGTTGTTAACAAACTCTATGGTGATGTGGCATTTAGCTCTGACTCTACGCTCTGCTGAATCCTTTGAACCTGCTGATCAGTAAAGCTCTACGTGCTGCAGCAGATTGACCTCATCTGTGTTCACAGGTGTGGACCTCAGCGCTGAGGTGCAGGAGACTTTCATTCAGTTCTCCCTGCAAACAGCATCCAGCCTGGAAATACTGTCATCTTTCCCACAAATGGTGCTCTTATCTCAGAGAAGAAGTCTGATGTAAATAACTGCAATCAACAGTGATGTTCTGCACAGATCACTTTTCCATTTTGCTCTCTAGATGAGTCCCAGCTGCCTGACCTTGTGTCCAGGTGATCGTCTCACTGAGGAGCTTTTGTTCTGAAAATCTCACGTCCATCACCTGTTTCCTTTTTACTATCTCTGCTCTTTCTTTATTCACAATGCTCATAATATCACACAATTATATTCATCACCTGCATGTTTTTATCCAGCTGCTGTTAGAACCAAACAAATAAAAAGGATGAAAAGCCTGAAATCCTTTGATTTATTACATTTGAAACAAATATGAGAGCATCCCTAACAGCACAGCTGAGACCTTTGTTTTAATCAAGCCTTTGTATCGACACACTTGTAAAGATTCATATACAAAACATAATAGAATAAATCAATATAAAATACACATAATCACAAAAATGCAGCCATGTTGTGAGTTTGCATCTAAAACATGCATGTTTCCCTTTGTACAGGCAGATTTACAGCAGACAAAGCAACACGCTGATCGACTTTGACCGCTGCAAAAACAAAATACCCACCAAGTCTGAAGTCGATCAGAGGAACTGTTGACAGACTGACAGACAAACAGATGCTTGATTCATTAGTGCGATTAAATGTTCTTCTTTAGCAGCATCACTTCATGTGTTTGTGTTCCAGGAATAAAGGTCTGTTTAAACTGGACGTCTCCTCAGCATCACTCGTGCTGTCATGGTTTCAAAGCTGTGCAGAAAGAATCTGAGGGATGATACAGAGGTGACCAAAGTTACAAACATCCAGCTGTGCTGCAAATGTTTGCAGAGCTCCAAACTCTTTGGCTTTCTGCAGAGCAAGTATGGAAGAAGCACCTGAGCTAACTTCAGTTTAGACGATATGAGGAAAAATGCTGCTTCCCAAAGTTTCCTACAAGTATCCAGTTTATATTTAGAGAAGCGAAGGCTCTTTATCCTGACAACTACTCCCTGGTGGATCCCTGTCCTGTGACAGCAGCAAAGACTGTGTATCAGTATCATCAAAGGCACTTCAATAACCAGTGTTTAAAGCTCTCTAGCAGATGGACTTCAGTGGCAGCAGCCTCTGTCTGCTGTGTACAGAAGGTTCTCTGATGAAGCACACAGCAGATGCTGCACTACAACAGCAGCAGCAGCTCAGCTTCAGTTTGGTTCGACGCCCTTTTTGACCTGTGAAACAGCAGAAAATGAAACATTTCAACACCCGTTTGTTAGCGTGAGCTATTCTGCTGTTTTTCATCATTTCACAGGTGAAATAAAATCACAGCACATTTACTTCCTGTAGGAGTGATCGTGTCCAGCCTGACTGAGACCATGTGCTCCATCCTGCACAGATAATAAGCCTCTGACATGAAGGGCTGTCAAGTAGTTTTAGACAAATGGGGGTAAAAGAGACGTTAAAAGCTTAAAGAGAAACTACATTTTCTAAGAACTGTCTGACGTTCACCTCTCACTCTCAGAAAGTATACAGACTTTCTTTGATTCACTGGTGAGATAAAATGCATTTCTTGGACAACATGACTTTGATATATTTGTTTTCCAGGAGCAAAGGTCTGTTTATACTGGTGAGCGATGCAGGCAGGAGGACTCTTTACACTGTGACTGACTAATCAATCTCTTCATCATGCTTGACATGACTTGTCATGACATGAACAGGAAACATTCAAACATGTTTACTGTAAGAACTGCACAAAGGAAGAAAACACAATCCTACACACGAGCACTTTAAAATGGACATTTAGCTTTTCAAACATCAGGGAGCTGCAATAACAACACTGTGCCCATTCTGATCAGACTGAAAGATTTATAGAGATTTATCCATGTGCTGGAAAAGGATTTGATATCAACATAGATGCAGATTAGCAGGAGCATTTTCTTCATATTGATTTAGAGTTCAGTACCAGGAATATGTAGAATTAACATCTGTGTGCATGACGAGTGATGAAAATTCAAAGTCAGGCTTTCAAAGGATGTCAGAATTGGTGTCTCTATCTGTGACTGTCCCAGAGGAACCTACCTGAGGGATTATTACAGATCTGTCTATATAGAAAGACTTGCATTGATTCACAGTGTACAATTCTTTCTAATCTATTAACATCTTCCTCCAAATCCTGTTTCTGCTGTTTAATGACATATGTCTGAATACAGACAGTGGAAAAATGTCAGTTTTAGTTTTACTGGATCTCAGTGCAGCATTTGATACAGTTGACCACAACATATTACTCAAACGACTGGAGAACTGGACAGGTCTTTCAGGAACTGTACTAAACTGGTTCAAAACATACTTAGAAAACAGGAAATACTTTGTATCAATAGGTAACTTCACATCTGAGCAGACAAGTATCACATGTGGAGTTCCCCAAGGTTCCATCTGGGGACCCTTTCTGTTTAACATTTACATGCTCCCACTGGCACAGATTATAAAGAACAACAAAATAAACTGTCATAGCTATGCAGATGACACACAAATATATATCACAATGTCACCAGGAGACCAAGGCCCCGTACAATTTTCTCCAGCTAAACAAAACAAAACTGAGGTAATAGTCTTTGGCGCCAAAGAAAAACGATTACAGGTCACCAGAGAACTTCAATCTATACATCTAAAAACCACAAACCAGGCGAGACATGTGGGTGTAGTGATGGATGCAGACCTAAACTTAGAAAAACACATTAAGACAATAACAAAATCAGCTTACTATCGCCTCAAGAATATTTCAAGGATAAAAGATCTGATGTCTCAACAGGACCTGGAAAAACTAGTCCATGCATTCATCTTTAGTAGGCTTGACTACTGTAACAGCATCTTTACAGGTCTACCTAAAACATCAGTCAGACAACTACAGCTCATTCAGAACTCTGCTGCTCGAGTCCTCACTAAGACCAAAAAAGTGGACCACATCAGTCCAGCTCTGAGGTCTTTACACTGGCTGCCTGTCCGTCAGAGGATAGACTTTAAAGTTCTGATGTTGGTCTATAAAGCTCTGAATGGTTTAGGACCAAAATACATCAGTGACCTCCTGACCCAGTATGAACCTTCCAGATCCCTCAGGTCATCTGGATCCAGTCTTTTATCAGTTCCCAGAGTCAGAACCAGACACGGAGAAGCTGCATTCAGCTTTTATGCTCCTTATATCTGGAACAAACTCCCAGAAAGCCTCAGATCAGCTGAAACACTCAGTTTATTTAAATCCAGGTTGAAGACTCACCTGTTCTCAGCTGCATTTGAATAAAGCACCAAATCCACACTTTTAAGCTTAAATTTCAAAACTTACATTTAAATACTGATTTTATCTACTGTTCTGATCTGTTTTGATTTTATATACTGTTTTGTTTGTTTGTTTGTTAATTAGTTAGTTTGTTTGCTTGTTTTAATCAATTTTAAATCATGCTTTTTATTTGTTTTTGTTTCTAATGTCTCTGTAAAGCACTTTGAATCACCTTGTTGTTGAATTGTGCTATACAAATAAACTTGCCTTGCCTTGCCATCAGAAGGGCTCAAACCTCCTGCTGTTTCTACTGGACCATAAATTCTACTTTATGATCATCTTCAAAAATAAAAACGTGAGTTTATTTGTGAACTCTGTGAAATGTGTCTGATGTTTAGTTTGAACCAATCCTGTGTCAGCTGCAGCCACATCATTGCCACACATACAAATGGGTGCGTTCCTGTTTAGACCTGCTGGCTGTCAATGGGCTTCATTCCATTTCAGACTGCCGGTGGTCGGCTGTGATCTAAACTCAACATGGCTCCTGTGTTAGAAGAGCCTCTGATTTTAAACTTTGCACATTTAATAGTTTCTTTCCAACACTGTGGAGCTACCAGCCCAGTATATGTAGCCACAGTAGATGGAGTTATCAAGCTGACTGACAAACATCAGGACTCATGTGATTCCTACATGTGGACCTTTCACAGATGGATCCAAGTGCAGATTCAACTCTGCATTACATTTGACTTCAGCTGTTACACACTTTCTAGCTGTGTCACTTCCTGCTTTTTGGATCAGATAGTTTATCCATGACCACAAATGTTTGGCTGCATGTTTGTATCATCTATATTTCCAGTCTTCATACAGCCAATATTTCATGTGAACTCCAACCTGCCAGCTGCCATCATGTTTTCAGGGTTCATTCAGTGTTGAAATGTAGGACAAACAGCAGCACATGTTCTCTAAATGTTTGCTGCAGTCATTTTAAATGAAGCTGATACTACATGAGACATTTTCCATATTTACTGTCTTTGAACAGAGAATAATAAAGCCAGCAAACATATACAGGCTGTGCAAATACAAACTTCTGTGGTGCATTTGATGACCTGCAGAGGAGAACAAGTCGGGCTTTTCAGCCCTAACACAACCTCTTTGTTCTCAATACTACAAAACCTTCAAAGGCTGATATGCAAGTTTGCATGAATCACCAACACAGTTGTGTTTGTTTCTAGTATAGTTATAAATAAGCTGATCAAATACCTGCTGACTGATTAGATCGAGTATCTATTACAGATGAACTGGATATCACAGCGCATGTTGTTAATCCGTCATATCAAACTAAACCGTGTTGCTGGTGTAAATATCCTCCAATAAAGTCAGATGAGGGCTACTGTTGCCAGGTAACGATGATGTCACACTGGATCTTCTGATCTTTAGCATCGTAGCGCTCGGAGTCTGATGTTGGCTCATGTGTTGTTAAACACCAACATGACGTTCTACTAGTCAAGGAAACACCTTCACCCACTGATGCTGATCACACAGACCCACTAATAGAACTGTTTTATCAGGGTTTGATGCAGCGTCAGCATTAATGTCACATTTAATCAGACACATTTACATTACAAGCCCACTACAACCATATGGAACTCCAAAGTGTTCAAAATTAAATAAATAAATAACTCATGATGAAATAAATAACTATGTGAATAAATAAGACACAGATATGTAATGTGAGAATGATATTGTGAAATAATTGAACACATTTTGAAAAAAAGCTCATTATTGTGAAATATATTGCATTCTGCTATTTACCGTATTTTCACGACCATAAGGCGCACTTAAAAGTCTTAGATTTTCTTCAAAAAGTGCGGCGCGCCCTATAGCGCAGTGCGCCCTTTGTATTGTAAGGAGGACGTAGTAGAGAACACCATGAGAACGCTAAAGGGTGAAGTGTGTGCGTTGACTTTATTGCACATACCTGTATAAAAGAACAGGTATGTGCGTTATGCAGGACACCGTTGTTTTAACAACCCTGAAAATGGCAAAGAGACACGCTTACGAAGCACAGTTTAAACTGAAGGCCATCAGCTACGCGGAGGAACATGGAAATCGAGCAGCGGCGAGAGAATTTAAGATTAATGAATCGATGGTTCGCAAGTGGAGGAAGCTGGAAAACAAGCTCCGACAGGTCAAGAATACGCAGCTGAGTTTCCGCGGACATAAGGCGATCATCGAGCAAAGAACGAGCGGGAGAAGCGTTTCGACGGTCACCATTCGGCTAAAAGCAGTTTCACTTTCACTTTTTATGAAACGGTGCCATTTTCCCATCCGGACCAGGACTACGGTAGCGCAGCAACTTCCAGCGGATTATAAGGAAAAGCTGGCCATCTTCCGCTCCTACTGCAGCAAACACATCGGCGACAAACACATCCAGCGATGGATGACCGATGGAGACCACAGTTTCACCAAGAGTGGAAGGCAGCGCCGGGCGAGTTACGCCACAATTTGCCAATGGATTGTAGATGCTTGGGCTAACATGTCTGCTGGCACTGTTGTAGGAGCTTTCGCAAAAGCCGGCATCATTTCCGAGGAGCCGCACGGCACGGAAAGTGACTCTGACAGTGAAGAAAGTGAACCTGGCATGTTTGATGGAGATTTAGCGCAGCTGTTCAATTCAGACACAGATGAGGACTTCGATGGGTTTGATTGATGATAAAAATGTGAGTACCAAACTTTGTTTTGCTCCTGCTTTATTTTTAAATACGCACACTTGTATGCTTGTGTGTTGTTGATGATGACGATTACTGGTAATAAAAATGTGAGTAAGGTACCGAACTCAGGTTTGCTCCCGCTTTATTTTTAAATACGCATACGGTACTTGTATGCGCCCTATGATCCAATGCGCCTTATGTGTGTGTTAAATACAGTAATGGCACACATAACTGAGACTGCGCCTTTTAGCACAGTGCGTCTTATGGTCGTGAAAATACGGTAAATTTACTTATTATTGTGAAATATTATTTCATGATCATTATTTTTCACAATAACAGAGATTATTCCTGAGGCATTTTATTTATTCCCAGCCATTTTTAATCCAAAATGTCCTTTTTTTCAAAGTCAGTCTTTATTTCAAAATCCCGTTTTTCCCAATGGCCTATTTATTTCATTATTATTACACATTATTTGACCACAAGCAATCTTTTCTGGTTTGACGCTGTCTTTGTAGCCAGAAACCAGCTCTCTCCTCGGCTTCCTCCACTACACGCTTCCCCCACGCCAGTCTCCTCCGTCACTATAAAGGGGAGAGTCGTGAGCTCCATCACCCTCACCTGTGCCGTCCAACGTCCCGCCACCAGCCTCCACTGCAGCAGGCCAGAGACCACACCCCTGCCACAATAAGTAAAAGTATATCCTTGCTGTACCCTTAATGCTAAATGTGCTAAATTAACCGCTGCCTTTGCCCCTTTGGGATTATTCTTATGTCACTGGGATGTTGACCTTTGACCTTCACATTAGAGAGATGGGCAGACATAATTAGTGTATGAGTTTTAAAGTAACAGGTAATAAAGAGAGTGTAGCAAATGTAGTCAGGTTTATTACTCTGTATCACACATGAGTGCCCGAGGGAGGCGGGGCTGACTGGGGAGACACAGGAAACAGAGAGACAGGGCTGACTCGACATGAAACGATGAAACGTGGGACACGGGAACAGAAACTAAACACAGGCTGAAATGAACACTGAGGGAGGGAGAACTAAGATTACTGAGAGCCTGATAAATAAGAAGAACAAAAAGCAAGAAAAACAAGAGTCAAAGAAAAGCAAAAACACAAAGCATTGGGCCAGGACCCACTGCTGTGACATTTATATGTGATAAAAACATTAAAAACTGCTCAGATGTTGAAATCTTTCTACGTATACTTTAGGTTCAGCTCTCCAGCCTGGCATTTGGTTAAGCATGATTCAAACATTTGATTTTGTTTAACTGGTTTTAATTATAGTTACTTTTTGTGAACATTTGTTGCAGCATTTAAAAATACATCATTTATTTTCAAACTTTTATTTGATTTAGAGCATCATATTTGACCAACGTAAATGTTTTAATTTCATATAAAATAACTGAAACAGTGAACTAAATATCTGAAATCTTTCCTGCCTTAAAAGTTATAATCCTACTTAAGTTATAGTGCAAATGCTTAAGCAACAAATATACTTGATGCTAATTAATTAATATTTCCCTTTGATGTTGCAACTATGCGGTCACTTCTGTCTTTAAACAAAATAATATTTTCCAGTTACAGAAATCATAAAGTCCAAACTACACTGAAAAAAATATGTTGTTGGATTTACTTAATTCAATGGTGGACATTTGTTGCACACAGATGTTTTGCTTTGGCAGCAACTTAAACAATTGAGTTAAATTAACACAATTTATTCATGTTCAATAAGCCTGTGCAATTTGTGTTGATAAAATGTGACTTAAACATGTTTTGATGAAGTAATTTGAGCTCTTGGAATATTTTAATCCTTCACAATTTTCTCACTTTATCCCAACACCATTCAATAACTTTTACCCAATACTACTTGGTCAGTTAAATACTACATGTTATCTTCAAATTACATTTTGCTATTATATTCTAGTATCAAATACACAATTTTCAAATGGAGGCCTTATAACAGATTATATTGTTCTCTTCCAAGATGGTTGCTGGCATCCACCAGTAACCTTTCAAAACAAAATGTCTAATTTCACTGCATTGACAGTAGGTAAAGAATTAAACTGACATTACTCCTCCACTGAATCTACATAAATCAACAGTTAAATAATGTCAGTTCTTCCGTGTTCTCTGGAATCAATCACAGCAAAGAAATTAGACTGTTTCTTTTGAAAAATGTTGGGAAAGAACAAATCAAGATCAAAAATCAAGATTCAGTTAAACAACAATTATAACTAAACAATTTGAGATAATGTTAGTTTCCATTAACATTAAATTAGGTTACTGAATTGGCAAACACCTTCCTATTAACATTACCCATTTTACCCCAATAACTAAAGAAATTAGCACTTGCAGGTCAAAACCTTTATTCAAGAGATGCAAAAATAACATTGATACAGTGACTGTCAAAAATTACAGCACTGATCATACTGTGACATGTTGGTTCAAAACAGCACACTTAGAAATATTCAACGTTCTTTACTTCAACTGAATGAAACTGAAAACACCATTTCACACGGCCCATATGGGATATTTAGACTGTATAACTGTTCATGCTACATCTCTTCACTAGTAAAAGAAAGAAAAAATACAAAGAGAAATTTCAAAATGCTGCCAAAATGCTGCACAGAGCAAAAGGAAAAACAAACAACAACAAAAAAATGGCCCTGTCCTCATGGCAGTTGCAGTGTATATAAAAATGAGCCCTGCGATCTGTTCCTGGAATTGAGCTTCAAAAATGCAGCAGAACAAGTGTGAGATTTAAATGTCTTCTCACCTAGAGCTGGTCACCTTGCATGCATAACAGTGAGCTTTCCTTGCAGGAGCAGTTTTGTCTTAGTTGTGAGCTTTTCTTGTACCGGACTCTGCGCCCCAATTTTAGTGTCAGACCACACCTTCAGAGTATTCCATCAGAACCAACCACGACGCAAGAGGAACACTGATGACGTGCAACCCCATGACCCAATCTGGGGCAGTGATGTACCAGCGGAGTTCAAGTTGTGGACCACCGGACAGAAGGTCCTGCACTCACTGTTCCCATGGGTCGGAACTGGAAAAAACACGTTAAGAATTGAGACTCTTGACTACCGATTTGGACTTTTCCCGAACAGCTCAACAAAGATAAATAAGGCTCAGAATGAGGAAATCGACGCGATCAGAATAGTGGTCATGCAACACAGGGTCGCCCTGGACATGATTCTCGCTGAGAGAGGGGGCCACTGTGTCTTATTCAACACCACTTGTTGCACCTATATCCCGGACAACGTGCACTCCTTGACCATGACCACCGCCCTAGACAAGTTGCGACAACTGAGTAATGCGCAGCAACAAGACTATGTCACGAACAATGAGGACTGGCTGACCTGGCTGCTGAGTGGCAGCTGGAAGACCCTCGTGATCAAAGGACTCGTACTGATAGGAGTTCTGCTTCTATTATTGTGCTTGTTTTCTACATGTATCCTACCATGCATAAGATCCATGATTGACAAAATGGTACAGGCCACAGTAATTACCTATGTTGGACTGCCACTAGAAGATGAACCGGATGAAGAAGATTTAGTATAGAAACACACACACACATACTGAATGATGCTACAATTGAAAATGTTATAAGCAAGTGATTGTTGGCTGATAATAAAGTATGATTAAGTGAAAAATATTAACATCAGGAGGGGATGTTAAAGAAGAAACGCTTTTATGAGTTTTATGTTGCATTAAAGTATATGTTCATATTTTACTCTTAATAGGAAAAGAACAAAATGTACTACTCGCTCTGTTTATAGAAAGAGGAAGTTCACCCTATGACATTTATACGAACTTAGACACACACACACACATATATGCAAAATTAGAGGAAACTGCTATGCTTGTTTCACCCTGCTATAAATAATAAACGACTACTGCAGCTCGGTGTGAGTCCTCTCTGAGCCCTCGCCCGTGCAGCACGTTAACCGTCTCCAAGTGTCTCAGTGTTGTTTATTCACCTGTTTGATAACTGTAAATCTCTGACAAGAGTTTATTTATATCATCTTCACGTGAACACATTCAAGAACATCACAGATGAAGAAACATTAAAAACTTCCACACTACATGAAGCAAGAAAAATAGTTTATTCCTTTATGTAGAAAAAACAGAAACATCAAACATCACAACAGACTCTCTTTGAAAGAACTAAAAACCTTTGTTCTCATGGTCCAATCATGAGTGAACTCCCCGATGAAGCCTTGTGTGCTAAAACATGTCAGAGTTTTAAAGGTTAAACATGAGTTTCCAAAACGTTTTGCTGGAGAACAATGAACTATTTGACTGAGTTTCAATCATTTACAGACGAGCAAAACCAGGACAGAGAAAAAAGGACAAAACTGACTCAGTAAAAAACAGAAAAGAAGATCCCATGTAGATCTGTATTATGTAGAAGTTCAGCCCAGCAACCAGTTCAGTTCAACACAAGTTTAAATGATTCTATCTGAACTCTGTGGAGCCTGATCTCAAGCTTTTTGAGTCCGACACAGAAACCAGAGGATCTTTCTGTGTCTTCAGATTCACTGTGATCCAGTGATGGGAGTGATTTCAGCCCTGAGTGATCGCGCTGATGTTTGCACAGAGCAGACAATGAGGTGAATGTTTGGGCACATTGGTAACAGTGAAACAGTTTATTAGTAACGTGGGATCGTTTGTGTGCAGAGTATGAACTGAGATTCCTGAAGCTCTTGTCACACTGGTCACAGCTGTAGTTTCCTTCTATGTGTGTTCGTTCATGACTGTTACGATGACCTGAATGCGAGAAGCTTCTCTCACAGTGTCTGCACTTGTGTGGTTTCTCTCCTGTGTGGACTCGTTTGTGTGATTTAAGGTCCCTTGCAGTGGTGAAGGATGACCCACACTGATCACAGAGGTGCTTTTTAACCCCACTGTGAATCAGTTCATGTTGTTTTAACTCACTTGGTGTGGTGAAGCTTCTCCCACATTCTTTGCAGTATTTCAGTTTGTCTCCAGTGTGTCTACGTTGATGTGTTTTAAGGGCAGCTTGCCAACTGAAAGTTTTTCCACAGAGGTCACAATGAAAGTCTTTCCCACCACCACAGTGATGACAGGGTCGAGAACTGGATCCATCTGTGTCGCTCTGCTTCTAAACAAAGACACAAAGACAGTGTAAGTCAGTCCTTCAACATTTGTATCCTGAACGTCGCCTGAAATAAAGAGCATCTCTGCAGACGTCCAACTACATTTGACTGTTTCAGTTAACACACTCAGTTTACTGGGCTGCAATAACTACAATACTACCACCATAATACTACAGTAATACTAAAATCATAACTGAAAGGAAAATCTGAATAATCACTCAGAGCTGCTTTTCCATGCAGTAGAATTGCTAACATGCTAACACAGTTTAATGAGCAGAGTTGTTCCAAACAGTCAGGCTAAAATGACAAGATAACAATATAAATACATACCTCACAGTAGCTGCACTTGTAGAGTCTCTTTCTGGTGTGGATCTGTTGGTGTCGTCTCAGGTGACGTGGAGATTTAAAAGTCTTCTCACACAGGTCACATTGATAAGGTCTCTCCTCAGTGTGGGTAAACATGTGTCGTTGTAAGTCTGTGTGACTTATAAACTCTTTGCCACACTGTTCACAGCAGTACACATCATGTCTGGTGTGAATGCGTAGGTGTGTATTTCGGCTCTCTCTCTGGCTGAAAGTTTTTCCACAGATGTCACAGCTGTATGCCTTAATTCCAGAGTGGGTAACTAGATGCCTCTGTAAGTGGCTACTGTTAGTAAAAGCTCTGCCACACTGATCACAGCTGTATGCCTTAATTCCAGAGTGGGTAACTAGATGACTCTGTAAGTGGCTACTGCGAGTAAAAGCTCTGCCACACTGATCACAGCTGTACGCTTTAACTCCACTGTGGATGAGTTGGTGTGTTTTTAGGTAACCCTTCCTGGAAAAAGACTTTCCACACAAGTCACAGCTGAACGGTCTCTCTCCAGTGTGGATGACCTGATGCTGTTTTAGTTTATCCCTCACAGTAAAACCCTTCCCACACTCGTCACAGCTGTATGGCTTAATTCCAGAGTGGGTAACTAGATGCCTCTGTAAGTTGCTACTTTGAGTAAAAGCTCTGCCACACTGATCACAGCTGTAC
Source organism: Aulonocara stuartgranti (assembly GCF_965226115.1). Classification (NCBI taxonomy): domain Eukaryota; kingdom Metazoa; phylum Chordata; class Actinopteri; order Cichliformes; family Cichlidae; genus Aulonocara; species Aulonocara stuartgranti. Next base: position 8,413,526 of record NC_138941.1, read on the forward strand.
GCTTTAACTCCACTGTGGATGAGTTGGTGTGTTTTTAGGTGACCCTTCAAGGAAAAAGACTTTCCACACAAGTCACAGCTGAACGGTCTCTCTCCAGTGTGGATGACCTGATGCTGTTTTAGTTTAGCCCTCACAGTAAAACCCTTCCCACACTCGTCACAGGTGTGTGTTTTCTCTCCCTTTCTTCTGTGAGGTTTGTCGGCCTCCTGAGAGCGCTGACTTCTGGCTCCATGTTGGTCCTGCAGTGACAGAGATACAAACAGAGGCAGTGAGTGAAATGCAGTCGTGGAACAAACTCAACCTTCAAACTCCATTAACACTAGTTTTAAACCTGAAGGTGGAGCGTGGCACCAAACACCTTAAAGGTCTCTTATCCCCACCTGCTGGTAGTTCTAACACATTACATCCAACCTGCTGTTAAAGATAATTCATGACTGTTCAAACACTAAAATCATGCACACACACACACACACACACACACACACACACACACACACACACACACACACACACACACACATTATTTTATAATTTAGATTATTTTGTTGTTTCCTATTACATATTTCTATAGTTTGTATAGATTTATACAGAATTATTCAGTGATAATAAATCCTATGTTTGTTTATTCTAAAGGAACCCCGTTAGCTTCCACAACAGATGTTGCTCGTCTTCCGTCAAATACTCACATAAAATATTACACAATAAAGTGGATTCAAAATATCCACATAATTTCACTCTTACATCCACAGTGAGGTTTCACAATTGTTCAAATATAAGCAATCAATAATAATAATAATAATATCAATAACATTGAGGCACATTACACAAATTTCAAAAACAAATCATGTCTTACAATATTTACAACAACTAAAAGCTCTGTAAATCGGCTTTTAAGTGTTCATTGAAGTTTTGAATAATTCTCTAATTTTTTAAGGCAACTTATTCCACTTAAAAGTTGCTCTAAATGTAACAGTTTTACAAAATGTTACTTTTAACTCGAGCATTTACTAAATTGCAGCTTGTTGAAAACTGTGTAATATGATGATGTATTTCATCTGGATACTGCAGCTGAGCAGAATAAATGTGGTGTGTTTAACAGAATTGCTTTCTTTAGAACTACAAGTAAGCCATAGAATATTTTAGCCTGTACAGGAAGCCAAGAAAGGTTATTATGCATTTGATCAATATTAGTATAGTATGAACATCTTCACACTAATCTGGACGCCTTATTCTGGACTAACTGAAGTCTGTTAAGATCTGTCTTATTAGCTGCTGACCAAATGATTGAACAATACTCCAGATGAGACATTACTAGTGCATTAATGACATCTTTCATAATGAAGAAGTGATACACAAAGAGCATTTCATAGCCACAGCTATGCCTTGTCGGCAGAGTTATGTGACATTAGTGATGTTTGTACTTTCAGCGTTAACTTGGTTTTAAAGCCTTTAAAATATACGCCGTTCAATAGTCGACCTTAATCTGACAGAGAATGTGATGATTTTGTGGATAATTAAAGTCAGTCATATATCCACAAACACAACAAGCTGAAAGTCAGTGATGCTGCTCGGTTTGCAGTCCTGAACATCACGGCACAAGCAGGATCCACTGCACTGTTAATGTTAGCTGTGTTATATTGCTGCCTCTGTTCGGTGGTGTCGAGCCAAACGCACTTTAACGTGTTTGAACGAGCTGACGGTTCACTCGTTAAGCTGAAAGAAAGATGCTTTAATCACAGCAGTCACACATGTGTCCACTGCACCATCTGGAACTCTTCTTGTTTACACTCGTAATAACACAAACACTAAATCCTGCTTCTCTGCTGCTGTTGTGTAGCAGTGTGTACACCTGAGACTGTCACCTGTCTGTCTGTCCTGCACTCTCTCTCTGTTTCTTTCTCTCTGATTGTGGAATAAAAGTATGAACATGTGTTTATAAGTTACACTTGTGTTTGAATCCTGCAGCTTATCACACATTTGATTTCCATGTGTGACGACTGCAAGTGTCCAGAGTGAGGACAGACTGAGGGAGCCACTGCTGCACATCATCTGTGAGGCTTTGCAGCCCTGATGATCCACCAGGACAAACTCAGCAGTGTGTGAGGAAGAGGAGGAGGAAGAGCCAGCAGCAGCTGACAGATGGAGAGAATAGACAGACTGTTCCCTGTTTGTGAAGGACTGCTAGGAAAGTTTAACATAACTGTCTGTGCTGAATCAGTCTTATTAGGTAATGTTCAAATAATGTGATCATCCCAGTGTTTCCAGTGTGGCAGAAAGTACTCAGGGCCTTCAAGTTACACACTATGAAAGGCAGCAACAAGTTTAATGTTCAGAAACCTAAAGTCTGTATCAGCAGCAGAATGGAGCTAAAAATAAATGTTGGTTTCAGTTCTATGAAGCTTTGAGTATTTTGGATCAGTAGCTGCTGTGTTTGTTGCATCATATTGCTGTAACTGTTTATATGCTTTATATATTCTGAGCTAAGTTGATCTATAGTGTTACATCATATTCTATAAGGATGTTATGTGTTTGTAGACTTTCTGCCCAGTTTGACCCATTTAGCAGAAGTCAGCCTGTTTAAGGCTCTGATATCTATTCTGTGTGACTTACAGCAGTTATGACATGGTCTGATTTTCTCACCCAATAAAGGAATATTTCATATATCAGTCTACTCTTCATTCTATCAGACACAGTTATCACAGCTCCTACATTTGCTTTTTACACATATATGTAAGCATTGAGCCACATTTAGTACCAACATATTAAATGAACAATATTTGTCTCTTATATATGATACATCTGTATACACACTGTCACAGATACTTGTCTGTGAGTGAAGTGATTAATATAATAACTATAATATTGGCCATATTATATTTACATTACCACAGTGAGGTGACTTTAGTCTCATGAACAACATCAGCTAATTGTTATTTACAGCTAATCTTAAACGACTGTTCAGCACAGAAATGAAGCCCAACAATCATGTTTCACAGTCCTGTGGTCTCAGCCTCAGATACTCATCAAATCACACAGAGCTCATGTAGAAACAAATGAACTAAATATGTTCTCCTTCATTTCTGTCAAACAAAGCTGTATGAAACGTTTCCAGCTGTTAGTATCATGGTTGCTAGGCAACCTGGGCAGCGCGACGGAGGCTAGACGTCCCATTTCACGAGCCTACGAGCCTCGCACTTCGGCCTTAGCGGTCTTTGAGTACGCGGCCCTTGAGGACTTTAAAGCTGCAGAACCTGAATCGGGATACAGCCATGATGATCTCCAGCCTCGTGCTCGCCAACATTCTCACCTGAGTTAAGAAGACGATCACTGAAATGGTCTCAGCAGGTCCTTTGATGACAGCAATGAAATGCAGTGGTAAGGCTTTTTGGGGATTAAGTTCGTTTTCATGGCAAAGAAGGACGATGCAGTTCATCTGATCACTCCTCATAACATTCTGGAGTGCAGGCAAAATGCTATTATAAAAACTTAAGCAGCAACTTCTCCAGGTTCCAATATTTATGCAATTCTCAAACCTTTTGGCCACGACTGTATAACCTCTTCTGAAGTTTAGTGGATATTATACATGGTTATGCTCAGGATGTGTCGCCCAGTTTCCACTGGAAACGCCTTTTGGTTAAACTGTCAGCGAGGAATTTGCATTTGCACTGTTACATTTTTATATAACTTTAATGCACATAAACAACAGCTGCTTGTTTCAGTGAAAATACATTGATGGGTTTTTAATAAAGTTGTGCAGCTGTAAAGTATTTTGTCTGGTGTCAATTCTATCGTCAGCTACATCGTTATGGCAAATGTTCAAATGTATATGGTGATAAATATCTTTGGTCATATGGTCCTGCTCTGTCTGTCACCTTCTGTGTTGAGCTCATTGTTTCCTCTGTAGTGGCTGAGCTGAGTCCAAGTAGCTGAAACTGTTCCTCTGCTGCTCCGTCAGACTCTCCTCCTCCTGCTGATCAGCTGGGACACAAAACAGATCTTTGTTAGGCTCCACACTGCACTGAAGAGTCAAAGTGTCTCATATGTTCATCTGACAAGTAAAAGAACACATTTTTGTTTCCCGAGGTGGGCAACTTGTTGGAAACAAACACAAAAGCTTTGAGCACTGATACCTGCCATTGCTGGCATTGAAAGATGCAACCCCAGCAATGTGGATTGTCAAGACTCAAACCAATCATCAAGCAAAGACAACAGGGATCATTTGTTTCTCTTTATTTAGCATTCACAGCATTTGTAGTTGCCTTCTGTGCAGGGGAAGTCCACGCACACTGTGTGGTACCGCCATCCGCAGAAGGTGCATTCAACCTCTGTAAGAGAAACGAGGTTGTCTGAGACTGAAATGATATTCACTAAAGAAGTGGGGATTTGTAAAACTTCAAGTGTATGATAAGGTGAAAACAAATACACAACTGCATGTCATGTAGTTGAAGGTTTTTTTTCTTTTGGAAGACCGGAAAACACTGAACGTTATAAATTAGTCCTTTATTTATCCAGGTAAAAAAAAATCTCATTGAGATTAAAAATCTCATTTCCAAGAGAGACCTGGCGTCATGGCAACACAAGTCACATACCACACAGGTATATAACATTTAAAACAAACACAATATCCCAACATGTGTAACAAATGTATTGTGCTTGAAACAAATTCAGAATAGGTGATAAAGCAGCTGCACATGTGTGTCACGAGTAAATCTGGCTGTATAACAAACAGAAACAAGTGATCTGCTGTCTTTGCTCAATGGTTGGTTTGAGTCTTGACAATCCACATTGCTGCCATCTTTCAATATGTTGAATGCACCAGTGTAAGTGCAGCCACTCAGACTCAATGTGTTCATAGAAACAGGTGCAGATGTGTCACGAGTTCATCCAGCAGTAGCTATGGCACTTGGCCACAGGGGGCAGCAGTGGACTGACCTGCATTCGAGACTGCTCCAGCTGCTCTGTGACAGTCAGTAGATCTGCTACAAATTGCAGATCATATGCAAGTTTTGGAAATGACATTATAAATATTCCTAACTTAGCCACGGCAGCATTGTTGATGTATTACCTATATACTACAAATTATTCCACCTACTGAAAAGTGGATCTAATGTGGGCGGACTCACACTTAGCAAATAAACCTGTGATGTGAGAATGTAATCAAACTGTTGATCAGAGGCAAAGTAATTTAAAGTTTATGATGCTATCGTCTAATGTTAGCTGACATGATGTTAGCTTGTAAACTTATGTTGTTGTCTGGGTCTCATGTCTGATCTGATGATAATAACTGTGACAACACAGAGATTAAATAAAGGACGTTGGTGGGACTTCTTATGTTAGAACTATAACTTCAGTTAAGGAGTGAGACGTAAGGTGACAAGGAGAATGAAGAGAATGAGAAAGAAGTAACTGGGAAGAGAAAATGAAAACACAAATTTGAAATGATCAAATTTGTGTTAACAGATGATGGTGATTTTAAAAATTCAAGTAATTTAAAGGTTTTATCCTATTTGTTGTTGTTTTTTTCATATTCTTCTATTTGCAAGAGGTTATTAATAAAACAGGTTCTCTTTCTGGTTTCTCTTTTTGGACGCACTCTCTACAGCTTATCACATCCAAAATGGCGGATGTCAAGTACAAAACCTCGACAGAAACAATCAGCAAGAATTTTAGCATCAGTCCAAAATAAAACTGTCCAACTACAGAGTTTTAAAATCCAACTAAACTATGAACAGAGATCTTTTACAAATAGGCTATTGATGAGATGACAGTGGTAACAAAAACGTACACATCCGCGCACACAGACAAAAAGGCGGGAGAGCGTTTAACGGTCGACCTCATGAGTCCGTTACCGTGAACTATGGAGCGGCAGATTTGTGCTGGAACTGAGCTGCACACAGCTGATGTTAGCCAGGAAACATTACACACTGCTAACGTTACCTTCACACGGAGCTCCACACGGAGACGATCAGCGTCAGGCACAAACACCAAGTTCAGAAAAGAGGAACTTTGAGCAGGAAGGAAAGAGTCAGAGCGGCGTTTGAGGACACGTTTACAACCACGAACATCAGAATCTGTCTGTGCTGCATTCAAGTGCAAGTTGGAAACTCACTAATCTCTGTCATGTTGTCCAAAGATGATTTATTTCTGCTGGTTTTCTTGTTTGAAACACAAACATGTGTCAGCAGTTTGTTGTTCTTCACCCTGCAGCATTTGAATATTTCAGGAGTAAACTGATCATAAATTCATGAAGTCATGAATGAAAGTGCAGACTGAGAGTGGATCACATGATGTTTGAGGTGTGTCATGTGACATGTTCAGTATTGTCACACATGTCTAGATTGTCCCTGATATCATAGCTGCTCAAACACGGATGATTATATTTGAAGAATTATTCCTGATGGCAGCAAAGTTTGAATGGAGCTCTCTGTCTGTGCTGATTTGTCGCCCTCTGGAGGTCAAAGCACAAACTGCATGATGTCACTGTAACCACCACGGTGACAGGAAGTGTTTTTAAATGATGAAATATGTCAGTGATGCTGATAGTGTGTTCATCACAGACGTTCAGGCTTCGTGTTGACATGAATCAAAGTTAATGTCATTATGGACCAAGGACAGTACTCTGGGTCTCCTGCAGAACAACTCGAGCTGTGATACCTGAATGAAGAGCCTCTGCTGCTTTAAAGAAGGAGGCTCGAGGCAGCGGTGAGGTGCAGACCAACCAGCTTTTATTCAGCAACTTTAACAGAAGGATCAGAAAAATAAAACTATACAGCACAGTGATGCTGACTGAAGCCACAGCATTAAACTAAACAAGCATCGGATCATCTTTAACAACATCTAATAAATAATGACAACTATTTACTCCTGTATTTCCTACAATAAAGCCTGTTCAGATATTTGTTGCTGATGGAAATGTAAAAGGCTCCCAGGAACCAAAGGACAAAAACAGAGGCAACAGTCACAACTGCAAAGGATCCCCTAACACATAAACTGGTTCGAAGATATTTTCTAGCTCTGCAGAGGAGCTTGATTGCACGGACAGTAAAAAGTGGATTCAATAACAGCAGCGAGCGCTGAGTGATATAACGGTGCTGCGAGCAGCAGTGCAAAGGCTCACACAGAGACAGCAGCTACACTGTGTGTGGATGTGATCCACAGTCACAGCTGTGGGTTTCAGTCAGTGTGTCTCTAACTTCATGGTCACATTTCAAAGCTTATTGGAGCCAGAAGATGTTCAAGTAAAAGATTTATTGCTGTACTCGTCTACCAGGATAACAGGAGGTTCATAAAGCTGTGTAATACTTCAGCTTTCCATCTTGGACTAGTAGTTGTGTCCCTTTGTGTTTATTAGTGTGTTCACACGTCTACTTTAACTTCACTCTGTAATGAAAGAATTCAAATCACTGATAAATACATACATGCTGACTCTGAGTCTCAGTGAAGGAGGAAAGGATGGATGAAGGCAGCCTAGTGTGGGTCATGTGTGTCCAGCAGTCATCCAGGGCCTGGATCCATCTGTAACAGGAAGACAAAGTCCAGCCTGTAATCATCCTATCAGGCACAGCGTTTCCATCCAGCATCCTGACTACGCTAACAACCCGTCAAACGTCTCCTCTGGTCCACAGAAGTCACACTTCCTGTGTCATGTTTACCTTTTTAAGTGTGCTATTCAAGCCTGTGTGACCAACTCTGACTCTCCAGATTCCATCCTGGTCTCTGCTGCAGCTTCTTCTACACGACTGTTTTCTGTATAATAATATCTGCCTTTCCCGTCTCTGTCCCAGTGTGCCTGCCACTCGTCCTTCATCTTTACCTTCATTATACTCTTCACCTCACTTTCACTGTATTTTATAGTCAAACCTGCACGACTTCTTCTTGCTGCACCTTTTTAAACTCATCGTCCTGTTCATTGCATCAACACCGATATTCACAGGGAGCCATAAGAAATCCACTTCTATCCCTCTGTGTTTGATTCTATACAGTAAATGAAGTATATCAAAAACAATATGTTGCCTAGAGTCTGAAGACATATCACCTGTGCTCACTAGCACGCTGCTAGAGTCCCAGCAAACCACATACCTGCATATTAGTGCGTCCTCCACCCAGTTCAAGCCAGTAACATCACTACCAGCTCCCAGTATAAACTGCCACATCATCTGTAATTCTTTTACTCATCACCAAACTTATTTGTGGGAGAACAAATGCAGCAGCCGTTCTTTTATCTGACAGTGTTGACGCATCAGTAAATATCCTCACATGACCTGAGGACTTTCCCACTATATGAACCTGCTTTTAGTCGCCCCTCCTCCCTCGCCACAAGCTTCCTTTACAACATAACTTATAAAAAACAACTTTATTGACAATCAGCAATAACAATTACAGACAGTCTAGAAGAAGAATCACATGATCAAGGAGCAGAAGTTTATGGTTTTAATAGCTTTTACATTTTGGGAAAGTTTTAAAAACATTGTTTGGTTTTCTTTCTAAAGCGTTGAAAGGACGGCTTTGCATCAGAACAGTAAGATCAGCAAATGAATCCATTAAAGTTCTTTTGCCTTGTTTGCAAAAGAAGCCAAACAACATTTGTGTTACAAAGAGAGACTTCAGAACAGATCAAAGATCACAAACATCAGGCACTGATGGAAACAGCCAAACACAGAAACAGAGGCACCAGCAGGTGAAGGAGGCCTGTTGTAGAAATGACTCTGAGTGCTCAGGTAGAAACGCATGAAGAACCAGTGCGTCTAATATTTGGAGACCAGTCTGTGTTTGAGCGTCCTGGATGAAACACAGATCATGTTGCAGAGCGAGGACGTCGTCTTTCCTCCCGAGTGTGTAACTACAGGACGTGTGCAGAAGGTTTAATCGTCCTCCTGACAGTTACTGATGAACGAGTCCTTCAGGGAGGCTCCAGGATCACTGTGGCTTTTACCAGCTGCTGCTAAACTGAGAGGTGTTGCTGCTTCATGTGTGAAGATGTTTGCATGGCTTTAACAGTGCAGACGTTCCTCATGTGCACCCATTTCATATGTTTTATTGTGATGTTTAGTAACATCTGCTTCCCTCCTTCAGGCAGACGATAAAGTGAGCTCAGCCTTAAACATGTGGAGAGAACGTTTGACCGACAGTCCTGGGACGACTGCAGAACAATGGTTTGTTTTTAATGATAAAGTTTCATAATGGAAATAAATGCTGAGCCTGTTTCATGATGTTGGCCCTGCAGCATCAGGCAGGATTAATACTGTAACAAACGTGTGTCACAGTTATAATGACTTTAAATGAAGACTTGGGTTGGATGGAGATGTCAGCTGGATTTGTGCTGACTGTCACTTTAAATGTTTTCAGTTCTGTTCAGCTTCTAAATCTACTTTTGTATAATGTTTGCTGAGTTTTGCACTTCATGACGCTTTTAAGAAGAGCCAATAAATCCTGACTTTACACAAAAATAAAGATTTAATGTGTTTAGTGTGACAGTGGAGGAGAGCGCACATAATAAGAGTCATTAACAGAATGGTGACAATTATAATCTGTCTCATTTTAGGAGCAGCTCACAGGCACAACAGACTACAGAGCAATCAAAGCACCAGTTAAACGTCCATGTGACCGGCTTACAGCCAATGAACAATCAGTCCCCACTGTCCCCACCAACATCACTGTACTGGAAAGACTGTGCTGCCATGGTCAGAGATGAACTGGTACTAAAATGTAAGGCAGCTGATGTGTGTGGCCTTAGCAGCACAAATGCATCACGGCTGCAACGCTGCAGTGTGTTTAAACATTTGAACATTTCTGTGGCTTCAAACCAGCAGCTGCTCTGTACTCAGTCGTGTTTGTGTGTCTGTCAAAGTGATTGTTGTCTTTAAAAAGCCTTTTGTGTTGAGTTTTGTGAGCAGTGCCGAGCTTCTCTGTAGTCTAAGCCGAGTCGATATATTTGATTCCATGTTTGGTGTGATTTTCAAAGTCAGCAGCAGCAAACCCATACGGTAAAAAAATACATTTTTCCTGGCCAAAATATATTTCAAATATATGGTAAATATATTTTGTATTTGTGATGCTCCAAAAAAATATATTTTTGAAATTGAAAATATATTTCTTTCAAACCAAAATACATTTCAAAACATATTTTAGGGTGAAGAAAATACATTTCCAACCTTACAGTAGAATGTATATCAAAGTATCCTTTATTTAAAATATATTTAGTGCAATAATGATGATAATGATAACAATACTAAAAGTAACATGTTTTATGCACATCTGCAAAAAACAGTTGGATTCAAACAAAACAGAGTCAAAGGTCTATCACGAATTAGGTTGTTTATTCATTTGCTTACAGTATTTCACATTACACAATATCTCACTATAATGTAGCGTTCATTGACTTTGAAATTATCTGTCAGTGATACAGTAAACAAGATACAACAACTGCTATGTACACTTTAGTTTTTGACAATATATACAATTTAGTACTTAAAGGAACACACTCCACTGTTTTGGAAATAGGCTCATTCTCCATCTCCCTCAGAGTTAAAAATGCAGCGTCTTCTTTCTAGATCCGTACGTTAATAGGGCTCTGGAGCGTGATCTTACGGGATGGGGCGTAGCCAGGATTTTTGGTCAAGGCGCCATATTAGCAGGCCAAACAAATGCTTGCTGTGTGGTCGGTTGTAATGTTAGATTGCACTACCGACAAAGGAATAAGCTTGAAAACAGGCTCTCTTTTCATTGTTTCCTCACCTGGAAACATCATGAGGGAGCTTATGTGTTGGATGTTACCAAAAGAAGGCGTCTAGCCTGGATAGCAGCTGCGAGACGAGCTGATATTCAGTTCTCTACCAGCCACAGATATCTGTTGGTGTGCTCCAGTATTTTCATTCAGGTAAGTTCTAAATAAGTTCATATTATTCTTTATAGCCTGTTAATTTTATTTTCAATGCGCTCTGAGATCATAGCACAAACTTAGAACAAACATGCAGAACTACCTTCTATTTATAGAGTTGCTAATTATTTGGCATTATTGCAACAAACCAGCCTATGAAATGAATGAAACAAATCCTGACTGGGTTCCAACACTACACATGGGGCACTACGAAATCCCTGCTTCAAACTACATGCTACATACCACCATGCCAATCAGATTACTTCTTCCATGTGAGGGTAAAAAGGTGACCTTCCTGGATAAGATGGCAAAGGTTTGCTGCGTTTTGGTGAACATGTGCCCCAGTGTGGTAGTAAAACCAGGGAAAAATGCTCTTGTTAAATACTCTTAAGTCTTGTGCTGTTTATGTAGTGATAAGTTTTCTTTTTTTTTTTTTTTTTTCCTTTTTTCTCTTCTTTTTTTTTCTCCTTCTCTTTTTTACAGTTGCAGAAACATATAGGTGATTGCTGTAACGTATGTTTTAATTTTGAAATTAAAGCAGCCTTTTTTCCGTTAAAAGGTTCTTTGTGAGGATCAATCCAGACATGGGAACAAAATGCCCTGCAAAACTTGGTACAAGCCGCAAGACAGGTCGTGTCGTAAAGAGGAAGGTTACAAGAATCAGCCCTCGGATCACCACCTTCCTCCAGCGGCTCTCTGAGTTTGAATGGAGGACTTCCAACTAGGTAAGAACAGAGATGATAATATCTTTTACATAGCTGATAATTATATACATACTGTACACACATCCATACAACAGTATGAATGATCTCAGACAGATGTGAACAAGTGAATAACCTGAGCAAACATGAATATTGATGATGTGTCTTTGACAGGTGGTGATAAAGACTACGCTGAACCCGACCATCCTGGTAACGGAAATCTAAATCCCATGTCACATTCTATTTCCTGGGACCCACTGATAATTATTACATTTTGTAAATGAGTTTTGTTTTACAATTGTAATAGTTTATTTAATGTTCATGCTGGTGGGTTTGTCCTGTTTTTAGTGGAATGAAAAACTGTTTTCCTTAAAAAAATCAGACAGAAAGGTGAAGGACTGTGTAGTTTTCATGTATGCTTCTATTTATTTTGGTTATTGGCATTGTTTTTATTCAGTTTAAAAATGTTTTTCTTGTTAAAAAAAAAAATCAACAATAAATGTTGGTTTAATTCACTATTCTGAGACTACTTTATTATTATTATTTTTGTCCCGTTTGGATCTATAGCCATCAGAATTGTTGTCTTGAGGCCAAGAAAGATGCCAGGCGGATTTATTTTACCAAGTGGATCATCATGGCCTTGCCATATTGGTCCATTTGATTGACCTTTATTATAATTATGAATTTATTTTATTTTCAGTTGCTACAAACGGGACAGACATAACTGTGGGACAGGACAGGGGGAAAGAATGAAAGAAAGAGAGGGAGAGAAAGAAAGAAAACCAAAGGGGGGAAGAGACGGTGAGAAGGGGGGGAAGAGAGAAAAAAAAACAAACAACAAAAAAAAAAACTCCTGGGTCACCTGTATGGAGAAAAAAAACAAAACAGAGGAGACAGCAAACAACAAAGAGCAACATAATAATAGAAAAAAAAGCACCATCACAATAAACTAGCTAGCCATAGATATCAATAGTTACTAAATAATAAACGATATTGTGCAGCACGCAGGATAGACAGCGCACAGTGTGCTTTGAGGCAGCAGCCAAGAAAGCTGTAGTCCGCGTCTGTGAATACCCATGTGTACACCTGTGTGCATACCTGTGTGGATCAGCATGCTTGCATTCCAAAGGTTTCTCCATGTGATAAGTGATAAGTTTTCAAAAGAGACAGTAAATTACAGAATGCTAGTAGTGGGTGATATTATACAAATGCTGTCATGATTTTATGTGAACATTTTGTCATTTGTAAACTATACATAACATTTTTTCTACATTGTAACTGATGTGATGTTCGACAAAGTGCTTTTAATTAAAAATAGGCAAACATTTCTTTGTTTCTTTATTCAACTTTTGAACAGTGGTATTTAGTAAGTACATATTCAGTAAATGCAAAGTATTTACATGGCCCCCTAAATTAAAACATTATGGGTTATTCAGAACAGAACTATGCTTGGAAAAATATTGTCCCATCAGTTGATCCAACTCCTCCACAGTAGCAGGTGGAACTTTTCTTTTTTGAGGATGGCTTCTTTTACCTGTCACAACGAATGGTCTGTTTATGTTTTGATCAAGAACCTTTTTTTTGGGCAGCTGAAGAGGAGAAGTCTATCTTATGGCCAACCTCTGGCTGTATCTTGGTCATATTACCCAGCAAAACCCAGTATGCAGGTTCATCTGTAACAGTCCTTGTGCCACAGATCCTCACTGTTGCTTCTACATTAAACAGAAGAGCAGTGACATGGCTGCAAGTCTCCACGACTCTAGCCATACAGCTGCAGTGGGCGGCTTCAACCTTCCCTGTGATGCTCACAATGACCTGTGGCTGCAATGCTGCAATTCAGTCTTTAAGAGTGCAGGACCTGAAACACACACAGACAAAGTTCATTTAAAGACAAGAACTATGAGCCAAGGCCGACACAAATGTGTTTTATTTACTTTCAAATCCATTTATCATAAATGTAACAAATAAAGTGTTTTTATGTATCCATCTATAGAACGCTGCATGTTATATTCTAAATCTGCATGTTTCTTTTTAGAAACCTATCAGCAAAAAATGAACCTAAAGTATGTAATGCAAGGATGTAATCACTTTCAAGAGGGAGAAAACATAAAGTTCGACTTTAAGTGACAACTATGGACACCTAATATGACAAGGAGATTCTGCAGGTCATTAATCAATGTATAAAACTAAAACAGAATGTATTTTTAGTGACACAGGACACAAACAAGGAAGCAAGATGTGTAATTAGGATTATTTATAATAAATATGAATTAATTAGGGCAATTTCTTTAACCATAAAGAATAACTAAATCCTTCAGGACAATGTCACATCAATGCACTGAACTCACTATGTTATCCCTCTAACAGAGCCTCTACATGTTCTCACTGTAATTTCCCCCTCACGAATGAATTTTTGCTAGCACTAATTTGAATGTTGGGGGGAATCAAACGCATTTTACTCGCAGTACTCAAGCTGACTTACCTTTGCTTGAATGACGCCGTACTCACAACGTGGAGGCTTAAAAATAGCCAAATCTTGTACCCAGTCCTTGGTGAATTGGATGTGCGCCTCCAGAGATTTATAATTGTGAAATTGGTGCGCCATGTATGCTCTGACTCCACAGACAAGGTATGAGAGTAGATCATGCTAAGTCAATAGCGGTTTGGTCTTCAGGGTTTCTACTCCACGGCTATATTTCATATGGGTCCACATTTCAACAATCAAGTACCGTCTCTTTGCATCTGGACAGAATCTGTCTCTATACCGTCATTTTCTTTTGAGCTACGTTTCAGAATGGTTCGTAGCAATCTTGTTTTGATTCGTGACCTGCCAAGATGGTGCTGCGCTCCCACAATGCATTGCGACATTACGTCAACTCCAAAGCCCTTTGCGTGCAGGAGTGTATGCGCATGCGCATTGCCACGGTGGTTTAAAAAATAAAGATATAATGAAAAGTAATTAATAAAAATAAAATATTTAAACATTTCTTTCTTTCTTTCTTCTTTTTTTTTTTTTTGAAAAATAACGACGTCTCTGAGGCGCGAAATCTGACAGCGAGAGGAACGGCCGGATACAGGAGACGGGAAGAAACAAGCCGATTATGTTCGCGTTAATTAAGTGGTTGGAAGATGTAAAATTCTCAATTCTGCCAACTGAACATATACGAGATTTTAATGAGGATGAATAATTAGAGGAAACGGACCTTTATTTCGTGGAGTGGCGACAAGAAGCCAAGGCGGGTGGCCAGTCTAAGAAGCCTCCATCATCAAGCTAGCAGGTGCCTTTTCCCATATAATATTACTTTATTCTCGCTTATTTGGAACGGAAGCGTAGAGCTGCCACCCAGGCAAAAGAGAAATATAAGTATATCACGTTATAACGTGAAAAGTTTATCGTTCTAACAATATACTATCATGTTTGAACAACATGTTTGAACAACATTGTACGAAAAATGTACATAATTATCACGTCCGTACAATATTGTGCGAACGTGACAATTATGTATATTATAATAACGTGATATTATATTATACCAGTGGTTCTTAACCTGGGTTCGATCGAACCCTAGGGGTTCGGTGAGTTGGTCTCAGGGGTTCGGCAGAGCCTCCGCTGTGACGTGCACGGCTCATTTTGTGCACCAGTAAAAAACATATATACGTCTAATTTGAAAAAAAAAACACACTTTATTTTTCACTAAAGAGGGGTTCAATGAATGCGCATATGAAACTGGTGGGGTTCGGTACCTCCAACAAGGTTAAGAACCACTGTATTATACAAACATGAAAAGCATAATGTTAGAACAATAAACATTTCACGTCATAACGTGATATAGCTCTATTTTTCTTTTGCCTGGGTGGCAGCTCCACGCTTCCATAATTTGGTAATCAAAATATGTAACTTAATTAATTATATTGTGACGTACTTTTGCCTTTTCTTATTATTCTGCCTTCTCAATAACTATCAAAGCCTATTCACATTTAATTTGGCTTTCACAGAAATCCTACCTCTCCTTCTGGCTACAGAGTACTTACCAAGGTTAGAAACAAAGAACAGTTATGCTTTATTAATGTTCGCTAATTACAATGTTCCACATTTCCTTGCTTTTTAAGTCATTTTTAGGCTTTTTAGAGTTTTTGTTTTTTATTTTTTTAGCAGTAATGTTTCTGCCTATTTATTTCAGCCCATGAAATCGAATGCAGATCTTCCTAATGTGAGATTTACATAAATGTAAGTAATTTTGTTTGTCATTGTCATTAATGTTGTTGCTGTTGTTGTTTTTGTGCAGTTTGCAATCATATAAACCTAGCAAGCATCAGTCAGCACAGTGACTAACCTAAACAGATTCTTGCTTTATTCACATATATTATATGTAATTATATATACCTGCACATTGTACCTAGGGTTGCAGCCACTTGGCCCCACCCCATTGTTGTGACAGCCCTGATTGTACTTATACACTGCATCTGAACAGGGAACAGTCTGCCACATTAATGTATTTTTAAGTGACTTGTTTGTAATACATGAATTTGTTTCTTACAGATGTCAAAGTCTCAACCTCATGCTGCCCTCCCCCATCCTCCTAAAGTAAGTATTTGTTGTTGTGGTTTTTTATGCGGTGTCTGTGTCACATGCTAATCATAATTATTGAAATAACTGTTTTCTAACAGATTTTCCAAAACACTAGTTATGTTTGTTGTCATTCAGACCAGTACTACTGCTTAGACATTGTTTAGTGGTCATGCATGTTTGACAAGCTCGTTATGATACCAAAACAGTAGGCCTATCACAATAATCGATATATCGACTTAACACACAGTACATGTACATGACCTCAATAATTGTTGATGATGTAATTTATCCGCCATTATATTTACAAAAATAAAATATAATGATAACAAAACAATAACATTAAATAACATTGTTTTCTATTTGTTAGAAAACTTACTATTTATTCAAGTTTTTAAGGTATCTAATATTTTGATTCCTAATTTCAATGATCTAAATACTTTAAGAATTAGATGTCGGTTTGTCAATTGAAAGTGTGTAGATCTTGCATTATTATGGTGTTATATTATGATTATACATTCAAAGACATAAAATGGTCTTAAAATGACAATGACATAACTTGTC
Source organism: Aulonocara stuartgranti (assembly GCF_965226115.1). NCBI lineage: Eukaryota > Metazoa > Chordata > Actinopteri > Cichliformes > Cichlidae > Aulonocara > Aulonocara stuartgranti. The sequence continues at coordinate 8,430,234 of NC_138941.1, forward strand.
GCAATTGTTTATGGGGCAATATACCGACCAACAAAAAGTCGTTATCGTAACAGGCCTTCAAAACACACAGTTTTATGATTGATAAATTCAAAAAATAAATACATTTAATTTCTCTGAGATTCTCTAATATTCAGTTACAGTTCACAACACAGCTACCCGTACATGCAGTATTATACTGTAAATATAAATCTCTGCATTTAGCATCCCACTAGAAGCGTCACAGTTACTGCCTCTTTTTTTTTTTTTTACAAATACCTGTACTATCACTAACACATTTACTGTTTTACTTTTAGCCTGTGGATACAAATGCAGATTTCCTTAATGTAAGTTGTGCATTTTAATTACATCATGTTATTTTTATTATTATTTATTTATTTATTTATTTTATTTTACATTCAAATATTTCAAGCTTCTTGGTTAAAGAAGCTTGATTGCTAGTAGGTAAAGAATAGTTCACCTATAATTCATATTCCCAATTAATTTCTCACCTCTGATTGAATGCCTTTGTTTGTTTTCCTATAACAAAACATTTTTGCTGGATATATATGGTGAATTTATATGCATAGATACAGTCGTAGTGCTTGACACATGCAAACAGCAGTAGATGTACTAAAAAGGAAATAATTACAATCATGATGTTGATTGCTGATGTCAGTATATATATTTTAGAGGAATGTTTTGTTTTTCACCCAAAATGAACTATATTGCTTCAGAAGAGATTTATTACCCTACCGGACTCTTATATATTGTTCTGTTTTTTGTTTGTTTTTGTTATTTTCAGGTTCAATGGTGCGTGTTCTTCTAATGGCCGCCTTCCCACTGGAGGTTTTGATCCACAGCAATTTAAAAGGTAATCAGCTTTGAAAGTCAGTTCAAATGGTTAGCTAATAGTACTTTAAAAAGCCTACAACTCTGTCACCAGTTTCTTTACCAAAAATTACCCATAAAAGTATCGCTCAATAGCATATATTGTAGTTCAAATGTTTAGTTGTACAAATATCAAATTTTTGGAAATCTAAAACTAATCAAAAACTCAAATGTTCATGCTTTTTATAGGAGGACAGAGCAAAACGGACATCGGCGCAGAGTGAAGAACTGCCCTTGATAAGGACACTATGACAGCCATATATAGTAAGTGAAGACTTTCTGTGTATCTAAAATTGCATACACCACAAGTAACTTACTTTGCAACCATTAAAATAGGTTGTAAAGTAAGTTACCAATACAAATAGGTGATGATGCATTGTAGTGGTTGGTCTCAGACAAAGAAGGTCAACAGATTTATGAATGCTGGAAGGTAAGGAGAGACGACCAAAAGGGGTGTTAGCATTACTGTAATGTGAACTGGATAGACTTCCCATCTAGGAAAAAAAAGAGGTAAAATTATGCGTAAAATATATCTGTATTAATATCTGTATCTGTATAAACAGAAATATCTGTTTGCTAAATGAAGCCAGCTAACATAAATCACATTTTTATTTTAACTCTGATAAAAGTAATAGAACTGTGACTTTTGTTTGTTACAGTGGGGGTAAGGAAGGGGTTTCCCAGCGTGTTCAGAAGGGCTTTGAGGATTGCCGTGAAAGCTGGGGGAACTGAGACTGTGTGTGTATATATATATATATATATATACACACATATATGTATATGTGTGTGTGTTTCTTTTAGAATGTTTAAGTATGTAATGAGAATAAACTTATAAAATGAATATTCCTTGCTTGATTGATATGCTATATGTATGTTTTAAACATCAAATAAAGATTTCTTTCAGATGTTACATGTGAATGTGTTTTCTTAGAAATATATGAAGGGTTAAATTTATATTTTTTTGAATGATTTTAAATACATTTAAATTGTATTTTGAAATATATTTTATTAATATATTTCAAAATATACAAAAAATGGCCAAAAAATATATGTGCTAAAATACATTTCAAAATATATAAATATATTTTAAAATGTATTTTAAAATATATTTATATATTTAAAATACATTTTAAATATATAAATATATTTTAAAATGTATTTTAAAATATATTTTTTTACCGTATGGGCAAAGCTACACCAGAGGGTTGTGCTGTGTAACAGGTTGGTGCAGGTGGTGTTATCTACATTTGAACATTAGGCAACAGTCTCATGAAGACACTTTCTATTGTTCACTAAAGACCAACAATAACAGAGACAAAGGGAGAGCAGCAGAACTAGTGCTAACAATTAGCACTGCTAGCCTGCCCACCAACACCAGCTAATGTTCTAAAAACGATGATCAATGATTTTGCTGTAACGGCTCCAGCTGTCTGTGTCAGGGACACGTTGGAGATGAAGTGAGTGATCCAGTGACAAAGGTTTGGAAAGCTGCAGTCAGCTGAGACTAAAGGAGTCACCTGACCGAGAGACCAAATGTTTCACTGAGAACGTCCAGATGAACAGAATCAACCTTTGGGATAATCTGTTCCACACATCCATGTTTCACTTACTGCATTATATTTCCTCATTGCTGTGCACACAGGCCTGTGGCTTATAACCAACTCCAAGTTCAGACTCAGAGGCTGCTGAAGCTGTTTTCTGGAACAGAGACGTGTTGGATATAAAACCAACTCTTCTTTATGTGTCAGCACTGAGGAAAGGAGCAGCTTCGTTTCTAAGTGTATGAAGGACTGTAGCAGTGTGTGTGTGAGCTTTATTTCACAGACAGAACCATGTCAAAAACACAACTTCAGGTAAAAACAATACAAAATCAAAGAGTCTGATCAGAAGGATTAAACAGAGGAGTGTGGGACTGTTTTTAACAGACAGCAGGTTAAGCCAGGCTGGAGGAGTAAACTGAGCCTCGGTGTGAGCAGCAGTGTGTTTGACAGGAAGCTGAGATAAACAGTCTGGAGCCCATTTAGTGCTTCATATGAAAGTGTGAGGATTTGAAAGCAAATCTAAAATCAAGCAGGAGTCAGTGTGAGAATGATTTGTGCTTTTCCTCAGTCAGATGCTGGGAGTTTCAGTTCATCCATGTTCAGCGTGCTGTGCTTTGTGTAACAGGAGAATATGACAGTATAAATCAAGTCTTCATGTCACTGAAAGCCTCCACAGTCTGCTATGGAGGTGCATCAGTTTGGATTTACAAGAAGAACATTTCTTAAACCTGCCACAAGATGGCGCTCCAACAGAAGGGATGTCCACAGTGTAACACAGACACACACATACTGTGTGAATGTGTGAGTGAATGGGCTTTCAACACAAGGCTTCTGCTGCTACCTTTAATGACATAATTAGCTAACAAGAACAAACTGTTAATTACCACCAAAGAACGGCTCCAGATTTTAGCTGCTGACCATTTTGTGAAACGTTGATTACATCAGCTTATTGTTGATTTTTCAACCTTAATATCAGCTGCTTTAAAGGAGCCTGGTTCTCTCGCAGTAACACTTTTCTTCACTAGATGCAGTGCAGGCACAGTCTGTGTTTCTAAACTACACACTAATGTTCATTGTTGTGCAGCTAAATCCTCCCTCTGGATGGGAAGAATCCCTGTCAGGCTTCAAACACCTGGCTTGGTGTTCTGGAGCTAATGTGTCACCTGTGAGGACTCTGAGATGAACACACAGCAGACACTTCAGTTCTCCGTCTGTGTGTCCTCAGTTTCCCAGCATGCCTTGGCTGTGGTGGTGGAGGTGAATGAGGGGGAACATGCTGCTCTGTCAGCACTCAGGTTTCATACCTGGTGATCTCAGAGGACAAAGCGGCGTTACAGCAGCGCACGTTGATGAGACCTGATGCTCTGAACAGTTCAGACTTCAGCCTCACTCTGAGAAAACAAACGACTGACTGTCAGCAGCAACTACACCTGCTCCATCAGTGACGGAGAGAAGAACTGAGACTGAGAGACATACAGCTGCAGGTCAAAGGTCAGAAACGCCCGCTCTTTGTACGGGTCAGGAGTTAGTACTGCAGAGGTCAGAGGTCAGCTTGCTGACAAACCATTTGAAACAGTTTGGAGCTAAAAGCACAACAGCAGAGGAAAGAAGAGACACTGCAGAGATGATGCAAAATATTGTGTTTTGTTCTCAGCTGTCAAAAAGTGTAACACACGTGTTCCAGCACAGCCTTTGTGTACTTTCACTTCTCCATACTGTCCATTGGAAATCCTGTTTGTTACTTTTTGATTTCAGTCCATGTGTCCAAAGCAAACTTCTGTCCCACACTTTCTCTGCTGACTCTTCACCGATGCTCAGATGATCTCAGATGATTTCACCAGAACTCATCAAAATTCGGGCTCCACAGAAACCCAGACGTCACTAAACAAGCGTAACAAGCAAAGTGAAAACTGGTCGTTCAGCTTTATTGACCAAAGATAAGCTCACATGTCACCTCATGACACAGACACTTATTTCCACAGCATGCACGAGGACTGACAATAAGTGTCTATAAAGCCACTTCTATCTGCCACACCTGTGCTTCTGTCATGGTTGCTCTCCTCTCACTCTGTCATTTATCCACAGTCTGCCTCCCTCTGCTCCGTCAGCTGACGTCCTCTCTACACCACCTGCTGTGTTTTATCCTGCAAAAACACATTTAAGAAGCGTTGCACCGAGTAACGGGAGGAACTGCTATAAAATCCATTTAAAGGAGGTGGTGCTGAGTGCTGTGACTGGGGTCCCACCACTGACATCACGGGTGGAGGACATGTTGGAAAACTGCTACAAAGTGCTGTGCAGCCAGCAGAGCTTACAGTCTGTCCTGTGTGTCATACAGGCTCTCACACTTAGTGTTTCTGTGACACATTGAAGAGAAGTTTGTGTTGTTCACAGTTGTGCTTGTACTGAGTGACAGCTGACATGACCTAACAGGAATAATGTGTCTGTGCTGAATGAGAAGTAACACACAATGAAGTCTTGATGCATCTCAATCATCCAGGAAAGTGAGTCTGTTGCTTCTGTTCATCTGGACGCAGCGTTTTGTGGGAGAAACGTGTCGTCATCATCAGGTGACGTCTTCAGTCTCAGCTGCAGGTTTCAGTCTTACAAACAGGACATTTGCATAAAGACTGAAAGCAGCTGCAGGAACGATGGGCTGGGAGCTCCGTTCCTTCATCTTAATTATGCAGATTCTCAGGACCATTGATCAACAACCACTGATCCATGTCCATGAGTCCCATTCACAGAGATGTGGGAATGGCTGCAGTCACAGCATGTAAGATGGAAATAAATGAGAAGTATTTAGCTGAAGTGGATTTGATTTATGTTAGTTCTTTTTTAACTTGTAGTTCTACATTGGAAGATTATTGTGATATTGAAATATAAAAATACATTTATATTCTATTATTTTCTCAAAATAAGCGTCACACTCGTGGAAGCCGGTGTAGCCGCCGAAACGCCAGCATTTATGGAGACTTTCAGCCCCAGGTAGGCCAGTTATGGATCTTCAGATCCACATTATGTCAGCATAAAATACATACTTGGGCAGAATTTTGCAAATATCTATTTTTCATTTTGTAGCAGCATAGAGCTTTTTTCCAATTATTTTTTAAAAGTCAGGTCAAGGCTCCAAAAGCCCAAAGGCGATATAACAGTTTGTGTTTGCTACATGGATCATTGTAGTTCAGCTTTCCTTTGTTATATTTCTTTAAGAGCTCAAAATGTGTTCATTACATAAATCAAATGTAATTTTCTCTGTAGCACTTCATGGATTTCATAAGCAACACACTGTAGTTGTTCACACAAAGCATAAAGGTAAAAACAATATACACAGTGTTATCTTCATTTTAGATGTCACAAAGTATTTGCGGCTCCCAGTGTTTTCCCGAACCCTGACCCTTTGCGTGGAAACCGGGTCCAAAAGGCTCTTTGGGTGTTAAAGGTTGCTGACCCCTGCACTAGACCCAACTGACACATATATTGTCACGGTCCTGGGTCTCCTGACCCAGCGTTTTTAGTTCTTTGTGATTTTCGTATTATTGTACTTGTGTGATTTATTCTATGGCTTCTAGTTTTGATCCCTTGCCCTTCATGTCTCCCTGTGTGCCCCTCTATGTATTTATGAGCCCTCGTCCCCTTTCGTGTTTATTCCGTGTCTCCCCTGCCTGTTATGTTGGTGTTCTACTCGTGCTCTCTCTCCTCCTGTACTTCCTGTTTCACCTCTCCCGTCAGTGTTCAGTTCACCCCGCCCTGTCTCGTTATGGTTATCAGTGTCACCTGTGTTCCCCGTGTGTTCCCACTCCCCTCGTTAACCCTCTGTGTATTTCTGTCTGCGTCTCCCTCTGTTCAGTGTGACGTCGTCCCTCATGCCGTGTGTGGATCTCCCTGTGTCTCTCTGTGAATTCTTAGTTTGTGGTTTCCCAGTTTAGTTTAGTTTGTATATTTGTTCTGCCAGCGAATAAAGCTGAGTTTTGAGTTTATTCCCTCGTGCCTGTGAGTCCTGCATTTTGGGTCCTACTCCTGCCTGCCGCACAGCGCTCCGTGACAGTACGACGTCACCAGACATGGACCCAGCAGGCTCCTCCCGGGAAAGCGATTTGGCCCGCATCTTCGGCCTGTGGGAGCGAGTTTCCCACGCCTCGGACATTAAAGCCATGTCCATTGGGATAAACGCCATCGAGGCTATTCTCAAAGGGAATCCCCATCTCCACGAGCTCTCAGGATTTTCGGGCCTACTGTCCAACCTGCAGAAAGCCAAGGAGACAGTACAAATTCGCGAGCTCGTCATACCGCAACAGCGACCGCCACAATCAGGAAACGTTTCCACGCTGCTGCCACTGGACTCCTCTCCATCCACCCTCCACTCTGACTGTCACTCACCCGCTGCTTTTCTCGCAGCAATGTGGTCGGAGGATGAGGAGCCGGCCGCGATCTCTCCGTCGTTGCCGGTTTCCTCCATCACCGCACCTCCGGCTTCCCGAAGAAAACGGCATTCACGCCGCCGACGCGCCACTCCACAGCCGGACATTCAGCCTTCTAATTCACCTGTTGTGCTACCAGAAGCTCAGTCGGCTCCCTCGCAGCCCTTCACAGCTCCGTTAGCTCTCTCGCAGCCCTTCACAGCTCCGTTAGCTCCCTCGCAGCCCTTCACAGCTCCGTTAGCTCCCTCGCAGCCCTTCACAGCTCCGTTAGCTCCCTCGCAGCCCTTCACAGCTCCGTTAGCTCCCTCGCAGTCCTTCACAGCTCCGTTAGCTCCCTCGCAGCCACCCTCAGTTCAGTCTCCTGTGTCCCCGTTAGCTCAGCCATTAACTCCACCACAAGCTCCATTTTCACCTCTACCATCGCTTCAGTCATCAGTTCGGTCTGCCACTCAGTCGCCCTTAGCTCCATCATCCACACTGCCACCTGTTTCTCTTCCACCACAACCGTCACTACACCCAGCCACTCAGGCTGCTACTCAGCCAGTCATTCAACCCATAGCCCTGCCGTTGCCATACCCTGTAGCTGAGCCACTAGCCGTCCGACCCACAGCCACTTCAGCCACTCCTTCACCCGTTACACCTCCACTACAACCATCAGTGCAGTCTCCAGTGTCCCCAGTGCAGCCTCCAGTGCCCCCAGTGCAGCCTCCAGTGCCCCCAGTGCAGTCTCCGGTGTCCCCAGTGCAGTCTCCGGTGTCCCCAGTGCAGTCTCCGGTGTCCCCAGTGCAGCCTCCTTTAGCACAGTCATCCACTCAACCACCAGCACCACAACCGTCACTACCTCTAGTTCATTCCCCTGTGAAGTCATTAACTCCACCCTCACCACCACCGTTACTACAGACATCAGTTCAGTCCCCTGTGCAGTCATTTACTTCTCCACCGTTAGCAGCTCAGGTCCCCGTGTGTCCAGCAGCTCAGGTCCCCGTGTGTCCAGCAGCTCAGGTCCCCGTGTGTCCAGCAGCTCAGCTCGCACCTGAACCTTTGGCCCAGTTCCCCGTAGCAGTGCGGTTTTTTAGCCAGCTTAACATTGAGCCCGGGGTCCCAATCCTCTCTGGCTCTACTTCAGCTCCTGCTGGAAGCTCGGATGAGCTCATCCAGGACTCCGTGGCTCCCACGCCGCCATCTGCCTCATCCGCTGGGGGTTCCAGTGAGCCCGGCCAGCACCTCCTCGTCTCCGCTGGAGGGTCCGAGAAGCCCGTTCAGCCTCCTGTCTCCGCTGGAGGGTCCGAGGGGCCCGTTCAGCCTCCTGTCTCCGCTGGAGGGTCCGAGGGGCCCGTTCAGCCTCACGCCGCATCAGCTGGAGGGCCCGAGGAGCCTGTCCAGCCGCCATCTGCGACCGCCTCGTCATCACCTGGCCCGGCTACATCCGCCTGTGCTTCTGCTACGCCTGGCCCGGCCTCAGCCTCTGCAACCTCGCCTGGCCCGGCCTCAGCCTCTGCAACCTCGCCTGGCCCGGCCTCAGCCTCTGCAACCTCGCCTGGCCCGGCCTCAGCCTCTGCAACCTCGCCTGGCCCAGCCTCTTCTGAGCCTTCGTCTGCCGCAGCCTCCTCTTCAGAGCCTTCGTCTGCCGCAGCCTCCTCTTCAGAGCCTTCGTCTGCCGCAGCCTCCTCTTCAGAGCCTTCGTCTGCCGCAGCCTCCTCTTCAGAGCCTTCGTCTGCCGCAGCCTCCTCTTCAGAGCCTTCGTCTGCCGCAGCCTCCTCTTCAGAGCCTTCGTCTGCCGCAGCCTCCTCTTCAGAGCCTTCGTCTGGTCCAGCCTCCTCTTCAGCTGCCTCGTCTGGTCCAGCATCCTCATCAGCTGCCTCGTCTGGTCCAGCATCCTCTTCAGCTGCCTCGTCTGGTCCAGCATCCTCATCAGCTGCCTCGTCTGGTCCAGCATCCTCATCAGCTGCCTCGTCTGGTCCAGCATCCTCATCAGCTGCCTCGTCTGGTCCAGCATCCTCATCAGCTGCCTCGTCTGGTCCAGCATCCTCATCAGCTGCCTCGTCTGGTCCAGCATCCTCATCAGCTGCCTCGTCTGGCCCTGCGCCCACCGGGCCATGGCCGGCACGCCTGGGACTGGAGGGCCGCCGCTGCCGTCCGCGCGGTCGGCCTCCTGAACTGCTCCGTCGTCTCCTTCGCCGCCGCCGTTGCCTTGCGCACGGCCGGCCTCCTGAACTGTTTCCGCGTCTCCGCCGTTGCCTTCCGCACGGTCGGCCCCCTGAACTGCTCTGTGTTTTGGGTTGTTTTCTTGGGCTCCGGTGTTTTCTGTGCTCTTTGTTTTCTGTTCCGAGCCCTCCGTCCTGGGCCCCCGCCGCCCGCCCTGGGTTGTTTTCTGTTTGGTTTTGTTTTTCTGTGTTTGGGCTGTCTGGAGCCAGCCCTTGAGGGGGGGGTACTGTCACGGTCCTGGGTCTCCTGACCCAGCGTTTTTAGTTCTTTGTGATTTTCGTATTATTGTACTTGTGTGATTTATTCTATGGCTTCTAGTTTTGATCCCTTGCCCTTCATGTCTCCCTGTGTGCCCCTCTATGTATTTATGAGCCCTCGTCCCCTTTCGTGTTTATTCCGTGTCTCCCCTGCCTGTTATGTTGGTGTTCTACTCGTGCTCTCTCTCCTCCTGTACTTCCTGTTTCACCTCTCCCGTCAGTGTTCAGTTCACCCCGCCCTGTCTCGTTATGGTTATCAGTGTCACCTGTGTTCCCCGTGTGTTCCCACTCCCCTCGTTAACCCTCTGTGTATTTCTGTCTGCGTCTCCCTCTGTTCAGTGTGACGTCGTCCCTCATGCCGTGTGTGGATCTCCCTGTGTCTCTCTGTGAATTCTTAGTTTGTGGTTTCCCAGTTTAGTTTAGTTTGTATATTTGTTCTGCCAGCGAATAAAGCTGAGTTTTGAGTTTATTCCCTCGTGCCTGTGAGTCCTGCATTTTGGGTCCTACTCCTGCCTGCCGCACAGCGCTCCGTGACATATATTTGATTCCAAATACAAAAAATAATGTGTAACCTGCTGGAAGAATGTAGGAGGTTGAGACAGGATCTCAACACTTGGTGTCTGCAACAAAAGACAACAATATGTGGGCCGATCGTGAGTTTAATTATGGATGTAACCATAATTACATGGTCACATCCATCGTTAAACGTCCACACTGATGAAGCAACGACAGGTTTGAACCCTCTGTGTTTAACATCACTGGGGCTGCGCTGTGACCATGATCATATCCTATCGTCCTGCACACCTCTGTTGCTTGTGCAGCTCGCACACAAGAATTTCACCCACATGTGCTGTACCAGTGTACCTGCACATGTGATGTGACAACAAAAGTGATTTGATTTGATAAACATCTATATCACAACAATTTGACATTTTCTGTGACTTTTCTGAATCTCGGGCAGATGAACTTCCCTGAAGTGTTTCCAGCTGGGCGTCGAGTGTTTGACCGACGCATGAAACGACACGTTTGTGAGTATTTGTGAGTATTTATCACACGGCGTGCTGCGGGGAAAAGCCTGAGAAATCCCAGAGAAGCTTCCTTCCTGCCAGTATATGAGCCCACCAACAGAGACAGGACCAGTTCATCCTCCATCACTTACTGTGTGCACACGTAGCAAATGTTAAAGTTCAAATGGTGGTTTTGTTTGCAGGGACTGTGAGTGGATGGAGATCCTGGTCCTCCTCAGCTGTGAGTTCTTCCTCTGTCATGAGAACCTCAGGGGGAGAACATGTGCTCACTCTCAGCTGCTTTAACAGGAAAGAAGCTCTTTTAGATCAAAGCTGAGAAACTGTTTGTAACAGCGAACTCTGTCACCTTTCTCTCCTCAGCCTGCTGCTGGACAGGCCCATGAAGCTCTGCTGTAAAGGCTTCCATGTCCCAGGCTTCACCTTTACCTGCTGACCAACGGGAGGCGTGGCCAAAACAGCGATGGGGAGTGGAGCAGCAGGTAGCAGAGGTGAGCCTCTTGTATGCAGCCTGTTATCTGTGGGACCAGGGAGCACGTGACAGCAGATGTTGCTGATTCAACATCTGTGTGACAGCTGGAGCAGCACAGTCTGCAGGAAACATCTGTGCATGTAGGAGACACCAAGGTTTACATGGTGGAAGCAGACGACTGACTCAAGCAGCCTCACATCACAGGCTGCTGGCTACAAGCACATGACCACAGTGACTGGTTTCACTGGTGTCTGTCCCAGTCTGTGGCAGAGATACAGGAAGTCACAGACAGCCTGCACACAGCGTTTCCTCTGGAGTGTGTTTCACACCCTGTTTGTGTTTCTCACTAACATGTTGTAGTTCTTCCTGCACACAGCAGCACTTTGATCATTTCTCCTGCTTTTCTTCCTTTTCTAGCTTTTATACACTGACAGTAACACAAAACTCCAAAGTCATCATTTGAGGAGCTTCTTAAGAGTTTCTGTGAGTTTAGTGAAGTCAGCCTCTCAACAATAAGTGTGTGTGTGTTGATTATCTAATGTTCAGAGAGGACTGCACTGATGTAGCATCCAGGTGAGCAGCTTATGAGCCAACAGGGGGAATTTAGCTGTATTATTGTTGTTTAAATGTAATAATTTATGATTTCATGTTCCAATATTTCACTTTTCCCAACGTTTTGTTATCATTTGGTCTGAAAACCATGACAAACAGCAGTGTTACAGTTGTTAGCATTAGCTGCTATAGAGCACTCAGTCCCTGTATTGGTGTTAGCGACATGAACATATCTGAGCTAACTGTGTGTTCCAGATGTGCAGCAAACCCAACTGTCCCTGTGTTTTCCTGCTGTAGACATTATCCCCATGATGCTGACGTCCTCTGGTGGGACGAGCTCACACGTTTATGGATTCAGATGCTAACTGGACCAGACTGGTGTCAACCTTTGTGCTATAGAAGCAAATCAAAGAAGAACCAGTTGAACCTGAGCTGTCTGTAGTGGTGACACCAACACCATGTCACCTGCACATGCTGACCCAGGGTCAGTGTTGAACCTATAAGCTGTGTCCTCACAGTTCAATATGTCCTCACTGCACAGGTCAATGACATCAGAGCTGTAATGTTGTTCCCGTCTCACTAAAACTTCTGGCATAAGGTGACTTTTCTGGGTGATTCCTACTCCAGGGTCACCAGTTTGAATCCCTCTGTTACTGCTGGGAACGTGCTGCTAAAGTGCCCTTGAGCAAGGCCACGTCCAGCTTCTGAAGCCAACCCTGGGCTCTGCTTGCTGGCAGTGACAGAGTAGATGAAACAGCTCAGTGGATGCTAACTCACAGCTAACAGCGCTCTGTCATGGATAAGTGAAACAAAGCTGACTGACCCACAGCTGCACACAAACACCTCCAACACCTACAGGTCAGCAGGTCCACTGCTGTCTCTGATGGGCCCAAACTTTGCTTGTTCAGCGTTTGCTGCTGCTGACTTTGAAAATCACACCAAACATGGAATCAAATATATCGACTCAGCTTAGACTACAGAGAAGCTCGGCACTGCCCACAAAACTCAAACACAAAAGGCTTTTTAAAGACAACAATCACTTTGACAGACACACAAACACGACTGAGTACAGAGGAGCTGCTGGTTTGAAGCCACAGAAATGTTCAAATGTTTAAACACACTGCAGCGTTGCAGCCGTGATGCATTTGTGCTGCTAAGGCCACACACATCAGCTGCCTTACATTTTAGCACCAGTTCATCTCTGACCATGGCAGCACAGTCTTTCCAGTACAGTGATGTTGGTGGGGACAGTGGGGACTGATTGTTCATTGGCTGTAAGCCGGTCACATGGACGTTTAACTGGTGCTTTGGTTGCTCTGTAGTCTGTTGTGCCTGTGAGCTGCTCCTAAAATGAGACAGATTATAATTGTCACCATTCTGTTAATGACTCTTATTATGTGCGCTCTCCTCCACTGTCACACTAAACACATTAAACCTTTATTTTTGTGTAAAGTCAGGATTTATTGGCTCTTCTTAAAAGCGTCATGAAGTGCAAAACTCAGCAAACATTATACAAAAGTAGATTTAGAAGCTGAACTGAACTGAAAACATTTAAAGTGACAGTCAGCACAAATCCAGCTGACATCTCCATCCAACCCAAGTCTTCATTTAAAGTCATTATAACTGTGACACACGTTTGTTACAGTATTAATCCTGCCTGATGCTGCAGGGCCAACATCATGAAACAGGCTCAGCATTTATTTCCATTATGAAACTTTATCATTAAAAACAAACCATTGTTCTGCAGTCGTCCCAGGACTGTCGGTCAAACGTTCTCTCCACATGTTTAAGGCTGAGCTCACTTTATCGTCTGCCTGAAGGAGGAAAGCAGATGTTACTAAACATCACAATAAAACATATGAAATGGGTGCACATGAGGAACGTCTGCACTGTTAAAGCCATGCAAACATCTTCACACATGAAGCAGCAACACCTCTCAGTTTAGCAGCAGCTGGTAAAAGCCACAGTGATCCTGGAGCCTCCCTGAAGGACTCGTTCATCAGTAACTGTCAGGAGGACGATTAAACCTTCTGCACACGTCCTGTAGTTACACACTCGGGAGGAAAGACGACGTCCTCGCTCTGCAACATGATCTGTGTTTCATCCAGGACGCTCAAACACAGATTGGTTTCCAAATATTAGACGCACTGGTTCTTCATGCGTTTCTACCTGAGCACTCAGAGTCATTTCTACAACAGGCCTCCTTCACCTGCTGGTGCCTCTGTTTCTGTGTTTGGCTGTTTCCATCAGTGCCTGATGTTTGTGATCTTTGATCTGTTCTGAAGTCTCTCTTTGTAACACAAATGTTGTTTGGCTTCTTTTGCAAACAAGGCAAAAGAACTTTAATGGATTCATTTGCTGATCTTACTTTTCTGATGCAAAGCCGTCCTTTCAACGCTTTAGAAAGAAAACCAAACAATGTTTTTAAAACTTTCCCAAAATGTAAAAGCTATTAAAACCATAAACTTCTGCTCCTTGATCATGTGATTCTTCTTCTAGACTGTCTGTAATTGTTATTGCTGATTGTCAATAAAGTTGCTTTTTATAAGTTATGTTGTAAAGGAAGCTTGTGGCGAGGGAGGAGGGGCGACTAAAAGCAGGTTCATATAGTGGGAAAGTCCTCAGGTCATGTGAGGATATTTACTGATGCGTCAACACTGTCAGATAAAAGAGCGGCTGCTGCATTTGTTCTCCCACAAATAAGTTTGGTGATGAGTAAAAGAATTACAGATGATGTGGCAGTTTATACTGGGAGCTGGTAGTGATGTTACTGGCTTGAACTGGGTGGAGGACGCACTAATATGGAGGTATGTGGTTTGCTGGGACTCTAGCAGCGTGCTAGTGAGCACAGGTGATATGTCTTCAGACTCTAGGCAACATATTGTTTTTGATATACTTCATTTACTGTATAGAATCAAACACAGAGGGATAGAAGTGGATTTCTTATGGCTCCCTGTGAATATCGGTGTTGATGCAATGAACAGGACGATAAGTTTAAAAAGGTGCAGCAAGAAGAAGTCGTGCAGGTTTGACTATAAAATACAGTGAAAGTGAGGTGAAGAGTATAATGAAGGTAAAGATGAAGGACGAGTGGCAGGCACACTGGGACAGAGACGGGAAAGGCAGATATTATTATACAGAAAACAGTCGTGTAGAAGAAGCTGCAGCAGAGACCAGGATGGAATCTGGAGAGTCAGAGTTGGTCACACAGGCTTGAATAGCACACTTAAAAAGGTAAACATGACACAGGAAGTGTGACTTCTGTGGACCAGAGGAGACGTTTGACGGGTTGTTAGCGTAGTCAGGATGCTGGATGGAAACGCTGTGCCTGATAGGATGATTACAGGCTGGACTTTGTCTTCCTGTTACAGATGGATCCAGGCCCTGGATGACTGCTGGACACACATGACCCACACTAGGCTGCCTTCATCCATCCTTTCCTCCTTCACTGAGACTCAGAGTCAGCATGTATGTATTTATCAGTGATTTGAATCCTTTCATTACAGAGTGAAGTTAAAGTAGACGTGTGAACACACTAATAAACACAAAGGGACACAACTACTACTCCATGATGGAAAGCTGAAGTATTACACAGCTTTATGAACCTCCTGTTATCCTGGTAGACGAGTACAGCAATAAATCTTTTACTTGAACATCTTCTGGCTCCAATAAGCTTTGAAATGTGACCATGAAGTTAGAGACACACTGACTGAAACCCACAGCTGTGACTGTGGATCACATCCACACACAGTGTAGCTGCTGTCTCTGTGTGAGGTCTGTGTATATATGTACATATTTATGCTTATATTCATATTCTCTTATTCCCCTTTATTTGATATCCTAATTCTGTGATGTGTAAAAGTTTGTCGGTGTTCTGCTGCTACAAACTGGATTTCCTGGAGGATAAACATGAGGGATTCATAAAGTTCTATCTCTCTGTTAAAATCCCCCAAAATCAATGAAATGTGAATTTCAGGCAGACGTGTTTTTAAAAGAGTCTCTTTAATGGAAAAATGTGTTTTTAAAACCAGCCAATAGGAGCGTCTGTGGATATCAGCTGAGGCTGAACTCAGGAACACCATCATATATAAATACACAGAATTAAATCACTAGATAGAATCACTAGAAAAGCCCCGCCCCCTCTGAGCCTCCGCTGTGTCCTCAGCACATCCAGGAGCAGCAGGTCAGAGGGGGCGGGGCCATGTCAGGACTTATTTTAAGTAAAATTTAAAGTGGAGCGACGGCAGGAGTCACACAGCAGTAACCAGCTCTGTCTGCCAGGGTCAAAGGTCAAGCAAGTCCTGCAGCTGACCCACACACAGACTTACACTGATCCACAGAGAGTGATGAATCCACACATCACTCGGCTGGAGGAAGCTGGGGTTCCACACCGTCCAATCAGAAACCAGTGTTGACGCTGAGACCCGTCTCTGTAACAGGAAGTCCATGAACAGGCAGACCCTCTGCAGCAGGCTGACCTGTGACCTCTGAGACAGAGGGAGGAGTTTGTGTCAGCAGGGGGCGCTGCAGCATCGCCTGAGAGCTTTAAGAACAACAGCAATAAACAGGAAGTGAAAGTCACACTTCTGTTGGTGTGCGTTATCAGCAGACCTCCACCCTCTGCAGGAAGCTGAGATAAGAAGCAGCCAATCACAGAGCAGAGAGCGTGTGACTTCCTGTGCCTGCTGTTACTGTGACAACAGCTCCTGGGACAGAGAGCAGCTTTCTAAAGAGGAAAGATGCTGCTGTCACCCCCGGGTGTCATGTGACCCACCTGATGTACCGATTTAAGACTGTAAGAACAATAATAACAACATGTTTTAGTCAGGTGATCCATGCAGAGCAGATCCATGTGACCAAACACAGCTGGATCACATGTTTCCTCTCCTGGAAACAGAAAGCCTTCATGTATAAAGGCTCATGTACCCACTGAGCCCTGCTCTCAGATCTGTGAGGCTTTAACAAACAACAGTTTAAAGTCATGTTTAGCATCTTCTGTCAGTGTGGAAGGTCACACACTTTCCTGAGTGTTGAACCCTGAACTACTAGCTGTTCATGTCAGCCTGGACATAAATACAGACCTGCCTGCTGTCATAGACCCCAGCACTCACATGTTACTTATAAGTGACTCATATGTATGCATGTATATATTGTGTATGTTGTGCTATTTCTTACTTAGTGTGTTGTGTCTTTGTTCCTGTTTGTGCTGCAGCACTGTAACCTAAATAATTTCCCCTGGGATCAAAAAAGTATTCTGATTGTGATTAAATGAAAGCAGTCAGAGCAGAGGACGGTGATGTAAGGAATGGGATTTTAATCAGCCAGTCTCCTTTAACTCTCAGCATCACAAAGTAATGTGGTAACATCTGGACTGATGTGTTTACTGTCAGCTAGTTTAAATGCTGTAGGCTGCAGCCGCTGCTCTAACACTATAACTGTAACAGGGCTCAGTGCTGCTTCTAACAGTCTGAGCTGCTTCAGGCTTTATTTGTGAGGAGCACAGCAGCTTACAAACACGTGGCTGGGCCTGGACCCAAAGGAGTGTTTGTTAAAGCCTGCAGTGAATCCAGCAGCAGAATGATGGAAATGCAACACAGCAATGATGAAGAGGAGCAGCATTAAAGCCAAAGTCCAGTTCATACAGTTAGGTCCATAAATCAAATAAGGGAAAATAAAATGTTGTTGGATGCACCTGTCTGCACCCTTAATGCTCTCTGGTCACTATGGTAACGCGTAAACATTTCTTTCAAAATAAGACACACGACTACAACACGGGAAAAGACCCAGGGAAACGAAGTTAACGATAAAAACCCTGAAAACCATTGTTGGATTTATATTTTATCATTGTCATTGTTATTGGGGAATATCTAACCATATATGCTCAGAGGTGTAGAACCAATTGTGTAATGATAGTAGTCTTTAAAGACTTTGTGTGACTCCAGAGTGTTCTGGCATTCACACCCACGTCCTGGGATCATGGGAGAGGTGCTACCTTCTTATTGTTTTGTGGTAGGATGTCTGTTTTAGTCTAAGTGCCTTTTGTTTAGATGAACTGCTGGACTTCCAGACCAGCAGCTTTAGGGAAGTCGTTTATGGGGTCACACTCTGACTCCACACACACACACACACACACACACACACACACACACACACACACACACACACACACACACACACACACACCTACATAACATACAGACTGGTACCTTTGTTCACGTGTATGTTAATGAACCTATGTATGTTCATGTAACCTCAATAAAAGAACAGTGTTACGAGGGAACGGACGAGAGCGACTGTGGTCAAGCGAAGGAACGGCATTGGTCCAGTTCTCTCCCGTGCACGAGAAACATAAAGAACTACTCGTGTCTTGCTTTGCTGTGTAGCTGGATTGAACGATCCAGCGAACAGGTTTATGCTACAAACCTATCAACCATCAATTTCACACCGAGCCTCGACTCTCACAGCCCGGTACCAAACGACTCACGGACCGGTCCGTGACCCGGGGGTTGGGAACCGCTGAGTTAACGCATGAGTAGTTCAGGGCTGCACGTCATTTTCATTGTTAATATCTTTGTGAAAAGCACATTGATGTGAAAATCTTCATGAGAGTCAGAGGCCCTACAACACGATTAAAGATTCATTCAAAAGAAAATCACAAGTTATTATCATCTTCAGAACATTTCATTAAACATTAGAGACAGACTGCTGAGTACATCTCATCTCTATCCAAACAACCTACAGTCCACAAACACATCATGAACCAGTGCTCTGGGCTGTGGTCTGTCCCTAGTTACATGGATCAGCTGGTTCCCTGGAGGTGACTGCTGCTGTGGTTTGGAGCGGATGAATAAACCTGAACTGAATCAGGTGTCTAGTTACTTTTGGTCCCTTTAAACCAGGCTGTCACATGTTCAGCATGTGAAACTCCTCCTCCTCCGTGAAAACGGGTGTGGGTCTCAATCAGCCAAGGTTTTGGGTGAACCCATTGTGAGATCTAGCCCCACGCTATCATGTGATTTCCTGTGATCAAATGTCCCAGGATGTGAGTGGGCGTTAAGACGTCCATGTCCCTCTTCAAGCAACTTAAAGAAGTCCAGACGCTTTTCTTTCCAAGCTCCTTCAACAACATCATTCATAGAACAGCTTCCAGCTTCTTTTGCTCGGCTACAGTTTGGATGGATTTGCATTTAAAGATGCAACAAGACTAAAATGGTTAGGGTCAGGAGGTCAAAGGTCAGAGCTCCTGTGGGTCTGAGGGCGGCCTCACGCTGGAGAAGGATGAAGGAGTCTGACCTGAGCCAGTGTTTGACATGAACACATCAGCACTGCTGTCAGTGAGCCTAACGACAGCCGTTAGCATCATTTCAGTGTTTCAGTCATAAAAACACTTCCTGTCTCTGTGGTGGTTACAGTGACATCATGCAGTTTGTGCTTTGACCTCCAGAGGGCGACAAATCAGCACAGACAGAGAGCTCCATTCAAACTTTGCTGCCATCAGGAATAATTCTTCAAATATAATCATCAGTGTTTGAGCAGTTATGATATCAGGGACAATCTAGACATGTGTGACAATACTGAACATGTCACATGACACACCTTAAACATCATGTGATCCACTCTCAGTCTGCACTTTCATTCATGACTTCAACAGGTTGAAATGAGCTTTGAAGAAACATTCAGTGAAATAAATCTTTCATGGATTCATGTGAGCAGCAGATGAACTTTGTACCAACAACATCTTCAATAACAGAGTCTGAATGAAGCTCAGGTGTTGATGCTGCTCACTGATTGGACGCTTGCTTTCAGCTCTGCTCTCAGTCTTTACTGCACAGGTGAAGGTAGAAAGTGTGACTGGATCTATAGACTGGAAACAGAGAAACATGCTGAACATTTGAAGCTTTGCAGCAGAAATGTTCATGTTACAAATACAGCAGAGCTGATCTGGGATCAGTGTGTTCACACCTGCAGCTACAACAAGGTTTCATGTCTCCACACGTCAGCATGTGAACTTTACTCTGACTCAGTCTGAGCAGTCAGACGGCATATTTTTAAAGTTAACACATCAGCACACACAGAGCTGAGCCCCTCCCACCTGTGCTGAGTTTCAGGTGGAGCCCCGCCTCCTTCCAGGAAGCAGCTCACCTGTGTGTCCGTGTTTAGTGTCCAGGTGTGGAGTGGAGCTTGTTGTTGGTGTGAAGAAACTGTAAGTTTGCTTTGTTTCCTCCTGTAACAGTTTGTCTTTAGGAACTTTACTGTTTGTTCAGCTCGTGTTTGATTTCTTCACACAACAAACTGTGTGTGTTTGTATTTCCGGTCTCTCCATTAAAGTCAGTGTGTAATGTTTCCTGGCTAACATCAGCTGTGTGCAGCTTAGTTCAGCACAAATCTGCCGCTCCATAGTTCACGGTAACGGACTCACAGCTGGACCAACGAGGCCGAGTGTGTCCGCCACTCTGAGCTACGTTCGTGTTTGTGTACTTGTAGTTTGTACTTTGAGTTCACTCAGAGCCCACAGAGGACGCAGCGTACGTGATGACGTCACAGCCCTTTACCTCCTTTACTGTCACTGTGATTAATATTTACACACGAGACACCTGCAGAGCTCTGACGCTGAGCTAGCACACAGCATGCTAACGCTAAGCTAACGTTCAGCTAACACTAAGCTAACACTAAGCTAACGCTAAGCTGGCCAAGAACCCAGAGTGACGTAAAGCTGAGTAAACACTGACCCCAGACCAGCACCGTGATAAAGTGAGCTGCTGCTGCTGAACTTGAACAGGTAACAAAGTGATGAGCAGTCAGGCTGCAGGTTTCTACCTGTTCATGTTTCTACAGTAGAATCACTTTGAAGTGTCTTTGTGCTGTTTCATCTTTGATTTGTGTTCATAAACACTCAGAGAAACATCACGTGACCTCATCAGGATCTGTGTTGGTGTGTGGGGCTGTACCTCAGCTTTATGTTGTTACATGCTCATTTGTTCATTTTACACAGTAACATCAAAGTAATGTTATGAGGAGTAATGAAGTAACGTACTCCATTACTTTTAATCAAAGTGTTCTGTGTAATATGTGTAATAATGACTGTTTTGAGTAATGACCAACACTGATCACAACAAAGAGGAAATGCCTCCAACATGCACAAACATTTGAGCCACAACATGCAGTTAATGTGCACAAATGTCTTTGATATGCTGCTCAGTGATGGTGGTGACTGTCAGAGCAGAGCTACTGAGAATCAATAAGTAATATCAATGATGGGATCAGAATCACTAAATTCTTCTCATCCCTGTCAGTATCATACATGTGCTGTATAATGTGATAAATGTAGAGGTGCTGGCTGTTCTCTCACTCTGCTGTTTAGCTGTAAAGGACGCCTCCCTGCCTTTGTCTCATTCATGACCTTTAATAGTCTCTTCTAACATGCAGAGATCTGTATGATCTGTTTCATAGAGTCTAACCAGCCTGTACAGGTAACAACAACAGTCACTGCATCACTGACACACAAACGTCATCTCTGTCAATAACAACATTCATACATGGAATAAAAACACATCAGTGGATCATTGCTGGAGCTGATGTTAGTGCTCCTGGTGCAAAGGCTCTCAGTTTCCTCCTTGAAATAACATCAGTGGTGGGTCAGCGACATGCTTTCTTTCCCTCTCAGGTTTAAATATCTGGGACTCTCCACCGTTTGGTTTTAGAGCTGAAGAAGCTTCTCAGATGAAACGTCTTCCAGAAACTTAAAGACGTCTCTTTTCTCTCCAAGCTCCTTAGATCACATGACCTGGATGACTGAACCTACAGACACATTGACCTGGTTTCATGGTCACATGACAGGTCAGAGGTCAGCGACTGTAACTCAGTTCCTCCTGTTAATGTGAACTCACTGAGTGTTTGTGGTTTACCTCTCAGACTGACTGAAGACGATGATGGAGGAAGAGGAGGACAGAGCAGAGTCTGCAGGGTCCAGCTGTCCGTCTGTGAGGAGTGACGGGTCCAAAGATCTAAATCCAGACTTCAGTGGTGAACCTGGAGCAACGAGGTCAGAGAGCTGAACTCACTGAGTAACAGAAATAATTCTGCACTGACATTATAATCAGTGTTGACTCTGGTTGATTGTCTGACTGTGTTTGTGAGCTGAGAGGAAATGAAAATGAGTTTGTAACAAAAATCAGTTTTGTCCAGTTTTCCTGTAAAAAGCTGAACTCTAATCTAAGAGGATGTTACTGACAGGAAACAGCTGCATTATCTGCAGTCTGTGTGACCACAGCTGCTTCAATCATGTTTGTGTCTGCAGAGGTCAGAGGTCACAGTCTGCAGGGTCCAGCTGTCCATCTGTGAGGAGTGACCGGTCCAAAGATGAAAATCCAGGCTTCAGTGGTGAACCTGGAGCAACGAGGTCAGAGAGCTGTGATGACTCCTTTACATGTTTGTGTTTCCTGGATAAATATGACCTGAAACATCCTCAGATTGTTACAAAGATTCATTAAAAAGAAAACAATGAAAGAGAAAAGATCCAAATGTTCGACTTGGTCATTTGCTGTTTGAGGACAGTGATGCTCATATCTGTGGGGAAAGTGTGACCTGAGTGGGTTCATGTTTGTCTTTAAAGAACAGAGCTGCTCTGATTCTCTTTGTGTCTGATCTGTTAAACAGTCTGAGAGGTCACACAGAGACCCAGCAGCTAAAGCCTGGATCATACTGGCTGCTGTTACTCCATCAGGACAACACTGAACCACAGTGGTGTGGATGTAGTGGATAAATCCCACCATACTGATGCTCAGAGTTAACCACAGGGAACAAAACCAGATGTTACCTTCAGATTGTGACCTTTGGAGTGGACGATGCAGATTTCAATAGAGAATAAATGTTGTTGTTTTTCAGCTGTGAAGAAAGAATCTAATTTTCTGAACTTAAGAATTTATGATGCTGGAAACAACATGGAGACTATAACACAACATTTCCACTGTGTTCATAGAATGAATGTAAAACTGTCAGACATTCATTAAATATGCAAAATGTCTACAGAAGCATCAGAGGGTCAGACGTGAAGCACTCAGTGATTTTGATCAAATGACTCATCAGTTATTGATCTGTACTACACTGATCTACCACGTTAGTAAAGCTGGTGTTCTGGTGGTGGAGGGAGACTCGGATCATGTTCTGGTTTTGGAGCAGTGATCTGCTGATGGTTCAGTTTGATGAGCTTCTTCAAAATCATCCCTGACATCACCACTGAAAGGACGTCCATGAAAACAGACTGAAAATTACTGATATGTTCACAATCTGAGAGTTTAAAACTTGACAGACTTGATTCAGATGAAGTTATTTGAGCAGAAACTCCTGGATCTTTATTCTGTGTTGATCTGATCCTTCATGGTTCCTCCACAGAGTGGACCAGCAGAGCTCAGAGGTTCCCAGTGGTCAGTCTGCCCAGCAGCATCAAACACAGCTGGACTCCATATTTATGGTCTGTACATGTACAACAACTACTTTATTATTAATATTAATAATAATGCATTTATTTATAGGTCCCTTTCAGAACACCAAGGACTCTGTGGACTAAATGACCAAAAGAAAACAAACTTTGAAATCAGACGGTGCAAATGTGATCACAGGGAAACGTTTTAAACATCGAGGCTTTAAACAAAAACCAAAGTGAAACAGTTTGTAGTCGAGATCAGTGGGAATGAAGCTGAATAACTGTTTCTTCAATAACTTTGAGCAATAAATGACAAATATGATGGAAATTAGCAGCATTAGCACTTACTAATGATGTGAGCTGACACTCGGCTGTATTGAGACGACCACATTAGGTGGTCCTCAACTGTAATGGAAACCAGTGGATCCAGTCCAGTCGTGGCGACCTGTGGCGAGTCGATCTGAGCAGCTACTAATGGAAACAGGGCCACAGATGTGTTTGTGCTTAATAACAGTGAATCACATGAGTTTTACATTACTGTTAAAATCTCATGTTGTTTGTTAAAGTGTGCAGTTCAGGGTGTGTTACTAAAACACTTTCCAAAGACCCAGCCCCCATAAAAAGCAGCCAAACAGCTTCTAAGAGTTACACACCCACGCATATCTATCAGGTTAACTCTGGTCTAACACACTTGGATTTAGCTTGAAGAATGTTCCGGTACGAGGACTGAAAATGATTTAAAAAGCAGCCAATGTCCAAAGAACAACTTTGACACACCTTCATAAAACCTGCAGAGCAAAGAAAAACTAGCTGAAAGTCTGGCTGCTCTTATGAAAAGTACAGAGAAATTATGGGTCGCTCAACGCTTGTGCATAATATAGGAGTTTAAATAAATCTAAAGAATAACTCAAAGTCCTACAATCATACTGATAAAGTCATCTACAGCTAACTATCCAAGTGGATTTGTTTAAGACAGCTCCATCTGCTGGTGGCCCTCTGCAGGTGCATGAAAGGGGCGTGTTTATAGTGAAAGTAGTAGAGAAAGTAAACCCCACGGGAAGGAGGAGGACTCTCAGCAGCTTCCAGCTCATATTCAGACATTTGACTTCTCACTGAAAGCAGCAAGTTTGAGTGTCTGTACCTTAGTTAGAAGAGATAACATGTCAGTAGTAATTAGAGTTGATTGAGCAATGCTGTCCTTGTAATGTAGTTTATGATTTTTATGGACAAGTCCAGTTTTTCTGTAGAGCCTCTCAAGTTGGTGACAGCAGCAGTGGAAGTTCACGTGTAAACCAGAGCAGCAAATCAGGTCCAAATGTGTTGTTCACAGTGAGTGGGATCATCATTGGCTGCTATGTTAACCTCCTGCAGCAGGATGTCTTTGGTCAGAGAATGGATAGATCACGAAGTCATTGTTGAGTTTAGGGAGACAGTAGACAGTTGGAGGAGGTTCAGCCAGTTGACACACAGTAGATAAAATAACTGAAGGCAGGAGCAGACACCTGTATGACTTTCCACCTCTCACATAGATTATTTCCCTGGGCAGCGCCACAGGGCTGGTAGATGTAAACAAAGCTGGAGGAGAGGATTGATTCATCTGAGAAAAGTCACAGAGTTGTGTCTTGATGCTCAATCATCCAGGTACGTAAATCCCAAAAAGCTTGATTCTGTTCATCTGGATGTTTTCAGTGGGAGAAACGTTTCATCATCATCAGGTGACTTCTTCAGTCTCAGCTGACTGCAGGTTTCAATCTCATAAACAGGACATTTGTATGACTGAAACCAGCCCACTGAAGGAACAATGGGCTGGGAGGTCAGTTCATTGATCATTGGTACGCATATTGTCAGGACCATTGATCAATGGTTGTTGATCAATGGTCATGAGTCCAGTTCACAGAGAGCTGGGGAATGGCTGCAATCACAGCATGTAAGATGGTGACAAATGTACCCTTAGGCCCCTCCTCCATTCAGAGATGGTCTTTCCTTTTCACATAAATGGCCTCCTTGACTCCGCCCTCAAACCAGCGTTCACATTTACTCAGGACCTTCTTGATGTGAAGTTCTTCTGCTTCGCTGGCTGCTGTGTCTGTGGGGATGGTGTTTGTTCTGTGTTGTTGTGTCCTGATGACGCCCAGTTTGTGCTCCAGTGGATGATGAGAGTCAAACCTTAAATACTGATCTGTATGTGTAAACAGAGTGAACCTTTAAGACCAGTTGTCTGTACGATCAACTCAGTCACCTGAAACATCTCCAAGTTTCTGGCTTTGATCATCAACCTGTTGGTAGTTCAGCTCTGAACACCAGTGAAATGTTTCTCCCACTGAAATCGCTGCATTCATATGAACAGCATCAACGTTTTGGGATCATGGAGTTGTGGACAAAGTCTCAGTTAATCAGATAAAGTCAAACCTATAATTGGTAAAGAGTTCGTGGATGATATGCCCCTTGATGGTAAAGAAGTGGATGTTGTGTGGACTAAAGTTCAGAGTGGTGGGTCATTCATAAATATTCTGTTCCAGCTGCTGGAGGACAACATCATCACTTTTGTGAAGAACGAGCTGAAGAAGATCCAGAAGGCTCTGAATCCAAATAAGCCCCAGTGCTTGGAGTTTCAGAGGGAGGATGATGAGCAGAGGAGAAACAGCAGAGAGGCATTTGTGAAGATCACAGTGGACTTCCTGAGGAGAATGAAGCAGGAGGAGCTGGCTGACCGTCTGCAGAGACGTAAGAGGATTTATCTAAAGATTTAAGCTGCTGGATAAATGAGAGACTTGTGACACCAGTGTGTTCAGTCATTTCTCAGTGGGTCAGAAATTGTCATCAGCATTTTGTAAAATGTGATTGTTAAAGTTGTATTTTTATTATTATTATTCAGAACTTCCAGCTGCTGTTTGTCATCGTAACCTTAAATCTAAGCTGAAGAAGAAGTTCCAGTGTGTGTTTGAGGGCATCGCTAAAGCAGGAAACCCAACCCTCCTGAATCAGATCTACACAGAGCTCTACATCACAGAGGGAGGGACTGCAGAGGTCAATGATGAACATGAGGTCAGACAGATTGAAACAGCATCCAGGAAACCAGACAGACCAGAAACAACCATCAGACAAGAAGACATCTTTAAAGCCTCACCTGGAAGAGATGAACCAATCAGAACAGTGCTGACAAAGGGAGTGGCTGGCATTGGGAAAACAGTCTTAACACAGAAATACAGCCTGGACTGGGCTGAAGACAAAGCCAACCAGGACATCCAGTTCATATTTCCATTCACTTTCAGAGAGCTGAATGTGCTGAAAGAGGAAAAGTTCAGCTTGGTGGGACTTGTTCATCACTTCTTTACTGAAACCAAAGAAGCAGGAATCTGCAGCTTTGAAGACTTCCAGGTTGTGTTCATCTTTGATGGTCTGGATGAGTGTCGACTTCCTCTGGACTTCCACAAAACTACAATCCTAACTGACCCTAGAAAGTCCACCTCAGTGGATGTGCTGCTGATAAACCTCATCAGGGGGAAACTGCTTCCCTCTGCTCGCCTCTGGATAACCACACGACCTGCAGCAGCCAATCAGATCCCTCCTGACTGTGTTGGCATGGTGACAGAGGTCAGAGGGTTCACTGACCCACAGAAGGAGGAGTACTTCAGGAAGAGGTTCAGAGATGAGGAGCAGGCCAGCAGGATCATCTCCCACATCAAGACATCACGAAGCCTCCACATCATGTGTCACATCCCAGTCTTCTGCTGGATCACTGCTACTGTTCTGGAGGATGTGCTGGAAACCAGAGAGGGAGGACAGCTGCCCAAGACCCTGACTGAGATGTACATCCACTTCCTGGTGGTTCAGGCCAAAGTGAAGAAGGTCAAGTATGATGGAGGAGCTGAGACAGATCCACACTGGAGTCCAGAGAGCAGGAAGATGATGGAGTCTCTGGGAAAACTGGCTTTTGATCAGCTGCAGAAAGGAAACCTGATCTTCTATGAATCAGACCTGACAGAGTGTGGCATCGATATCAGAGCAGCCTCAGTGTACTCAGGAGTGTTCACACAGATCTTTAAAGAGGAGAGAGGACTGTACCAGGACAAGGTGTTCTGCTTCATCCATCTGAGTGTTCAGGAGTTTCTGGCTGCTCTTCATGTCCATCTGACCTTCAGCAACTCTGGACTCAATCTGCTGGAAGAACAACAAACAACCTCCAAGAAATCTAAATTATTTAACAAACTAAAACTTCAATCTCTCCACCAGAGTGCTGTGAACAAGGCCTTACAGAGTCCAAACGGACACCTGGACTTGTTCCTCCGCTTCCTCCTGGGTCTTTCACTGCAGACCAATCAGACTCTCCTACGAGGTCTGCTGACACAGACAGGAAGTAGCTCACAGACCAATCAGGAAACAGTCCAGTACATCAAGGAGAAGCTCAGTGAGAATCTGTCTGCAGAGAAAAGCATCAATCTGATCCACTGTCTGAATGAACTGAATGATCGTTCTCTAGTGGAGGAGATCCAACAGTCCCTGAGATCAGGAAGTCTCTCCACAGATGAACTGTCTCCTGCTCAGTGGTCAGCTCTGGTCTTCATCTTACTGTCATCAGAAAAAGATCTGGATGTGTTTGACCTGCAGAAATACTCTGCTTCAGAGGAGGCTATTCTGAGGCTGCTGCCAGTGGTCAAAGCCTCCAACAAAGCTCTGTAAGTACATTTGTACTCATGTCTTTACTTTTAACATCCAACTGTGTCAGTAATTTATTTCACCAGCTTTCTGTCTTTTTATGAATTTGTAAAGTTTTGGGATTTCTCCAATACAACTGTGACCTCTTTGATGCCTCCAGAACTCGAGACGCTGGATTCACCATAAACTCTGATCATCACTGCTGCTGTTATGTTATCAGTCTTTGTTTAAACACTTAGGCTGCATGTGCCTGATGTTGTGATACTTCATATTCACATGCATGCTCCTAGATACATTTCTACTGCAGGTCTATTTTAGTCACAAATGTTGGTGAAACACTTGCTTTTACATGCATGGTGGGTCCTGCATTAAAGAAAGCATTTGAATTACTCAGTGAATCCTGGCAGCCAGAGAAACATCCTTAGTTCCACTTTAAACTAAACTCTGCTTCGGTCTTCCACAGTGTGTTTGTTGTTTCTTTGTTGTTGTTGGCCTGCTCTCTCCTCTCACTCCAATCTGGTTGCAGCAGATGTTTGTCCCTCCCTGAACCTGCAGACTTGGGTGCAGCACCTCAGTTCATCTTCAGTCTGAAACCAGCTGTTGTAGCTATATCCCCTCAAGCACACCTTCCCTGGTCATCTCTGCTGTGGTTGCTATAAAAGTTAATCTTGATTTAAAAAAAAGAACAAAAAACCTCAAGTCAGACTTGATGCCATTTGTTGGCAGCATGGTGCCTGTTTGTCTTTGATGATAAACTGCAGCACAGTCTAAAGCAAACCTTCTGACTTTATTGACTTTATGCATGTATATATTCTTCCTGTTCACCTTGGACACACAACAGCTCTGTTTGTTGTGATTGGATCTAGAACAGCCAACATATCCTAATCTAGATGATTTCTAAGGTGGTATCTGGGAGGAAAAGTTAAAATCAGCTTGGATGGCCTGTACTGTATGATGGCCTTGGTTGCACCACATTGATAGCCATGCAGGGTGGTTCACTCCTTGTGCAAGAAGACCGAGGAGTGAGCCACCCTTGGTCAAAGCTTGGTCATTCAACCTCACTGTTTTCCCCTTGTTGGTTGATGATAGTATTTTTTTTACCTGACTTATAGTCATCATTGTCTTCAAATTAACTCACACACTGCTGACTGCGGTAGCTTACCTGGCTGAGCAGGTGACCCATGCACTGAAGGTTAGAGTCGTGACTCCAGGGCCTGGTTTGAGTCTGCCCAAGACCATTTCCTGTGTTATTCTCCTCACTTCTCCCTCCCTTCCTGTTTTCTTTGTCCTATACAGTGAAGACAAAAGGCCTCAAGTTGTGAAAACTCTTCCCCTTCATCATCTTCCATCTCTCTCATCACATCACAGCCGCTAGAGCAGCGACCCGGAACCGAACAGCAGAAAATGCACAACATCAGGAAAGATGAGGAGAAAAAAGAACTCCTCCCAGACTGAGCTCCAACAGGGAGATCAGTTTGAGAACAGACAAAAAAAATGACCTTAGCGCAGAGCACATGAAAACTCTTAATGCGCCATAGAAACACATGACAAGCAACAGGGATGGGTAAAAGGTGAGAGACAGCCGGTGTAGACAGCGCACCCGGGCCTGCAGCATTTGCGCTGGTCCCCTCGACCCACCGTCTGCACCGGGAGGGGATAAGCATGCTTAGGATGGGAAGGAACAGTCTAAACACCGTCTGTTATCAGGGTGAGATTTGTTATGTTCAGCTCCAGCTCTGAGACCACAGCTGGCGCCGGTATGTTAGCCGCATGAGATGATGGTCGTTTTCTTTGGTGCGAACAACTGCATGTCAATTTCACAGCTGATCTAACAGTCCGTCACTCGTCTCTCAATCTCCCGTTGGAGAGCCACGAGCTTCTCCGAGAGGTTATCGGTTTTGCGCTCAAAGAGCAAAGTCTGAGAACTCACGACCGCCATGAGCTTCTTCAAGATCTTATCCGTGCTGCGTTCAATGAGCCCATTTTGAGAAGTCACGACCCGTCCCATTGTTTCAGTCACAGCGGGCAGCCTTGTGGGGTTTTGATCAGCTGGTTCTGCTTTCTTTAATCTTCAATAAGCCAGGGCCAAGCCAGCTCAGATCAGCAAGAACCCTTTGCTGCTGTGAATGTCCGTGCTGTTATATTTCAGGATCAGGCTCTAAATGTACAAATGGATCTGAGAAGATTTCCAATCATGTTTCTACCAGATTTACAGTTTGTTTTCATGTCTTCTGACTCAGAAGGTGGAGCAGGTGGAGCTTACAAGGAGTAAGTGCTGCTATAGAAGAGGTGTTGTGTTTTAATGAAGCTATTTAGTTAACCAATAATTGTATTGCATGCTGGCATTAAAAATGTTTCATTTGACTGATTTAATTGTTTGTTTGTTTTCTTCCAGACTGAGTGGCTGTAACCTCTCAGAGAGAAGCTGTGATGCTCTGTCCTCAGTTCTCAACTCCCAATCCTCTAGTCTGAAAGAGCTGGACCTGAGTAACAATGACCTGCGGGATTCAGGGGTGAAGCTTCTGTCTGCTGCACTGCAGAGTCCACATTGTACACTGGAAACTCTCAGGTCAGGATCCAAACATATCATTAAATGATATTATTGTACAAACAACCAAGCTTTATAGAATTGGCAGGTGAACTTTTCTTTATCTTTGGATTGCTTAGGAGATTCTTAATTACTGTCTGAACATTTTTTTACAGTCACATATTTTGTTTTAATGGTCAAACAGAATTATAGTTCAGTTCAATGAGCAGGTAGCTGTGAGATTCATAATAATGAGGTATATTTGTATTAAAGATGACTAAACTTGAACAGTAGCTGTGAGTTACTTTGTTTACTCATGTGTGCTGATGTTGTGAGTAATTTAAAGCTGAAGTAAACTTGTAATGAGTTTAATAGAGTTTCTGAAGTAAGTGTACTTGGATACATTTATGTGTTTACTAAAGTCCAGGAGCAGGAGGCTGTGTGTAGCATAGAGGAACCCAGACCTCAGCTTTGTCTCCTGGTTTCTGTTGCTGCTGTTACAGTTTCCCCTCATTGTTCCTTCAACAGTCTCCTCACTGTAACAAATCAAAGTGTTACTGTATAGATTCACGTCTGAATGTTGCCATGTGCTATTAAAACTGAAAGCGATGTTTCATACACCCACGTGGTTCAGTCACACAGTAACTGATGGTAAATAATGTTTGTGTTGAGCACATCGTACAGGTCAGCTGCTCCACACAGATCTCAGGTTTACATGCTGGAACAGTTTGTGATCATGAAGGATAAACCTCACTTCCTCTTTGTTTCATACAGATGTGACATGAACAATAACACGTTCATGAAATCCTTTTAGGAACACAAACACTATTGTAGCTGGATAATATATTTGAATGTAGGATAATGTAGGGGATCAGAAACAACAGTAATAACTAACCACCACCTCACCATTTGGGTTGGTAGCTGCATGTTGATTGATGAAGTCATTTTCTACCTTATTAACATCAGATTAAAAGCTGCACAGAGACAGGCCCTGGACATGTTTAGCCTAGCTTAGTACAAGGACTGGACATGGGGGAAACGGTTCTCATCACTGGATCAAAACATGAAAACAAATCTGAAGTAAAGTTTTGTTGAAGTGAACTGTGGTGGTGCCCAATGTTCCCTCTAAGCTGCGCTCGTGCAACTGCGCACTGCTGGCACGTCTCTGCACAGAAAATCTGTGTTGCACACAAAAAAAAAATCAAATCTCAATTGAAATTAAAATGAATACGTTAACAATTCTGTTTTGCAGTGTTAGTCAGTGACTGGCTGCTCCCATATGGGATTAGAACGATGCCACCTTATCCCATAGTCCAGCCAATCATGCGATTCACATTCGTATATACGCAGCTAATCAACGTCGCTGACAGGCTATGACAGCGTCCTTATGTGCCGACACCGATGTTATAGCGAGCAAAGTGTCTGATGATGAGGTGAAGCCATGTTAATGACAACGTGTACAACCATTGGAGATGTGAGCAGGACAGACGGAGCAACTGACGGACAAAGTGAGGACTTTATACCAGTTTTTAAATTGTGTTGATCGGCCACGTAAAACCAGAGTTATGATAAAATATCTGCAATGTTTGGTTTTCTTCCTGAATAGTATTGTTGTTTATAACAACGATAGTATTCAGTATTTATTGCAACAAACTTTGTTGTTTGCAAAACTCAGTTACTTTTTTGAAGAAGTAACTATATAATTAATTGCCCAACATTGGTCATTATATCCTGTATGTTGCAGACAGAGTTACAGACTCTCTCCCAGACCACAGACTCATAATACAAGTCAGAACTTTATAAAAATAGAAAAAATAAAGTTGTGTTTTCAAAATTGGAGTTCAAGTTATTTTTCCTTCCAATAGTGTTAACATGCTACAGGTCATGAACAAGGTTGTTTTTAATTTTCATTGTAAGTGGGCTAAAGCAGTTAATTAAAAGTAGTCTAACATAAATGTAAATGCTGTAATTTGATTACTTTAATAAACCATGTAACTTGGATGGATAAGATGCTGGCATGACCACAGTGCACACGTCTGCTGTTGCTCACAGTGGTCCAAGGGACGCTCAGGGAGTTTGTGTGTTCGCTCAGACACATGAAACATTAGAGGGAACATTGGCGGTGACTGGCAGGGAAAAGGGAAATGATAAGACTTACTGTAAATATAATTATGTATGTATTGAAAAAGGAACAACTAAAATGTTCCAGCTGAAAAAATGAAATCAGTTTCAGTTTATGAGCTCTGTTTGTTTTCTTTACAGTTCCAACCTTTTATTTTGAAATGAGCTGCTCATTCCTGTTTAGAGTTGATGAGCTGATGTGGGTGAGAGGACTCAGGCAGCCTGACAGAGTTGATGTCCAGGTCTTCCCTGCTTGTCCTGATACACATAAACATGAGTATCCTTGCAGGTCAGATCTCATCAGTCACACCTGTTAGTGCAGCTCTCCTCTAGATTGTAGTGCTTGTTAAACTAGGATGATTTTAGGAGCCTGGACCGCAGATCTAAGGGAAGATATGACTTGGAAAGACTAAACCAACCTATTAGAGGTGTTCGCACTAACATAGATAAATACTCAGATTTACACCTTTAGTGTCTCACAAAGGGTTGAAAAGTGAATGTGCACAGGGAGGTTGGTGGTGAGACGGGCACTTCCAGCACTGTAGATGTGATCCAGCTCAGTGTTCATGGAAATAATCCGGAGAGCAGGATTCCTTGATGAATGTCACATCTTCTTAAAGTTATAATCCACAGGGAAAACTGTGAAACTGTCGATCTGATATCTACTCAACCAATCAGGTGTTTACATGCCCTTCACTGATCTCCAGCCCCACCTTATTATCAGTTTCTCTCTCTTTTACATCTGAATTATCTTCACTTCACATTTCAGTCAGTTCAGATTTCATTAGCACGTTCACTTTAGCATAATCCATTTTAATCCAAACACCTTTCTCTTTAAACTCTGTTTGTCAGTCACAGTATATCCAGTACAATCCTCTTTTTCACTGCGTCACACACATTCAGAGATCAGAGTGTCCTGTGTGTGCTCTCATTCACTCACACTCACTCTCATATGGCTGAAGTCTGTTTGTACACAGGCTGTCAGCTGGCCTGAGTTCGGCCTGTCTCTAAAATCATTATTTTATTACTTTTATTCTGATTCATCAAAGCCAAACTCAAACATATTTATATTTACTGATTATGTTCTCATCAATAATTAACAGTCAGTACATTCAGATATGAATCATAATTCAGTGTTTAACATATTATCACAGATGGACTGCACAGGAGATCTCCTTTATGAAGAAACTGTGAAAGTTTGTCCAACAGTGGGAAACATTTCAGAGAACATCTCAGAGAATATCTGTGAAGCAGAAACTAAACATAATAATAGAAGAAAAGCCAAATAATGATCCAAATCCTGCTCTGAGACTATCAGACAGTAAAGGCTTCCAAAGACTGCTCACCTCTCAGACTTACTTAAAGATGCTGGTGCTGTCCACAGATCAGCTGACCTGCTGGGTCTCCATGATCAGCTTTGTTTCTTGGAGATAAAGGCTGAAGCCTTTAGAGCTTCAGTTCTCCAGAGCAGCAGGATGTCTGAGGTCCGCAGAAACACAAAAACACAGCAGCTAAAAATAGTTGTTCAAAGAAAACGAGGTGGGAGCTGCTGATTCCTGAGCTTTGATACTGGATTAGCTTCAGTAGTTATTCCAATCACTGCTGTAGGAGCTACATTTAGTCACAGCTGACTGTCTTCTTTGAACAATCACAATGACTACTGTTCTAAAAAACAAGCACACAAAGAACCAATGAGAGTGTAGAACATGATAAAGAGCTCCTGTGATGGTGGCAAAGAAATGAGCAGCAGACGGCCGTCTACATGTTGTAGTGGTTTACAGTCACCAGGGGGCGCCGTCACGGCCACACAGTCAGTGGGCTGCTCTGCTTGTGCTGTTGTTGGTGAAGCTGAAGTGAAAGCAAATGTTAAAACAATGAAAAGTGTCCACTGCAGCCTCCATCTGAGCTTGTCATGTTCTCCTTCTTTGATCCTTCGTGTTTGTGCTGAACACTGCTGTCGCTCTCTTCCCTGTTCCCGCCCACTTTCTAACCAATCGTCTGCAGAACATTTGTATGGGCTCAAAATGTGGTCATAAATATTTCGTACTTGTAAATCAGGATTTGTATGTGTAAAAAGAATTTGTGTGCGGGAAAATTTTTTTGTATGTGTAAAAAATATTTGTGTGTGGACTTAGCCCAAAAAAACCCTGCAAGTTACAAGTACGAATTTTGACCCTATTTTTCTTCCTTTCATCTGATTGGTCAATGTCATGTCAATCACAAATGTAACTATCCAATCAGAGAACAGATGGGTTTGGCTGTCGGAGGGGCACTTTTTTGACCTGACGTTCCCGTCACAAGTGTCTTCTAAGTGAAGCTACCAGGTTCAGGTCCAGCTCTGTTTACCTGGAGCTGCAGTAAATGATCCGTCCTCACAAAGCAACACAGACACCAGATATGCAAACACAGCATCATACAACACAACCAAGAGATCCAAAGAATTATCTCTGCATTTCTGTGGCTGATGCTGCTGGAACGAAGCTGTTTGAAACCTTGTTGTTCTGCACTTTGGGACCTGAAGAGGAACCTGAACCTCTGTGCAGAGGGTTCAACTCTGAGGATTCCTGTTCAGTTTTTTTTATTTCACACGGCAAAACTTGACAACTTTATGATAAATGTACGACTTCAATGTGAAAAATTCATTTTTTTCTCTTGTTTGTTTGAAGCTGCTTCCTGTTGGCTTCAGCTGTTTGGAGTTTCCATTTTCTAAACTTCTACATTCTGAACCTTCTTCAGCTCTGAACAGATGATGAAACACTGAATGATTTCAAGCTCACACTTTGTCTAATAAACTTACATCTTTCATTTTTTATTCAGATTGAAGGACTGTGATTTGTCAGAGATCAGCTGTGATTATCTGGCAGCAGCGCTGAAGTCCAACCCCTCGTATCCCAGAGTGCTGGACCTGAGTGGAACCTACAACAACCTGCAGGATTCACGAGTGAAGCAGCTGTGTGTTCTTCTGGAGAATCCACGATGTCGATTTGAAACTCTGAGGTCAGTCACATGTTTTAGTTGTGCTGAGATGAATATGATGTGAAAGTTATGCTGACACTGTGGATCAGTAGGCCCACACACCTCTATACAGGAAGTCTGGTTCTACTCTTTGTAGAACTTCTGATCCCTGATCCTCTGAGTCTGACTCAGTAGATAATGCAGAGTTCTGAGCTGATGTGGGTGAGAGGACTCAGGCAGCCTGACAGAGTTGATGTCCAGGTCTTCCCTGCTTGTCCTGATATACATAAACATGAGTATCCTTGCAGGTCAGATCTCATCAGTCACACCTGTTAGTGCAGCTCTCCTCTAGATTGTAGTGCTTGTTAAACTAGGATGATTTTAGGAGCCTGGACCGCAGATCTAAGGGAAGATATGACTTGGAAAGACTAAACCAACCTATTAGAGGTGTTCGCACTAACATAGATAAATACTCAGATTTACACCTTTAGTGTCTCACAAAGGGTTAAAAAGTGAATGTGCACAGAGAGGTTGGTGGTGAGACGGGCACTTCCAGCACTGTAGATGTGATCCAGCTCAGTGTTCATGGAAATAATCCGGAGAGCAGGATTCCTTGATGAATGTCACATCTTCTTAAAGTTGTAATCCACAGGGAAAACTGTGAAACTGTCGATCTGATATCTACTCAGCCAATCAGGTGTTTACATGCCCTTCACTGATCTCCAGCCCCACCTTATTATCAGTTTCTCTCTTTTACATCTGAATTATCTTCACTTCACATTTCAGTCAGTTCAGATTTCATTAGCACGTTCACTTTAGCATAATCCATTTTAATCCAAACACCTTTCTCTTTAAACTCTGTTTGTCAGTCACAGTATATCCAGTACAATCCTCTTTTTCACTGCGTCACACACAATCAGAGATCAGAGTGTCCTGTGTGTGCTCTCATTCACTCACACTCACTCTCATATGGCTGAAGTCTGTTTGTACACAGGCTGTCAGCCTGCCTGAGTTAGGCCTGTCTCTAAAATCATTATTTTATTACTTTTATTCTGATTCATCAAAGCCAAACTCAAACATATTTATATTTACTGATTATGTTCTCATCAATAATTAACAGTCAGTACATTCAGATATGAATCATAATTCAGTGTTTAACATATTATCACAGATGGACTGCACAGGAGATCTCCTTTATGAAGAAACTGTGAAAGTTTGTCCAACAGTGGGAAACATTTCAGAGAACATCTCAGAGAATATCTGTGAAGCAGAAACTAAACATAATAATAGAAGAAAAGCCAAATAATGATCCAAATCCTGCTCTGAGACTATCAGACAGTAAAGGCTTCCAAAGACTGCTCACCTCTCAGACTTACTTAAAGATGCTGGTGCTGTCCACAGATCAGCTGACCTGCTGGGTCTCCATGATCAGCTTTGTTTCTTGGAGATAAAGGCTGAAGCCTTTAGAGCTTCAGTTCTCCAGAGCAGCAGGATGTCTGAGGTCCGCAGAAACACAAAAACACAGCAGCTAAAAATAGTTGTTCAAAGAAAACGAGGTGGGAGCTGCTGATTCCTGAGCTTTGATACTGGATTAGCTTCAGTAGTTATTCCAATCACTGCTGTAGGAGCTGCATTTAGTCACAGCTGACTGTCTTCTATGAGGTGCCATAAGGGACATTATTACTGAAACGCTCTCACACACACTACTGAAATTTTAGCTCTCACACACACAACTGAAACGCTCTCACACACACTACTGAAATTTTAGCTCTCACACACACTACTGAAACGCTCTCACACACACTACTGAAATTTTAGCTCTCACACACACTACTGAAACGCTCTCACACACACTACTGAAACGTTCTCACACACACTACTGAAACGTTCTCACACACACTACTGAAACGCTCTCACACACACAACTGAAACGCTCTCACACACACTACTGAAATTTTAGCTCTCACACACACTACTGAAACGTTCTCACACACACTACTGAAACGTTCTCACACACACTACTGAAACGTTCTCACATACACTACTGAAATTTTAGCTCTCACACACACTACTGAAACGCTCTCACATACACTACTGAAATTTTAGCTCTCACACACACTACTGAAACGCTCTCACACACACTACTGAAACGCTCTCACACACACTACTGAAATTTTAGCTCTCACACACACTACTGAAATTTTAGCTCTCACACACACTACTGAAATTTTAGCTCTCACACACACTACTGAAATTTTAGCTCTCACACACACTACTGAAACGCTCTCACACACACTACTGAAATTTTAGCTCTCACACACACTACTGAAATTTTAGCTCTCACACACACTACTGAAACGCTCTCACACACACTACTGAAATTTTAGCTCTCACACACACTACTGAAATTTTAGCTCTCACACACACTACTGAAACGCTCTCACACACACTACTGAAACGCTCTCACACACACTACTGAAATTTTAGCTCTCACACACACTACTGAAACGCTCTCACACACACTACTGAAACGCTCTCACACACACTACTGAAACGCTCTCATACACACTACTGAAATTTTAGCTCTCACACACACTACTGAAACGCTCTCACACACACTACTGAAACGCTCTCACACACACAACTGAAACACTCTCACACACACTACTGAAATTTTAGCTCTCACACACACTACTGAAACGCTCTCACACACACTACTGAAACGCTCTCACACACACTACTGAAATTTTAGCTCTCACACACACTACTGAAACGCTCTCACACACACTACTGAAATTTTAGCTCTCACACACACTACTGAAACGCTCTCACACACACTACTGAAACGCTCTCACACACACTACTGAAACGCTCTCACACACACTACTGAAACGTTCTCACACACACTACTGAAATTTTAGCTCTCACACACACTACTGAAACGCTCTCACACACACTACTGAAACGCTCTCACACACACAACTGAAACGCTCTCACACACACTACTGAAATTTTAGCTCTCACACACACTACTGAAACGCTCTCACACACACTACTGAAACGCTCTCACACACACTACTGAAATTTTAGCTCTCACACACACTACTGAAACGCTCTCACACACACTACTGAAACGCTCTCACACACACAACTGAAATGCTCTCACACACACAACTGAAATGCTCTCACACACACTACTGAAACGCTCTCACACACACAACTGAAACGCTCTCACACACACAACTGAAACGCTCTCACACACACACTACTGAAACGCTCTCACACACACTACTGAAACGCTCTCACACACACTACTGAAACGCTCTCACACACACAACTGAAACGCTCTCACACACACACTACTGAAACGCTCTCACACACACTACTGAAATTTTAGCTCTCACACACACTACTGAAACGCTCTCACACACACAACTGAAACGCTCTCACACACACTACTGAAACGCTCTCACACACACAACTGAAACGCTCTCACACACACTACTGAAACGCTCTCACACACACAACTGAAACGCTCTCACACACACTACTGAAACGCTCTCACACACACTACTGAAACGCTCTCACACACACTACTGAAACGCTCTCACACACACTACTGAAATTTTAGCTCTCACACACACTACTGAAATTTTAGCTCTCACACACACTACTGAAAAACCAAGTCATTTCAGTGAACAGGAAGGCGTTTCAGTTGAACAGGAAGGCATTTCAGTTAAACAGGAAGTTAATTCTTGACAAGGAAACTGAAGGAAAAAGTGTTAGATTTCAAACAAACCACCACACAGATGTCTACTCAGCAACCTGTTAGTTAGGGGTGGGTTTTTATAATCGATTTATTGATTAAAATCGATTCTGGCTTGGATAACGTGAAATCGATTCATTAAAATCCTGAATCGATTTTTTAATATAAATTTATTTTGCCCGAAATGCCAGAATCTCTGGTGAAACCTCACAAAATTTCAACAACCACCAAACAGCTAAGACAGTAAATGAGAGCAGGTACACGGCTTCTGCACAAAGACGTAAACACACAGCGCGGACCAGAATCAGTGAGATGTCGCCCACCCGACAGCACGGACACAGTCGGGGCTGAAAGCCGACAGCTCGCTGACTCTGATCTGTCGGCAGGTCCGCGCTTTGTTTTCACGCC
Source organism: Aulonocara stuartgranti (assembly GCF_965226115.1). Taxonomy (NCBI): domain Eukaryota; kingdom Metazoa; phylum Chordata; class Actinopteri; order Cichliformes; family Cichlidae; genus Aulonocara; species Aulonocara stuartgranti. The sequence goes on from NC_138941.1 coordinate 8,469,429, forward strand.
GTTTTTGCGCCGATTCTAAAGCTGTTAGTTTTATCTCTCTCCAAACAATATTGACTGAACCAGCAGCAAAAGAAGATCCAAACTGCGCTTCACATAAACATCGTCATGAATTCCTTCACTGTTTTGCTTCCACCACGATAAAATCGCACGTCATGCACAGCCCTCTCTCTCTCTCTTTCTCTCTCTCTGTACTTCAAGAACAGTTTCCCGTCTAAAAATCTGTTTTCTGCATTATTCGCTTGCTTGTTAGGCACAAATCTACTGTTGTTTACAGCGCAGTTGGCCGCTGTTTTTTTTTTTTTTTCATTTTACATACTTCCGAAAAGAAAACCTAATTTCTGCCATTCAATACTGAATAAATTTAAACTTTTTAAAATTATGCAAAATGCAAAACGTTAGCCGTGTCTCTAATAAAACCGCTGTAACGTCAGAGGTAACGTTCATATGTTGATTAATGGTTTTCTTTCGTTTTTGATGTACTGCAGAATATTTTTTATAAAATCCCAGGTCAGGAAAACCACCTTCATGTTTTTATGTGTTTTATCTTCAGCTACTTTGACACAAAGGCATCTGCTGTGATGCTCACACCTTTGATAAAGTCTTGCGTGTGTCAGCTTCCTTTTTTTAAATACAAAAATATGTAAATGTACTGATCTGAATTATAATATTTCTGACTGTCAAAATTCCCCATAATCAAATCGAATTGAATTGAATCGAATCGTGGAACAAATCGATTCTGGACCTTAGTGAGACAGCTGCATTACTTAACAATATATTAGCCTCAGCATAAGTCAAAATTTAGAATAGCGGGAGACGTGCATTATCCTGGTTATTTTTTTGGCATATGTGCTTTTTGTCTTTTTTAGCAAAGAAAAATATCTTAAAATCATCAATAAAACCAGGGAGAGAAGGCTTAGCGTTCCTCCATTTAGCACAATGGATATGATATTTACTCAAAAGTATGATGATGTTAATAATGTCTGAGACATCCAATGCTAGATGATCCATATAAAAAAATTATGATGTAATTCAAACAGTGGCTCATCATTAATATTTAGGGAAATCCAATTTTTTAAGTTGCACCAAATACATTGTGCGATAGGGCATAGGAAAAAAAAAAGATGTTCTAGGGTTTCATTTTCATCAGTACAAAAAGAACACTGATCCACCTCAAAGCCAAATCTCTTTTTTTTAGAAATTCTGCCACAGTATTAGTTTTGTTTAAAGTGTGTTTCTTTAACTTTAGGTAGAATAGGCTATTTCATAAATTTTTAGTATGCTTTATCCAGTGTATATGAAATAACTAAACTAGAACCATGCCATGTAACCATTCTGTTGTAACTATGAAATATTTTGTCTTTGAAGAAACTACTAACAAATTTCTTATTGCATTTTTATCAAACAGCTGACATTGCCCTAGCAATAAATTTGGGAGCACTGATGAGAAATTATTGTATATCATAAAAATTTTAATCAAATGAAGCAGAGGCAGTGGGACCAGTTCACAAAATTTGTTATATTCTCTTTGAGAACAGTTTAGACAATATTTTTCTGAAAAGTCTGTGTAACTTAGAATGACACCGTTATCATCCAACAAATCTGTTATGAATATAATATTTTTGTTCAAACCAGTCACTCTTGAAAATAGATTTTTGATTAAGTGTTATTACCCTATTATTCCATAAGGTTGAATTATGGGGAGAAGTTGTGGGTACATCTCATTTTCCCAAAAATGCAACGTCTGTTTTGGAAAGTTTGATATCTTTATGGGGATTTTATTTGCCGCAAAATCACATTTCAAAATAAAGTCTAATCCTGTATACTATTTTATTAAACAAGAATCATGGGATGTGGGGCTAAGTAGAGTCTGGCTGTGACAGACAAGATTTTAACCATTTAATTCTAAGGGTGCCAACCATAAATTCCAATTCTGGAGTTTTGATACCACCTTTATTGTATCCCTTCACAAGCTGAGATCTTTCTATGTAATGGGTTTTATTCCTCCACAAAAATTCGAACACATTTCTATTTATGGTTTTCATGGTATTTATCGTTTTTTTATTTTTATATTGTTTACGTGGCGCAAAAAAGGTTGGGGACTGCTGTACTAGCAGGTTGCTGAGTAGAAATCCTTGTAGTGTTTTGAAATATACCACTTTTTCCATCAGTTTCCTTGTCAGGAAACAACTTCCTGTTCAGCAGAAATGCCTCTGGTTTCAGTAGTGTGTGTGAGAGTGTTTCAGTAGTGTGTGTGAGAGTGTTTCAGTAGTGTGTGTGAGAGCGTTTCAGTAGTGTGTGTGAGAGCTAAAATTTCAGTAGTGTGTGTGAGAGCTAGGGTTGCAAAATTCCCGGAATTTTCAAAGATGGAATCTTTCCATGGGAATTAACGGGAATTAACGGGAATTTATGGGAATAAACGGGAATTAACGGGAATTTATGGGAATAAAGTGGGAATTTTCAAAATTGAAGGTTGGCTCTTCTTAGGGAACTTAAATATAGTTGAGGAAAGTATATTTTAGCATAATATTGACAAAAACAAACAAATGCAATTCAAATACACTTGAATATCCATGCCATTCCTTAATCACATGTACAGAGCACAAGCTTGCTGCATGGCTATTGAGACCACCTACTGGCACTGTGCATGCCTCCATCACATGTACACATGGACCACACTTTTGAGCCTGAAGGACAAAGAGTATTAAAGGCACACATTTGAGCCTGTGGACTTAACAAGTGAGGTAAGTTTTGATGATATTATGGGAAAATATATTCATTAAATGTTTAAATTGTGAATATCACATAAAATGTATTAATCTGGTAGATAGCAATCTGATAAGATGCTAAATAAAATGCTAGCATCTGATAAGATGCTAAATAAAATGCTAGCATCTGATAAGATGCTAAATAAAATGCTAGCATCTGATAAGATGCTAAATAAAATGCTAGCATCTGTTAGATGCTAAATAAAATGCTAGCATCTGTTAGATGCTAAATAAAATGCTAGCATCTGTTAGATGCTAAATAAGCCATAGCTAGTATAACATAAAGAAGATGCTAGCTTCCTCATTTGGTTGTTTTGTTTTGAAGATCATTCCAGTTGTTTAGCTAGCCTTACTATTTATATCTGTTTATTATCATATTGCAATTGTATTATTACGATCTCTTGCATTGCATTAGCATTTTTACAAGCTCTTGTTTTATTTTACAGAAAAATGCCACGTGCGCTATCTGATGTGTGGAGACATTTTACACCAGCTAATGTACAAGGGAAATCTGTATATATGTGTAAGTATTGTGATAAGACGTACGTGAAGAATGCCACAAAAATGCAGCAGCACATTGCAAAGTGCAAAAAAATTCCTCAAGGCCCAACACATGCAGCAGCCAGGAATTCCACTCAAGGGGAAAATGAATCTGTTTCAGCTGTATCAGAGTCAGATACCCACTCATCAGCTCCTGGTCCCTCTGGCATCAGAGGATTCTTTGATTTTATGGATGACACTAGCCAGAAAAACGCAGATGAGTGTTTCGCTCGTGCAATCTATGCAACTGGCTCACCCCTGATGCTGACATCCAATGTGTACTGGAAGAGATTTTTGAATGTTCTCCGACCAGCATACATTCCCCCAACCAGACATGCATTGTCTACTCATCTACTGGATGAAGAGTTCAGTCGAGTTCAAGCAAAGGTGAAACAGACCATTGACCAAGCTGACTGTATTTCAGTCATCTCTGATGGATGGTCCAATATCAGGGGACAAGGAATTATTAACTACATAATCACCACTCCTCAGCCTGTGTTCTACAAGAGTGTAGACACAAAGGAAAACAGACACACAGGCCAATACATTGCAGATGAGCTAAAAGTGATCATCAATGACCTTGGACCAGATAAGGTTTTTGCACTGGTCACTGACAATGCAGCCAACATGAAGGTTGCCTGGGCACATGTGGAGGAGACCTACCCTCATATAACTACTATTGGCTGTGCAGCCCATACACTAAACCTTCTCCTAAAAGACATAATGGCACTAAAAACAATGGACACTCTGAATAAGAGAGTGAAGCAAGTTCTGAAATATGTTAAAGGAAAACAAGTAACTTCCGCTACATTTCTGTCAAAGCAAAAGGAAAAGAACAAGAGTACTACACTGAAGCTTCCCAGCATAACGCGATGGGGTGGTGTTGTTATCATGTTTGACAGCCTTCTGGAGGGAAAGGAGTCTCTGCAAGAGATGGCCATATCCCAGTCTGTAGGCATCGACAGTGACATCAAGAAGGTCATCTTGGATGATGTGTTCTGGGAAAGAGTATCTAGCAGTCAGAAAATCCTCAAACCTATTGCAGCAGCAATAGCGAAGATAGAGGGGGATGGTGCCATCTTGTCAGATGTCCAGTGCCTTTTTGCAGAACTCAAAGAAGAAATCCAGACAATTCTGCCCACTTCCCTACTACTGAAAGCAGAGGAAACGGCTGTGGTCAAGTCATTGGAACAGCGGAGGGAGTTCTGCATGAAGCCAGTGCATGCAGCAGCATACATGCTGGACCCCAAATATGACAAGGGCATACTTTCCGGGGAAGAGATCAACGGTGCCTATGCGGTCATTACAGCCATGTCTGACCACCTGGGTCTCGATAAAGGCAAAGTTCTAGGCAGTTTGGCAAAGTATCGAACAAAGCAAGGCCTTTGGAAAGGGGATGGAATATGGCAGTCATGCCAGCACATATCTGCAGCCACCTGGTGGAAGGGACTATGTGAATCTGAGGCCCTTGCACCTGTAGCCTCCATCCTCCTCCAAATCCCACCATCATCAGCCGCCTCCGAGCGCAACTGGTCACTGTTTGGGAACACCCACACAAAGGTTCGCAACAGGCTCACAAATGTGAGAGTGGAAAAGCTGGTCGGCATTCGGGCAAACCTACGGCTCTTTGAGCCTGACACAGAGCCATCCTCAACAAAGCTGGAAAGTGACACTGAAGAGGAAGACTCAGAGTTGGATGCTGAGGAAGTGGACATGTTGTTGGATGATGATGAGGTCCAGGAAGAGTCTATTGACTGAGCAAAAATGAGAAAAGAGGATTGCTTGAAGGAAGATTTGAATGTTTAATGGGACATTTTGGAGGATAAGTGGCATTTTTCATTTAACCTTTTGAATGGGACTTTGTGGAGATTTTTGGACAGGGGGCATTTTTGAATGAGCGGGGTTAGGGGATGGTAATATTGAACTCAACATTTCTGTTTTTATTCATCCATGAAACAAGTTATTGAAACGTGTTCTATTCTACTGTACTTACAAATAAATCTGTTTAAATATCTGTTGAAAACATTTTGCATGGAGGTTTTCTTATGATTTCTGTTTATATTTATGCTTGGAAATAATATATTCCCAGTTAGTTCTCCTAAATTCCCATTAATTTCCATAATTCCCATTATTTCCATGGACAGTTTCCAATATGGAATATTTCCAAAATTCCCAAGCTTAACTTACCATGGAAATTTACCGGAAATTTTCCGCCCCTTTGCAACCCTAGTGAGAGCGTTTCAGTAGTGTGTGTGAGAGCGTTTCAGTAGTGTGTGTGAGAGCGTTTCAGTAGTGTGTGTGAGAGCGTTTCAGTAGTGTGTGTGAGAGCGTTTCAGTAGTGTGTGTGAGAGCTAAAGTTTCAGTAGTGTGTGTGAGAGCTAAAGTTTCAGTAGTGTGTGTGAGAGCGTTTCAGTAGTGTGTGTGAGAGCTAAAATTTCAGTAGTGTGTGTGAGAGCGTTTCAGTAGTGTGTGTGAGAGCTAAAATTTCAGTAGTGTGTGTGAGAGCTAAAATTTCAGTAGTGTGTGTGAGAGCTAAAATTTCAGTAGTGTGTGTGAGAGCGTTTCAGTAGTGTGTGTGAGAGCGTTTCAGTAGTGTGTGTGAGAGCGTTTCAGTAGTGTGTGTGAGAGCGTTTCAGTAGTGTGTGTGAGAGCGTTTCAGTAGTGTGTGTGAGAGCGTTTCAGTAGTGTGTGTGAGAGCGTTTCAGTAGTGTGTGTGAGAGCGTTTCAGTAGTGTGTGTGAGAGCGTTTCAGTAGTGTGTGTGAGAGCTAAAATTTCAGTAGTGTGTGTGAGAGCTAAAATTTCAGTAGTGTGTGTGAGAGCGTTTCAGTAGTGTGTGTGAGAGCGTTTCAGTAGTGTGTGTGAGAGCGTTTCAGTAGTGTGTGTGAGAGCGTTTCAGTAGTGTGTGTGAGAGCGTTTCAGTAGTGTGTGTGAGAGCTAAAATTTCAGTAGTGTGTGTGAGAGCGTTTCAGTAGTGTGTGTGAGAGCGTTTCAGTAGTGTGTGTGAGAGCGTTTCAGTTGTGTGTGTGAGAGCTAAAATTTCAGTAGTGTGTGTGTGAGAGCTAAAATTTCAGTAGTGTGTGTGAGAGCGTTTCAGTAGTGTGTGTGTGTGAGAGCGTTTCAGTAGTGTGTGTGTGTGAGAGCGTTTCAGTAGTGTGTGTGTGTGAGAGCGTTTCAGTAGTGTGTGTGTGTGAGAGCGTTTCAGTAGTGTGTGTGTGTGAGAGCGTTTCAGTAGTGTGTGTGTGTGAGAGCGTTTCAGTTGTGTGTGTGAGAGCGTTTCAGTAGTGTGTGTGAGAGCTAAAATTTCAGTAGTGTGTGTGAGAGCGTTTCAGTTGTGTGTGTGAGCGTTTCAGTTGTGTGTGTGAGAGCGTTTCAGTAGTGTGTGTGAGAGCGTTTCAGTAGTGTGTGTGAGAGCGTTTCAGTAGTGTGTGTGAGAGCTAAAATTTCAGTAGTGTGTGTGAGAGCGTTTCAGTAGTGTGTGTGAGAGCTAAAATTTCAGTAGTGTGTGTGAGAGCGTTTCAGTAGTGTGTGTGAGAGCGTTTCAGTAGTGTCTGTGAGAGCGTTTCAGTAGTGTCTGTGAGAGCTAAAATTTCAGTAGTGTGTGTGAGAGCGTTTCAGTTGTGTGTGTGAGAGCTAAAATTTCAGTAGTGTGTGTGAGAGCGTTTCAGTAGTGTGTGTGAGAGCTAAAATTTCAGTAGTGTGTGTGAGAGCGTTTCAGTAATAATGTCCCTTACGGCACCTCATAGTCTTCTTTGAACAATCACAATGACTACTGTTCTAAAAAACAAGCACACAAAGAACCAATGAGAGTGTAGAACATGATAAAGAGCTCCTGTGATGGTGGCAAAGAAATGAGCAGCAGACGGCCGTCTACATGTTGTAGTGGTTTACAGTCACCAGGGGGCGCCGTCACGGCCACACAGTCAGTGGGCTGCTCTGCTTGTGCTGTTGTTGGTGAAGCTGAAGTGAAAGCAAATGTTAAAACAATGAAAAGTGTCCACTGCAGCCTCCATCTGAGCTTGTCATGTTCTTCTTCTTTGATCCTTCGTGTTTGTGCTGAACACTGCTGTCGCTCTCTTCCCTGTTCCCGCCCACTTTCTAACCAATCGTCTGCAGAACATTTGTATGGGCTCAAAATATGGTCATAAATATTTCGTACTTGTAAATCAGGATTTGTATGTGTAAAAAGAATTTGTGTGTGCGGGAAAATTTTTTTGTATGTGTAAAAAATATTTGTGTGTGGACTTAGCCCAAAAAAACCCTGCAAGTTACAAGTACGAATTTTGACCCTATTTTTCTTCCTTTCATCTGATTGGTCAATGTCATGTCAATCACAAATGTAACTATCCAATCAGAGAACAGATGGGTTTGGCTGTCGGAGGGGCACTTTTTTGACCTGACGTTCCCGTCACAAGTGTCTTCTAAGTGAAGCTACCAGGTTCAGGTCCAGCTCTGTTTACCTGGAGCTGCAGTAAATGATCCGTCCTCACAAAGCAACACAGACACCAGATATGCAAACACAGCATCATACAACACAACCAAGAGATCCAAAGAATTATCTCTGCATTTCTGTGGCTGATGCTGCTGGAACGAAGCTGTTTGAAACCTTGTTGTTCTGCACTTTGGGACCTGAAGAGGAACCTGAACCTCTGTGCAGAGGGTTCAACTCTGAGGATTCCTGTTCAGTTTTTTTTATTTCACACGGCAAAACTTGACAACTTTATGATAAATGTACGACTTCAATGTGAAAAATTCATTTTTTTCTCTTGTTTGTTTGAAGCTGCTTCCTGTTGGCTTCAGCTGTTTGGAGTTTCCATTTTCTAAACTTCTACATTCTGAACCTTCTTCAGCTCTGAACAGATGATGAAACACTGAATGATTTCAAGCTCACACTTTGTCTAATAAACTTACATCTTTCATTTTTTATTCAGATTGAAGGACTGTGATTTGTCAGAGATCAGCTGTGATTATCTGGCAGCAGCGCTGAAGTCCAACCCCTCGTATCCCAGAGTGCTGGACCTGAGTGGAACCTACAACAACCTGCAGGATTCACGAGTGAAGCAGCTGTGTGTTCTTCTGGAGAATCCACGATGTCGATTTGAAACTCTGAGGTCAGTCACATGTTTTAGTTGTGCTGAGATGAATATGATGTGAAAGTTGTGCTGACACTGTGGATCAGTAGGCCCACACACCTCTATACAGGAAGTCTGGTTCTACTCTTTGTAGAACTTCTGATCCCTGATCCTCTGAGTCTGACTCAGTAGATAATGCAGAGTTCTGAGCTGATGTGGGTGAGAGGACTCAGGCAGCCTGACAGAGTTGATGTCCAGGTCTTCCCTGCTTGTCCTGATATACATAAACATGAGTATCCTTGCAGGTCAGATCTCATCAGTCACACCTGTTAGTGCAGCTCTCCTCTAGATTGTAGTGCTTGTTAAACTAGGATGATTTTAGGAGCCTGGACCGCAGATCTAAGGGAAGATATGACTTGGAAAGACTAAACCAACCTATTAGAGGTGTTCGCACTAACATAGATAAATACTCAGATTTACACCTTTAGTGTCTCACAAAGGGTTAACCCTTTACAGCCGATCGGAGTGGGCATGCTCTGTTTTGCGTAACTATTTTTAAATCCCGGTAGCTCTGCAACCACGTAAGCTAGCGCAAAAAATGTTTTTTGCATATGAAACCGGAGGAGTTGTACTTACATATTGTGCCATCAGCTTGTCCTAGGTCACGGTTTCCTTCCACATAAAGCTTTGCAAAAATTGCATAAAAAACGCTTGCAGGAACAAAAACATAATATTCCAGAAACACGCTTTGCCGGTCCGATCAGCTGTTCATAACACTTCCTATGTTGGAATAGACGTCAGCGCGAACTTTTGCATTTCCGCCATTACCTGCCCGAAACCGGAAGTGACGTCATTTTCGCGGAAATGTAGTCTTTTTTATGATCAGGGCCTCAGTGCATATACTGGTCTTTTTAAAAGTTATCTTTGACTTTATGACTTTCTGTGTCGTTTCTGGGATGCTTAGGACTCATATTGCACTGCTGGAAATAGTTTATTTTGATGCATATGCTGCTTTTTTGCAAATTTGCAGTATAATATTTATTTTCGTTTTTCCTGCAGTGTATAAAAATTGGTGTATTTCAAAAATAAAACTATGAAGACACTCAAAATAAATTTCCTGTGGTGGGAAACTATTTTGTGCAACCTTTTTACCTTTTTGTATTTACAGTTTTGAGGGATAAGCCTCTTAAATTTCTCTAACTACAAATATATGTTAAAAAAGCAAAAACGATTTTCAATTTTTTTGTAGTTTATTGACCTTTTTTGCAATTTATGTAATTACTATTCACTTAATGAATACATATTATTAAAATCTGGGCTATAATGGTTGTATTGATGTATAGCAACTTGAAATGCTCCCAAAAATGGCTCCACAGCAGGTAAAAATATAATATAAGCTCTGGCGGACTTGGTTTTATGGTAGGTCTTAAAGGGTTAAAAAGTGAATGTGCACAGAGAGGTTAGTGGTGAGACGGGCACTTCCAGCACTGTAGATGTGTTCCAGATCAGTGTTCATGGAAATAATCCGGAGAGCAGGATTCCTTGATGAATGTCACATCTTCTTAAAGTTATAATCCACAGGGAAAACTGTGAAACTGTCGATCTGATATCTACTCAACCAATCAGGTGTTTACATGCCCTTCACTGATCTCCAGCCCCACCTTATTATCAGTTTCTCTCTCTTTTACATCTGAATTATCTTCACTTTACATTTCAGTCAGTTCAGATTTCATTAGCACGTTCACTTTAGCATAATCCATTTTAATCCAAACACCTTTCTCTTTAAACTCTGTTTGTCAGTCACAGTATATCCAGTACAATCCTCTTTTTCACTGCGTCACACACATTCAGAGATCAGAGTGCTCTTTAGATGACTGCGAACCTTCACAAACGCCTCATCAGTGGGACTCTCAGAGCTACCAGCCCTTTGCTACAATCACAAAGCTCTTCATTGAAATCAATGATATCAAAGCTGGAATCAAGCTATAGCCATATACACCGGTAAAGACTTCTTATCTCGAAATAATATACTGAAGTGGCCATGCAGAAATTGAAAATAGGCGGACGTGCTACCTATGCTATTGGTAGAATGGACATTGGCCTGCTGGCTAAGGAAGGCCCTGTCTCACATAGAGGTGAGAGAGGCCCCCCTCGAAGCCCCCTCTTTTATCGGGGCTTACTTAGGGTCATATCGGGGACCCCACAGTTGGAAGTCTTTTTTTTTTTTCTTTGACCAAACAAAGCTTATTTCTGTAGCTGTTGTTTTATACAGCTTTAATGTTAATATTAATGTTTGCTTATGTATGTTTAGGGAGTGGTCTGATGGTACATGTCGTTGTTACATTAATAATATTCAAATAGTAGGGTATGCTTAAAGATAAGGTAAAAATCATATCATATAATGTAAATGGCCTGTCGAATCCAATTAAACGTAATAAAATTTTAACTAAAATGAAGAAAGAACAAGTACAAATAGTGTATCCACAGGAAACCCATCTAGACTGTAAGGAGCATGAAAAACGGAAAAGAATGGGTTATACAACAGTTTTCTCCTCTTCCTATAAAACTGGACGAAGGAGAGGAGTGGCTATCCTGTTATCAAGCAAATTACTCTTTGAAAAAATATCCGAGATAAGTGATAAAGAGGGACGTTATATTTTGGTAAGGGGAAACATTGAGGGGAACCCAGTCACGTTGTTAAATATATATGCACCCCTTGGAAGCGATATTTATTTCTTTAAGAAAATTATAGATGTGATGGTAACAGAGACAGTAGGTTTCCTAATTTGCGGAGGAGATTTAAATATACATCTACAACCAAAGCTAGATATTTCCAATAGAAAAGCACAGAACACTAAAACATTAATTAAGAATATAAATACATTGATGAAGGAGGTGGGACTAATTGATATATGGAGAGACTTGCATCCCTACCAAAGGGATTATACTTATTTTTCCTCACCGCACTCGTTATACACAAGAATAGTGTGCTGGCATTAGGCATTTTCTGTTCTGCAGCAGTTTGCCCTCTAGTGGTTGTTTTTGTGTATTTTTTTTTACTCTGTAAGATCTAGCCAGAGGCAGTTTCACCTCCGTTAATCTGTTGCCATCCATGCCTTCACAAGTTGATAAACGGCATCATCTGTGAGTAATATTGTTTGTTATCACTGAGACAACTTGTGTGCATTATTATTTGTTGTGAAGGCGTGATATAGTTTGTAGTTAGAATTTAATTTGAATATGTATATAACCTAAGCTAGTAAGGTTAAGCTAGCTCACTTGCCATGTGGTTTCTTTAACGTTTTGATCATGAGTGTGATTTCATTTGATGTTTTATTCGGGCACTCACTAAGCAGATAAATATTGCGTTCATATTTTTGAATATGTGTTTGTTATACTGTATGTTGATGCAACATTTTTAATGGTTTATTTCTGGTTTTGTCAACAGTTTCACACTTTTTCCTTATTAAATCATCCAACTCAACACATTGGCCTGTTCCCTGGATTTTGATTAGGAGAGTGTTTAGCTGTCTGTATAGCTGAGTCTACGTTCACGAGGACAACGCTTAGTGAGGACAGAACAAATAGATTATTTCATAACTTTTGGGAAAAATAAAGATAAAATAAACACTTGTGCATTTGGAGCAATAGAGTTAAGCGATCATGCACCAGTATACCTGTCTGTTGATTTAAACGTGCAACCAAAACTCAATAATTGGAAATTAAATTCAAGCTTACTGAATGATCCTCACTTTAAAGGACAAATTAAGAAAGAGATTCACTTCTATATGGAAACTAATGACAATGGTGAGGTGTCTCGTCCTATACTGTGGGATGCCTTAAAAGCTGTCCTGAGAGGGAAAATTATAGCAATATCCTCTTATAAGAAAAAGATGAGAAATAAGAAATTAGAAGAGCTACAAAATAAGAATTAGAGAAAAGGCATGAAAGAAAAACATCTCAGGATATATTGGAGGAAATTAGGAAAACAAGAAATGAAATAAATGATTTGACCACATATGAAATTTAAAAAAATGAATGTTTCTTAAACAAAGGTATTATGAGGGAGGATCAAAAGCAATGAATGTATTAGCCTGGAAACTAACAAAGAAAATAGCAGATAATACAGTTCACAAAATTAAACATCCAGTGACAAAACTAATAAAAAATAAACCAATAGAAGTTCCAAGTGCATTTGAAACATTTTATAAGACTCTGTATGCTAATAACACAGAGAGTAGTATAGTTGAAATTAACAGTTTTTTAGATTCTCTTGATTTACCAGTACTGAATGAAGAACAGAATAAAACTTTGATTGAAGATATAACAGAAAAGGAACTAAGAATAGCAATAAGTAAAGTTAAAATAAATAAATCTCCAGGATCAGATGGATATACGGCAGAGTGGTACAAGGAGCTAAAAGAAGAATTAATACCAGTGATGCTTCTAACAATGAATTGGATCCTAAAGAAGGCTCAAGTACCTTCTAGCTGCAAAGAAGCAATTATCTCTGCCATCCCAAAAGAAAACAAGGATAAATTAGAATGTGCGTCATATAGACCAATATCTGTTCTTAATACAGATTACAAGCTGTTTACATCTATCATGGCTCGACGATTAGAAAAGTTCTTACCTAATCTAATTCATAATGATCAAACAGGTTTTATTCGAGAGCGCCAAATACAAGATAATGTACGACGGACATTACAAATTATTAATCATATTCAAAAGAATAAAATAGAAGCAATGGTAATCAGTATCGATGCAGAAAAATCATTCAATTCAGTTAATTGGAACTTTCTTTACCAAGTCTTGCATACATTTGGCTTTCACGAAAATATAATTAAGACAATACAGGCACTTTATGATAACCCTACGGCAAGGATTAAAATTAATGGCTACCTATCAAATAGTATTAGGCAGCAAAGAGGAACAAGGCAGGGCTGTGCGTGCTCACCATTATTATTTGCGTTATATCTGGAACCATTGGCTCAATATATAAGACAAAATAAAGAAGTAGAAGGTATTAATATCCATGAAAAGGAGCATAAATTAGCCTGCTATGCAGATGATATTTTAATATCTTTGGGTCAACCATCAAACTCTTTACCTAAATTAATGCAATCATTTGAATACTTTGGTCGACTATCTGGATATAGGGTTAATATGAGTAAAACACAATTGCTTCAGTACAACTATATTCCATCAGAAGAAATTAAAAATAAGTATCAATTAGCATGGCAAACAGAGTACTTTAAATATCTAGGAGTCATAATACCTAAGGATCTTACAGAACTATTAGAACGAAATTATTTACCAATACAGAAAAAAATTAAGGAACATATAGCGAGATGGAATCTAATTCCATATTTAAGTTTATATTCGAGAATAGACTCAATTAAAATTAATATTCTTCCTAAATTATTATATTTATTTCAAACATTACCAATAGAAATTAACCAGAAACAGTTTAATGAATGGGATAAAATTTTGTCAAGATACATATGGCAAGGAAAAAGGCCCCGAATTAGATTTAAAACCCTACAACTTAACAAAGGAAAAGGGGGTGGGGCTTACCTTCTCTTATTGGGCAGCACAATTAAGGCCTATGATATGCTGATGTAATCCTTCATATGACGCTCAATGGAAAGTTATTGAGGAGAGTCTGACCTCCATCCCCATACAAGCTATTATAGCAGACAGAAGCTTGCAAAATTTAATAAAAACTATTGAAAATCCATGGATCAAGTTGACTTTTAAAATTTGGGAAACAGTAATAAAAGAATATAAACTAGAAGAGGATATAGCAGTTCTTAAGTGGTGTGCATATGACACACATTTTGCTCCAAATAAATTGGACACCAGATTCAAAGATTGGACATATAAAGGATTAACAGCTTTATGTGTGGTAATGGAGGAAGGCAGACTAATTAGTTTTTGCTTTTGCATTAGATTTTGACTTTGTTAACTACTAGAAGACTAGAGGAAAAATTAGTTACATTAATGGAAACAAAAACACACTCCCTATATTTATTTATTTATTTTTCTTTCCTTTTTCTTTTTCCTTATGTATTTTTTATTTATGTTGTTTCCTGTTTTGCTTCTTTTTCTTTTCTTCTTCTTCATTCTTATTGTATGGATATTTTAGTTGTTTAAATATAGAAAAAAATTTAAAAAAAATATATGTACTGAAAGATAGCTGAAGTTGATTGTATTGTATAGTGATTCTAAAATGTCAATAAAAAAAAAAGCTGGAATCAAATGAGTCCAAGTCTTCTGCTGATTCAGCATCACATTCATCTTTGCTCCTTGTTCTGCATCCCCACCATGGACTTCATTCCTTTCCAAGCCAGCCTTGAGTGTCCTTTATTCAGCTCATCCTCTGCTTTACTTTTACACCTGATTTTAGCTGCTTTTCTTCTCTCCCTCATAACAAGACAGCTTCTTCTGCCTGAGAACATGTTGGAGTGATTTCCTAATCCAGGGCTGATTTTTGGGGAAAATAGTTCCTGTTTCCAAAGTAATCCCCATTTTTCCCAGAATGAAATGTAAGTAGAAATAAATGATCTAAGTGAGAACATGAGCCTTTAAAAAGGCTCTTCTGAGGCTGCTGCCAGTGGTCAAAGCCTCCAACAAAGCTCTGTAAGTACATATGTGATCATAGCTTTAGCTTTTAAATGTTTATTCTAGTTAACACAGATCAGGTGGAACAACTCAAATAAAATATCAAAAATATTAAGTGGTCATTGGTACTCAGTTTGTTCAATACTGAATACAATGGAGCACAAATTGTCCATGTTTCTGAAATATTTCTGGGTGTAACTGTCACCAAAGTGCAATTTAGACCTGGCCTGTGGTTGTTATCTAAGTGATAATCATCAATTCTACTAAAACAAATACAAAATAAAGAAATTTGACACATTCTGTTGATATCAAAAGCACACTGAACAATTCAGTGTTGTTTTACTGCTGTTCTCTCTTCACTTCTTCTCCTCTGATTCTCTCCACATGTTGCTCTGCATCAGTGCTCAGTTTCCTGACAAAACAAGATGAAATATTGCTAAATATAATAGTATCTCATTACACTTCAACATAAGTGTTTTATTTTTGTAATTGTTTATCTGTTATTTTTCAGACTGAGTCACTGTGACCTGTCAGAGAGAAGCTGTGAAGCTCTGGCCTCAGGTCTCAGCTCTCAGACCTCTAATCTGAGACAGCTGGACCTGAGTAACATCAACCTGAAGGATCCAGGCGTGAAGCTTCTGTCTGAAGGACTGAAGAGTCCACACTGTACACTGGAAACTCTCAGGTGAGATCAAGCATTTTTCTTTCATCAACTGACAGAATTAGCAGATTAATAATAAGGCAGTCCTCTAATAAGAGGAGAAGTGGAGGTGTTTTGAAGGGCAACGTACTCTTATGTTAACAAGACAGGAAGTAGTTCCTGGGAACTGCTTCCTTTGTTATTGTCTAAGTAGAAACATGATGGTGAAACAGTGATGAGTTTGCAGAGGTGGATCCACAGCACACAACACAACAATGCTGTTGCGTGCTGAAAGCAGACTTCTCACAGATTCTGAGGCTGCAGGTTTCATCACTGTCCAACCAAAATTCACTGAACCAGCAGTAAATGAACATCCAAAACGACGCTTCATGTTTAAAAAACAGATGATCAGGGGGATTTGTGTTTATATCTTTTTTGTGTGATCTGTTCACCTGCTGTTTCAGCTGTTTGGTGGTTGTTGAGATGGTTTTGTGAACTTTTAGCTGAGATTCTGACGTTTCTGTAGATACCACACATGTCTAATTACTTTGTACAGCATGAATGGCCATAACGAGGTTTTTAACAGTAAGAAAAGTTGTAAAACTTCAGAAAATATATTTAAAAGTCCAAAACCTTCTACGTCTGGTGGCTTGTGGTAAGGAGCAGATCAAACGAGTAAAGAATTACGTTATAATTATAAATGGCTTCAACAGCACATTCAGGTCTGTGAGACTCATTCAGACACTGAGCCGTGGCTCTGTGCTACATGCACATATTTCTGCATCTCTGCCATTCAGACACACTTTATATATAGTTTATTTTATGTAGTGTTTGTTAAGGTTCAAAAATTGAGGAAGGAGAGTACAAACAACCATTGGTCCAGAAGATCTTGGTCAAACAATGATTTTTAATGAATACACACGTGTGGGAAGAACACTCTGTACGCAGACAGCAAGTGGTCTTCGACTTAATCAAAGCATACACAGATTTTTATAGCATCAGGGTTTGATTTACTGACGCCCCTTCACAGATACATTTTATACATAGATCAGATCAACACCACAATGACTTTTAACACAGAACATCATCTTCTATTTTCATGGCCGATTCCTCCGGTCAACCTTTCAGTTCCTCTTTCTTGCCGAGAAGACAAGGACGGTTCCTCTTTTACCGAGACACTTTCGCCGTTACAATCCAGACATGACTAATCTCTCTCTCCTCTAAATAAATCTAACTCATGTGTGTGTGTCACGACCTCACATGCTCTCTGTGTCACCTCTTCACCTACTAACTGTCTGTGTCTCGTCCTCAAATGCTCTTTCTCAATTCACCTGTTGCACTTCTGACCTTTCACCAGACCAGAGGCTCATCCTTATGTGTTACAACCTAACTGAGACTATGTATATGTCATCTACTAAATAAATGTTCTAATCAAGAACCTCTACTAAAACCTTAATATAAAAATGACCTGATATAAGTGTTTTGTAAGCATGTACTGCAATTCCTTCTATAGCTCCAAGTCACTTGCACAATAGATTGTCCGGACATCGCGCCGAACAAAGCTTCCAACCTCCAATTAATTGACTGAGCTCCAACTCTTTAATAAGCACAGATATGCATTGTGTATAAAATAGTCATAACTGCACCTGAAATACAAGGTTAACATAATAACTGTATGCATAACATCTTAAGGCCATCTTAAAGCTATCTGTTACATTGTTAAAGCCTCGTCTTAGCCTGCTGCTCAAAATAACTTTCACTTCTGCAAACTCTCTGCAAGCCTGTTTCCTGTCAGCCTGTGACTTTTAGCCTTTCTGAAAGACACACTGTTTAAATCTCTGAATGCAATATAAACTCCAGATTATATTATTAATGCAATGGTAATGATGACAATTACTTAACAATAGCAGTAAAATAATTTCCCTGCTCCACATTCCTTCTCTCGACCTCTGGCACACCAGAGGTCGCAATACATTGTGTCCTCGCTCAGCAAATCAGACAACCTCATGTCATCTAATTGGTCCAGTAATAAACACCAGCTCCCATTCGAGAACACTCCATGTGTAAGCTTAGGTTTTCTCTGTCCCTCTCTGGTGGTTCCTCATGCCTCGATATCTCCAGGATCCTCGCCCCTCCTGTGGTCGCCGAGATCTTCTGCAAAGGAAACAAAACACCTTTTCGTGCATCTCCCTAACTTATCCTATTTGGGACTCTGTAATCAAAAGCATGATCCTAATTATCTTCTTTAACTTATTGACTTATATTTATATATTCTTCAACGTTACTCATCACTTTAAAACTCTTTAAGCGCTGCTTTCAAGTCCGGTTGCTCGCTCTATTTTCCTTATCTGATCATCAACATCCTTTACACAAACTGTCCACCTTTTTAACAAAAAATCATTAGAACCAGCCTATTCTACTAAAATCTCCAAAAGAAAAACAACCACTTTAATCAATTAAGTTTAAGCATATAAGCAATTACTCCTGTATACATTTCATCATAGCTAAATGCTGCCTAAAAACAACTCCTGTGTGTTAACACTAACTTCATTTTAACCTCACATTTCCTATGTTATGACCTGTTTTTTGGTATAGCCTTTTTCATTTCATTTTGCTCCTTTTAATGTAACAATACCTTCTAATTCTAATTTATCAGACTTAACCAAAATATATGCTTTCCTTCCTCTTTGGTCCTTCTTTAAGTTCAGTTAAAAGCTAAATGAATTTGAGGCCTTTTGCCTGGAATCAATACTGTCATGTGTGTTTCTGGACTCTGTGTCTGTAAGCGCGTGCAATCCTACAATAACTCATATCAAAAAATGCAATATGTATAAAAATCATTTCTATTTAGCCTACATTATAACCACTTCTTCTAGAAATCAAAAAAGAAATCAAACCTGTTCTACTCCTAGAACCCTCACTAATTTTCCCTCTAAGATTTGTACACAGCTTTGAAAAACCGGCATTGTATCTTCTAAACAGGATTCAGTTCACTTTAATCCTTTAACCTTAACATAAAAATAACAGTTTCAGTTTTACCATACCCAAATGATCAACAAACCCCCCAAACATAATTACGCATAATAAGAACCACAAAAGTCCTAAAATGATCCTAAATTATTAAACAATTAAATTATTAAACCCTAAATCCCCCCTTTATTTTGACACATTTCATGTGTCACAATACAAACTTAAAATGCTCAGTTTTTCCCCACTCATGATCCAATCTATGTCATAAAAATAAACTTGAAACAGAACAATTATCAGTCATGTGTTTTCTTCAATTAATGGTAACTGAGTTACATCAAAATTTTTTCCCCTTTAACATTTGGCATTCTCCCAACAATATACTATAATCCCATAATCTAACCCCAGTCAACAAAACAAAAATTTCCTCTGGTAAAAGCCAATTGTTTGTCCACATTTATTCATCCTCACTCACATGCAGTCACACCATATATTTGCTAATAGTGGAGCTTATTAGCGCAACTTGATCAGATTCTCCACCCTCAGCAAAATGAGCTCAGTCATTTTTTATTTTTCATAGGAAAATATTTCTTTATGCTTTTGGGCTGGATTGACTCTCATAAAATCCTACAATTTTGGACAGGGACTTACGACCTGATCAGTCCCCACAGGTAGCTTTCTCCTCAGCCAATTGTAATCTGGAAAGCCCCCCTTATATTTGCTCTCCCCGAGAATTTGTCAGCGCTGTTGCAGGCCTGCTTAGAATAGAAATGAAAAAAAAAATAGAGCTGATTATTAGCTCATGAGAACACAAAACAAAATCACCTGACAGGTTTTCTTTAAGTGCACTGTTACAAAATAATGGGCCCCTCTCAGACATGTCCATGTTTCCTAAAACTCCCTCTATTAAAAACAAACACAACAACCACAACCCAAACCTAACTGACAGAATCAACCCATCACCACAACAACCTCAACAACCTTAAACACAAAAGTTTTGCCACCACATAATTTCACCTCCTCAATACACCGAAAGTCTTGTTAAAACCACACAATTTGCACACAAAAATCACCCCCTTTAACATACTTAAATTCAGCATAAGACCCCCTTACGACAACATATAATCACTAAACTATAAATTTCCTACCCCAATCTGCACTTCTCTTCTCTGCTATGCTTCCTCTTCTGAAAGTCACTTCCTCAGTCACACACACACACAGGAAGCTCCTCCGTCACCACTCACTTCAGCTAATTTGCATACTGAGTCATCTCTCAAGAAGTTGCCATAACAAGAGAAACATATGTTTAAACATTATCTCCTTATTAAATTATTTTATTTCTTTCTACAGTGATCACTGGTTTTGATCACTCAGTACGAGAGCACTTCTAAGTCACTCTTATCTAAAACTACTTTAATCACTTTTTGTTTTCATAACTCACTCCCTTTGTCATATAGCTTCTTTGAGTTCCTCAATTTCAAACTCAAACCTATTTTATGTTTGTGTATGTGAATTTGCATATGTTGCTTTTGCAGTGTGTCAAACTCCTTCATAATTTTGCCTTTAAACAGTCAACTTTCTCCTTCCCCAATTTGCTAACCCAAATTTTAAGTTCCCACCTTGAATAGCAGCATTCCTTGTCCTCAGCCAGAAGTTAGGGCTCCACTTGCCACTTTCCACCTCCGCCTTAGCCCAGCGGCTTTACCCTTGAGGTCCCGTCTTCTTCACTTCATCTCACCCGTGAGTCTGAGCTCACAGGGACTGAGTGAGGCCGAGTAATCGTGACTGTGCCTGCCTTAGGTTGTCCCAGGGTTTTGAGGTGGGATCTTACCCGTCATGGGCTATCCAGCCTTCCATACTCGCCTGATACGGGGGCCAAGTGGGCAGGGGTGCTATGAGGGGAGGGAACACACTGGCTCTGGAAATTAAATGAGTGTAAGCTGCTTCCTTCATTGCATCTTATATTAACTCCTTCAGATTCTTTCCTAGAATAATTTCACATATGGCACTTTGTGTATGTGTGTTTTCTATTCATTAATGTAATTGTCAGTTATTTTCTCTCTTCATTTTACTTTTTTATCTGTTTGTTTGTAACATTCTACTTTAGTTCTACTAAATCTTCATGTAAAAACAATACACCCTCATTTCACGCACACACTCTTTTAAATATACTAAATTCTTTGCATTTGTCAGCATTCACATCACAACCTTCAACGTGCTCACTTTCACTCCTGCAAGACGCAGAGACGGACATCTCCTTCACCTAACCTAAAACTAAATTACCATATTAACATACAATTACTGAAATTCAAACTCAAATACACCGTCTGTTTTAATAAAGTCAAAGAGTAAACGGGTGTACCAAGTGTATGTACTTATGTGTTTTTAAAATGAAAGAAAAGAAACTCAAACTCTTATAACATCACTCATGCATCTCTTAAATTAAAAACACTTTCAAACTTTAAAACATCCTACTTTACATCACCAAAGAAATACCTCTCACACCTTTATTCATCATTCAAAACCTTCTAGTCACCGCATTCACACACTTAAACTGTGACCAGAGTTGAGGAATATAAATCAAAACACGCGTATTTTAGACATGCTTGTCATAATCAAAAAGAGCAAGTAAACAAAAACAAAGAAAAAACGATTGAAACCTCTATTAATTCTCACAGCACACACAAGAAATTGAAAAAATAAAACACACCAGCAACTACTGCTGGAGAGAAGTAGTATGTTAGTTTTAAGTATATACAGTGCACCCAATATATTTATATATCTACATCCAAACTCAGTCAATTACTATACATCCACTACGGCAACTCAATACTTTATTTATAGTCCTCTAATAAACATAAATGGCATTTTAAACACACATTCAACAATATTTGCAGCAGTATTTGTAAAACCAGCTATGGTTTAAACAGTTCACTGCTTACTAATTTGCACTTTCACACTCACACACACTCCGTCTAAAAATAGCTCCAGCATTGCCTCAGACTCCTTTCACACAGAGATCTCTTATATTTACAAAGACGTCTTATATTTACAACCACTGTCAGATCTGTCAGCTTTAGCGCCTAACCAATTTTGACAAATTTAAGTTAACGGTCCAACCGATAAAAGTCCAACTTTTTTGTAATCAATTAACCAGTATCTGTCCAACAGTTTCTGGCCTCATCTCTAAAATCCCTAACTCAATTTAAAAGTGTCCAACACCCAAGGTCCAACCTTTGCTGCCCAAAAAAGCGCAGATTACCGTTCCAAACGGTAAAGTGGTCCAACCACTAGTTATTCTGGAGTGCCCCAAGCTCCACAGTGACCAACTGACTATCCCTCTTCGAGGACAATGCCTAAGCGTCCCTGGCATTGGCAAGCGTTACCTCTGAGCACTGCGCTTCTTACCAGTCCAACTGGCGTTCTTGAGTAATTTATAATATTCTGGAACAACAGTAAAACACCCAACAAAGTGTAAGACTGAAGCAGGTCCAACCTTATAACCAAAAAATAACCAAATTCCCTAAGATACTAAAATCATTGAGCAGTCCAACTGCTTTCCACGGTCCAACCGTATTAAATCCTTTTAGCGGTCCAACCGCATTCAATCATTACCAGCAGTCCAACTGCTTTTAAATCCTCAGTACTGTCATGAGATTCTCATCAAAATCAAAGCAGACATTTACCGGCAACTTTTACTGAATAGACATTTAATTTTATCATCCAATTCAGCACATTTCGGATAAAATCAACAGGCCTGTGCCTACCTCTTTTTAAAGGCGCCTGTCTCCTCAGTTTGGTTGCCGGGTCACGCCTGCCTGTCTGACCACAACGGACCACCGAATTTCACCATCTACACCTCCAATCCTCCCTCCTCAACCACCGGACGAAGCCCCCAAAATGTTAAGGTTCAAAAATTGAGGAAGGAGAGTACAAACAACCATTGGTCCAGAAGATCTTGGTCAAACAATGATTTTTAATGAATACACACGTGTGGGAAGAACACTCTGTACGCAGACAGCAAGTGGTCTTCGACTTAATCAAAGCATACACAGATTTTTATAGCATCAGGGTTTGATTTACTGACGCCCCTTCACAGATACATTTTATACATAGATCAGATCAACACCACAATGACTTTTAACACAGAACATCATCTTCTATTTTCATGGCCGATTCCTCCGGTCAACCTTTCAGTTCCTCTTTCTTGCCGAGAAGACAAGGACGGTTCCTCTTTTACCGAGACACTTTCGCCGTTACAATCCAGACATGACTAATCTCTCTCTCCTCTAAATAAATCTAACTCATGTGTGTGTGTCACGACCTCACATGCTCTCTGTGTCACCTCTTCACCTACTAACTGTCTGTGTCTCGTCCTCAAATGCTCTTTCTCAATTCACCTGTTGCACTTCTGACCTTTCACCAGACCAGAGGCTCATCCTTATGTGTTACAACCTAACTGAGACTATGTATATGTCATCTACTAAATAAATGTTCTAATCAAGAACCTCTACTAAAACCTTAATATAAAAATGACCTGATATAAGTGTTTTGTAAGCATGTACTGCAATTCCTTCTATAGCTCCAAGTCACTTGCACAATAGATTGTCCGGACATCGCGCTGAACAAAGCTTCCAACCTCCAATTAATTGACTGAGCTCCAACTCTTTAATAAGCACAGATATGCATTGTGTATAAAATAGTCATAACTGCACCTGAAATACAAGGTTAACATAATAACTGTATGCATAACATCTTAAGGCCATCTTAAAGCTATCTGTTACATTGTTAAAGCCTCGTCTTAGCCTGCTGCTCAAAATAACTTTCACTTCTGCAAACTCTCTGCAAGCCTGTTTCCTGTCAGCCTGTGACTTTTAGCCTTTCTGAAAGACACACTGTTTAAACCTCTGAATGCAATATAAACTCCAGATTATATTATTAATGCAATGGTAATGATGACAATTACTTAACAATAGCAGTAAAATAATTTCCCTGCTCCACATGTTCAATACTGAACTGTACATTTAGTCTTTTTAAAGGCAGCAAGTTTTATTCAGTGTTTTCATAAAAGCCTTATTTCTATCCATTTACTGCTATTAGGAAGAACACGTGAGGTTTAAGACCTGGACCAGTTTGAAACCTTTTGTCCTCCACAGTGGAAAATGGGTGGAAATAAAAATGGGTCTCACTTTAGCCAGCTCCTAATTTTATCAGTTCTACTCTCAGCGTCTCCTGTATATCTCCTGTATAAATGTTGCACTCAGCTTTGTGGTCTCCAATATCACTGAAATGCAGCCAGATGCTGCTCATTTTGCCTTTTCACTCTTTCCTGACACGCTTGCATTTCAGTACAGCTCCCATTTCTCTGTGTACTGGTCTCTACCACTACCCTTGCTGTCTATGGGACATGTCTTCTTTCACATAATGGTATGATCCCAGTCTGTCTCTTAAAGTGTTTGGCCACATGGTTTGCTCATCAGAATAACATCTCAGCCCTGCTCACATTGATTATCAGCAAGCCTGAAAATTCATCAATATTTGACATATGAAATTATCTCAAGGGCTGGATTTGGCCCACGGGCCATATGTTTGACACCCCTGGTTTACACAGTTTGGTATTCAATGTACAAGTGAGTTAGCTCTCAGCTAACTAGCAGACAAGCTAACTGCTGGGACTGCGTCTTTCTAACAAGAGCGTCAGACACTCAGACCGGTTTCCTTTGTGGATGATGATGTGTTCTCACACTGATCCTTCATGCTGATGCTGCCATCCACCCACTGCTCCTGGATTCCTCATCATCATCTCCATCAGCCCTCACAATACTCCACCTTCTTCAGCTCCATGTTCAGCAGCCTGGATGGACAGTAATTCTTTCCATGGGTTATGGTGGGACATTGAGAGCTGAAGTCAAACAGCAGTGAGAATGAAAGACTGATTCATTTCTATTTAGTTTTGTGATGTGCAGCTTTGTTCAGAGCATTAAGGCCCAGCAAAGATTACTGAGGTCACAGAGTCCTGATGAAACCTGTGTGCTTATAGAAACTGAGACCAGATGAACCAGAATAGAAGGAGATTAAAATGAAGTGTCAGCTACACAAAGGCAAAGCTATTCAGTTGTTGCTGTGAGTTATTTAAATGGAGGATGGAGTCAGACTTTAAGCTGCTGGACTCAGTCACTATATCCTGTTGTCCTCATAGAACCTGGACACACAGACTCACCTGTGACACAGTGACACACAGTGTGGGCTACACACACATTAGAAAGTGGATCAGTCACACTTGTGCAATCATTTGTTGTGCTGGGAAACCATGAACACTTTGAATCACATTAATGGTTTTGTTACAGCAACATTCAGTCATGAGTTCAAAAGTAGTGCATTGTGTACTTATTTTAATAGTACTGCAGTATGAGAAGTGCAACATTCAGTGTGCAGAAACAGATCAGGTGCTTTCTAACAGCAGTGTTCCCTTTAACACAGCAGCAGTTCAAATATTTCTGTCAGTCTGAGCTGAAACATGAATCTAATCAAAGATCAAATCAAAGTTCTTTGCCTCTGCCAGGACGTTAACATTTGATCTAGTTTTTTACAAAGTTCCCTCAGCGTCCAGAGCCACCAACATACCTTTGATCAACAGCAAGTGAACATTTATAAATGTGTGTTTCCAGAACAGGAAGCAGCAGAACTATTGTTCTGTTATCAGGCAGCAGCACAAACGCTCATCAGCTCATTTACTGTGCAGGACTTTGAGTGTGTGAAGTGTGTGTTTGTGCTGGATTTCCTTTGGAGAATCTCAGTCAGAAACCAGACAAAGAAAAACTCTTTCAACAGTCCAGGTTGAGTTGACAACATGAACTGCATTTATCTTCCTCTGACTGACATGTTCTTCCTCCTCTGCACCGAGCCAGCTGCTAAGACTCACAAGCTCATTGACATTTTCTGATGATAAAGAAACTCTCTTCTTCTGCACAATATGAGCAGCAACAGAGAAGAAGCTTTCACAGGTACAGATGTTGCAGCTGTGGCCAAGTACATGTGCTGCATGTTGGAGCAGCACTCTAATGGACAGGCCTCTGTACTGATGGTGGGCTCTGCTCTGTATCCACCACACTGTTCTCAGCTGAGTCTTCCTCCTGTTCACACTCTGATGAAGCACCAACAGGGCCAACTTCTTCTCTGGTGGCTCGGATGTTGTTGCTTCCACAGGTGTCCCTCCAACAACCCTCTGTTCCTGCAGTGAGTTCAGTAAGATCTGGGTAAACACTTGAGCTCCTTGAATCTGGCTCCAGCAGCAGTTTTCACATATACAATGTTGGCATTTTGCTTGCGTGTCTCCAGGTCTGTTCTGAATGTAGACTTGAATTTGACCACGTAGGCGGGGTCATCATCTGAGCTCTCCATCACCTGAGAGAGATGACAAAACACAGAATCACAGAGCATGAAACCAACGTTTCTCCTCCCAGAAGTTCAGTCACAGACCTGCAACAGAAACAAGAAGATTCAAATGACGCAGAGCTTTCATTTACTTATATCCACAAACATGTCCTCTACATATTCATGCTGTATTTACACACACATACAGAGGCTGTTTGTCTCTCACACACCGACAGGACACTGAGAAATACATCATGTTAAATATACCTGCAGGCTTCCAGCTGTGCACTTTGTCCCTGTTAGCTGTGATTGCCATGGCAACCTTGGTGTTGTGGGCGATGCAGGGACGTGTTCAAAGGCAGACGTCTGGCAGCAGCATCATATTTGATGCACTATCTGTACTGAGTGTGCTGACTTTATTTCAAATGTCCCACTGCTGTGCAACATGAATCACATGTTCTGCACGTTTCTGTAACTCCCAGGTAACCATGGTTACCCAGCCACGCCCAGTAGTGTCCAGAGAGACCAACAGCTGGTTCATGTTGTAACGCCGTGGCTTTCGTAGTCTCTCCTTTTTCTACAGCTCATGTGTTCTTCTTGTGATGCTGCGTCTTGAGGCTCATACATGCCGTCATTTGTTGATCCTAAGAACGTTCCTCAGACCGACTTCTTCAACAACAGATAACTTTAGTTGTATCAACACTGCCTCCTGGAACAGTTTAAAATGAACATGTCAAAGATCTGTACCTGTCTCCATGTTTCTGTCCCCGCCCCTTTCTTTCTGTCCTGGGTCATGTGAGCGCTGCAGTAGTATTAGGCCCACCCTCAATGCTCCCATTGGCTGAGACGCATAATGACGCCCATTTCAAGCCAGCACTGATCAACATCCCTCCTGTGACCCATGGCTGTTATATTCAGAGCCAGTGAGCACTTTCACAATAATCATGATTTTAAAAACTGTGATTAAAATAATTGCTGACGTTAATCAGTTAATGAGTTAACGAGATTATAACAGGTTAAGTTGCCCTAATAATTCGACTTTGGTGACAAACTGATGTGATCTCCATGTTTCCTTTGTTGGACTGTGGGCGAGTGTCAGAACTGAATGTACTGAGTAACATGTAGAGTTTAAACATGTGTCAGTTCCAGTTTTAGAGCTCTAAAGTGCAGCTATCATGTTAGGAATATGTTAGGAATAGACAGGAACACTGAGGTCAAATCTTTATTTTACCACTCGCTGTGTTGCGACTTTCATCCGTAAATAAAGCCGCGGCCGGCTGAGTTGGTTGTGTCCCTGTGACGCGCCTCCAATAATCCATAATGAGTCGTACTTGTACTTTGCGCATTTATTTTAAGAACAAAACAAAAACAAACATTTGCGCTTTCAATCAATTTACAACTAGCGCATGGATTAACTGGTGTGCCAAAAAATGACGGTCAACAGAAAAGTTTGCCCACAAACCACTCACCCAACACACCTGCTGCGGACACAGACACCACGTAAATAGACTGTGACCACACCCACATACCATCACCTGAGACGCAGGTAAAGCTATACACCTGTGCCACCAAAACAAAAAGGAAAAACATAAACATTGACTTTGGCTCTTACAATACCGGCCCCTAATTATTATCTTTTAAATAATAATTACAAAATAATCAAGTCTTACATCATTTGCTTGTTCATAAAACATGTCAATCACCCTTTAGTGCAACATGCATCAGTACTACTACTTGTGGTTCACCATCTGTGAAGTTAATAACCCATAAATAAAAGGAGTAGGTCACTTAAAGATTATCCAGTCAGTCCAATATGTTAAATATTCTCCGTTTCCTGCAAAAGACAGACTTTATTTATAGGTCTGTTTAAGAATCCAGTCTTTGTCTTGATCCGAAGATGACGAACAAATCCCCTTTTGTCCTGGATTGTCTCTTCTATTTTTCCAGTTATCCAGGAATTCCGTGGTGCGGAATCATCAACAATGATCACAATGTCTCCTGGCATGAAGTTTCGTTTTGGCTTGCACCATTTCTGTCTTTGTTGCAGTTGTGGAAGATATTCTTTAATCCACCTTTTCCAGAATAAATCTGACATATATTGGACTTGTTTCCATCTGCGACGAGCATATATGTCATCTTTTTGAAAACATCCTGGTGGTAATGATGGTGCAGTCTTAAGAAGCAACAGGTGGTTTGGAGTAAGTGCTTCAAGGTCATTTGGATCTGTAGAAGCCTTTGTAATAGGACGGCCATTCAAAATAGCTTCAGCTTCACATAAAACAGTCCTGAGGCTCTCTTCATCAAGACTTTGTACATTTAAGGTGGAATTAAGAATCTTTCTCACAGATCTTATAAGTCTTTCCCATACACCTCCATGATGTGAGCCAGCTGGGGGATGGAAAGTCCATTTAATGCCCTTTTGAAGAAGGGTATTGTGTATACGACATTGATTCCAATCTGCTATCATTTCCTTCAGCTCACGATGGGATCCCACAAAGTTGGTGCCGTTGTCAGATCGCAGTTCTTTTACTTGACCACGTCTGGCAATAAAGCAACGAAGGGCATTGATAAAAGAGTCTGTGTCCAGTGATGATGCCGTTTCAATATGAATGGCTCTTGACGCTAAACATGTGAATATCACACCGTAGCATTTTACGGTAGTCCTTCCACGTTTCACCAGAAACGGTCCGAAATAGTCCACTCCAACATATGTGAATGGTGGTTCATCAGGAGTTACTCTGTGTAGGGGCAGGTCTGCCATTTGTTGTTGTCCTGGTGGGGCATTTACGCGCCGACACACAATGCATTTAGCCACAATTTTTCTTATAGGTACTGTGACACCTGGAATCCAGTATTTTTGACGCAGTTTAGATAACATGTGGTTACGACCGCCATGACCCACTGCTTCATGGACATGTTGAAGGATTAGGTTAGAAATGTGGAAGTCTTTGGCCAGAATAACAGGATGTTTTCTCTCGTCTGGCATTGCAGTTCTACTGAGTCGTCCACCAACTCTCAACACACCTTCTTCCAGGATGGGAGTAAGTTTATAAATGTGACTGGTTCTCTTAACATTCGATCCTTTTGTTAAACAGGAGATTTCATCAGCAAACCGCTTCCTTTGACAAAAGGAGATTATAGCCATTTCAGCGCTAATCAGCTCCTCAACTTTGAGACTGCTGGTGTCCAGACAGTGTTTCTTCATTTGAAGTTCAAGATTTTGTTCAGGATCATGTTTAATCTGTAGTTTTCTTCTACTGTAATGCAGAAGCAGTTTTTTAACTCTCAGAATCCATGCTACTGCACGCTTCAACCGAGTCCAGGAGGAAAAATACTGAATGAAGTGAGAAACCGGATCCATTTCTTGTGACGTCTGAACAGCATTCATTGTTGTTTTAATTTCTGCATCGCTTGATGAGATTTGTTTCACTTCATCTGGATTCTGAGGCCACTCTTCTTGTGGTAGTAGAAGAAATGGAGGTCCAGAGAGCCAAGTTTGTTTATTTTTCAAAAAGGATTGTACTGTTAAACCTCGAGAAGCCAAATCTGCTGGATTGTTATCCGTGTCCACATATCTCCATTGTTGAGGATTTGAAACTTTGACAATCTCAGAAACTCTGTTGGCGACGAAAGTGCGGAACCTTGTTGTTTTATTGTTGATATATTTTAGTACAGAGGTGCTGTCAGTCCAAAATACTGAGTCCTTCAGTTCCATCTGCAGCTCCTTTTTCCACATTACATCCATTCTGCTTGCTAAGGTGGCAGCAGTTAACTCCATTCGAGGGATTGTAACTGGTTTTAAAGGAGCAACACGTGCCTTTCCCATAATGAATGCACAGTGTGCCTGGTCTCGTTGGTTCTTTAGTAACAAATAAGTCAATGTTCCATAGCTGTCCTCAGATGCATCTGCGAAATGATGCAACTGAGCTGTTTTTACAGTTCCAAAACTGTTGGTTTTAAAACAACGATCAACCTTGAACTCCTCCAGCTTGTAGAGCTCTTGCATCCAAATAGTCCATTCTTGTATAACTGCATCAGGTAATGCATCATCCCATCCAATCTTTTTTCGACACAGATTTTGCAGAATCTTTTTAGCAGTTAAGATTACTGGTGCCAACATTCCTAAAGGGTCATAGACAGAGCTGACTACAGAAAGGATGCCACGTCTTGTCAAAGGTCGATCTCTTAGAGTGATTCTGAACTTGAAAACGTCAGACTCCACACACCATTGAACGCCCAAAACTCTTTCCACCGGAAGTTCATCACTGATCAAGTCTAGATCCTTTATTTTGCTTGCTCTGTTACTTTCAGGTATTGCAGCCAACACATTACGACTGTTACTTATCCATTTGTTCAGTGGAAAGCCTCCTTTCAAGCATATGGCACAGAGTTCATGATAGAGATCGATCGCATCCTCTTCTGTGGCTGCTGAGACGAGACAATCGTCGACGTAAAAGTTGTTCAACATTGCATCCACGGCTTGAAGGCTAAACTGTTGTTTATGATCTTCAGCACATTTCCTTAGTGCAAAATTTGCACAACTTGGAGATGAAGTTGCTCCAAACACATGTACTGTCATCCTGTATTCAACCATGGCTTGAGTGTAATCTCCGTTGGGCCACCAAAGGAATCTCAACATATCTCGATCCTCCTCTGGTATTTTAACCTGGTGAAACATGGCCTTAATGCCTGCAGCAATGACAACAGGTTCTTTACAAAATCTTGTCAGAACTCCAATTAACGTGCTGGTCAAGTCTGGACCTTGTAAGAGCTTGCTATTTAGCGACACTCCTTGATACTTGACTCCACAGTCAAACACCACTCTAAGGGTTTTCTTTTGCGGATGCAGCACACCATGGTGCGGCAAATACCATTTCCTGCCATCCGTCCGTTCTAAGTTGTCTTCTGGTACCTTTTCTGCATAACCTTCAGAGATCATATCTGACATAAAGCTGTTATAGTCCTGCAGAAAAGTAGCGTTCTTCATAAGTCTTTTCTTCAGATTCTGAAGGCGTTGTTCAGCAACACTTTTATTATCTGGCATGCAGACCTTTAAGTCTTTCAATGGGAGTCCAATATAATAATGACCATTATGTAGCTTAGCAGTATTGGAAACTTTATCCAAAAACTGTTGGTCTTCCTTAGAAGGTTCTTTCTCATCTCTGGCACACTCTGGAAAATCAGTTTTAAACTGCTGATTCAAGTTTCACCACTGAAACTCTATTGACACTTATCTGTGGCTGATTGTGAACTTCAGTTTGAGTCTCACCCAAAGGTCCGTTCACTGTCCAGCCAAGGACAGTTTTAACAGCATACGGTCCATCTCCAACACTTCTAATGACATCCAGTGGTTCTAGAGCCTTTGGTACATTCAAGCCAATTAGCAAATCGATTTCAGAGTCAATTTCTGGCAGATGTACAGACTTCAAATATGGCCACCGGATTATATCGTGCTGGTGAGGAATGTTTCCTTTATAGACAGGCATAGTGAACTGAGTATAAAGAATGGGAAGATCACAAAACTCATTTCCGTCTAGTCCAGCGACTTCTAAATCTGCAATAATATCCGTTTCAACAACTTTATTTTGTCCCATAGTTCTCAGCAGAATGTTGGATCTTCTTCCATGAATTTTCAGCTTATTCATCAGCTTTACTGTACAAAATGATGCAGTGCTGCCTGGGTCAAGAAATGCATAGGTGTACAATGTTACATTTCCTTTCTTGGCCTTAACTTTCACAGGCACAATGGAAAGTTTAAATTCATCTTTACCGGCCCCAGTAAGAGCACTGGTCTGAATAGAGACTATGGCACGATTTTGAGTTTGTTCCTTTGATTCTTGTTCTTTACTCATTGTCTTTTGATAGATGTGTAACATTTGAGGATGATTTAAACCACACGTCTTGCACCTGAGGCGCTTTTTGGAGTCTCTACTAATGTGACCTTTACAAAGACATCCGAAACAGACTCCATTCTCTTTTAGAAAAGTGATTTTGTCTTTTTGCGTTTTTCTTTCCAGCTCTTGACAATTTTCTAAGGTATGTTCACCTTTGCAAAACAAGCAACTCCTCATTTGTGTTGTTCTTTCCTTTTCCTTAACTTTGTTATTTTCTTTTTCAGATGCCATCACAGAGGTAGCAAAAGAACTTTCTTTGAATCTTGTGTGAGTTTGAGACTTAAGTTTTCTTGTGTCTCTGTTTGTCGTGCAGATATCCTTGATGTCCCCAAACACTGGGTCAGATGCGATCTTAACTTGTTTTTCTAAAAACTCCACAAGATCCTTAAATGTAGCTTGTCGATTACACTTCTCATGGAAATCACAGACTGCAGTTCTCCACTTATCTCTCTGCCTGTAGGGAAGTTTCTTTGTTATAGCTAACATGTTGGCGGGCATGTCAAGCTCCTGCATATAACTGAGATCTTCCATAGCATTGCAACAGCCTCTTAGGAATATTGTGTAAGCTTGAAGAGCTTTGGTGTCCTCTGCTTTTATTGAAGACCAAGCAAGTGCTTTGCTCATGTAAGCCGTGGCAAGTTTATGTTCATTCCCAAAATGCTGCTGTAATAAAGACTTTGCCTTTCTGAATCCTGCTTCTGAAGTCATGTGTAGGCAACTTCTTACAAGTTCTCTTGGTTGACCCTTTGTGTGTTGTTCCAGATAATAAAGACAATCTCCAGGGTTTGTATTTCTGCTTTCAATGTTGTGTTCAAATGATTTAATAAAAGTCTGGTACTGAAGTGGATCTCCATCAAAAACTGGGATCTCCTTTTTAGGTAATGAAGAAAGACTATGTTGTTGGATTAATAAAGCAGTGAGTTCGTTTTGCTTACTCATGACAGATAAGATGTTACAGTCTTCTTCATGACTAGAAATTTGAGAAGGTACATGTTTATTTTCACGTGAATTTCTAATGTTTGACTGATATGTCAAGGGATCTTCAGAAAGAGTCTGAGGTTGTATTGGAACTCTGCCTGTGGTTAAGAGGGATTGTGAGTCTGCAACATTATGCTCCCTAAAGATATGCACATGTTGCCTTTCATGTACAGGAGTATCCGGATTAGTATTCAACACTTGAGTTACCTTCTGTCCCTTTTCAAAATATGACTCCATACCATCTGATATTTTTGATAGTTTACTTTTAATACTGGATCCTTTTGAGCCTTTCAGTACTTTCATTTTTGCAACCGTGGCAGCTATATTTGTTTCCAGCTCCAGTTGCTCCCGCTGTCTCCTTAACTGTGCTTCATGTTCCTCCAAGGCGTGTTTATCCTTAAGCAGTTTTTGCCTTACCATCAGAGCAGCTGCTTCAGCTTCAGCCATTATTCGTGCTGATGTTGTACTTGATGCTCTGGAGTTTGAGCTTGAAGAACAGATTTTACTCTTTTTGCTTCCTACGTTTGAAACACTGTCACCTGGCTGTATTTCATCTTGTATGTCAGAATTTGTTTTAACCTGCTTTGGAGATGTTAAGATGTTATTTTTATCATTTGTGGAAGAAACCGTCTCCTTTGATAAAACAGGCTCAGCAGAAACGGGCACATCCAAAGTAACAGCAGTAGGCACTTTCTCAGCTTCATTGTCTTTTTCCATATATGGTCTTCCAGCTTCAAGAAGCCACCGTTTCACATCTTCAACAAAATCATCATTACATTTTGTTATGCGTCCAAACCAGTCAATATGAGCATCTTGTTCATCTTTAGGAATCAATAAAATGAATGCATCATGAACAGCTTTGGCATTTTTATACAAATCATTCAGTTTTTCCAAGTTAAGCAGCACAGCTTTTGCATTGTCATCCTTGTTCATCAAGTCTTTAATATCACGAGTTAACCCTTTAATCTTGTTAACATGAGCTTTTCGCTCTTTCTGCAAAGTGTCCATTTTAAAAGCAAGCGCTTTAGCCGTCAGTTTTGCAGAGCTTTTTTCTTCCAGTTCATGTTCGGCTTCTTTTATTTCACTCATCGTCACTTTTTCACATGCATCAAAACAACATTATATTCCACAGCTTCAAAGATAGACCACAGCCAATACTTTTCTTCCGTGTAACCATTGCGCAGCAGCGTCACAGGCTGTCAAAACCAGAGCAGAGTCCTCCAGCTTGCCGAATCAAGCACACGCACGCACGCAACGCAGATCAAACCAATGTCCCCAATGGACAAGCGATGACACTTACAAACTGTGTTCAAAACATCCAATAATACACAGAGTGAATCCGCGTGTCCTACCGCTTCTGAAGTGTCTGTTGCGCTGCGTTCCACCATGCCAGTGTGACGGTGACGTTTCCAATTACTCATTTGAGAACTGCGTCCACTCATCTGAAAGCTCCGTGACTCCAAAACGTATATCCAAAAATCCTCTTCATTGTTTTGATGCGTGCAATAAAAGACAAGGGTTTTCTGTTGACTAAATGTTGCGACTTTCATCCGTAAATAAAGCCGCGGCCGGCTGAGTTGGTTGTGTCCCTGTGACGCGCCTCCAATAATCCATAATGAGTCGTACTTGTACTTTGCGCATTTATTTTAAGAACAAAACAAAAACAAACATTTGCGCTTTCAATCAATTTACAACTAGCGCATGGATTAACTGGTGTGCCAAAAAATGACGGTCAACAGAAAAGTTTGCCCACAAGCCACTCACCCAGTACACCTGCTGCGGACACAGACACCAGGTAAATAGACTGTGACCACACCCACATACCATCACCTGAGACGCAGGTAAAGCTATACACCTGTGCCACCAAAACAAAAAGGAAAAACATAAACATTGACTTTGGCTCTTACACGCTGCATTCTTGATGTTCATGAATTCAGCAGCTTCATGATTGTCTGCAGCATTAATCTCATATTTCCATTAAAGTGTTGAATTTGACTGTTTGATGTTCTTTATGATCTCTGGCACCAGTTCATCTGTAGGCTGAGCTCAGTCCATCCAGTTAGTGAAATGATGTTTAAAGGTCTCCTTGTTCTGTGAGCGTGCACAGATCCTGAAGCAGAAAGCCTGGGTTACAGAGAAATGATCATCACTGTGATGATGCTCATCATCTCTGACTGGGATCTGAGGTTTTGTCAAAGCAGCAAAGAAAGCCTGGCTATGTTGGACTGGGTGTGGCAGCAGCTCCCAGTTTGAGTTCAGGAGACAGACACCCTCTCTACTTTGAAGATCAGCTTCAAACTTTCCTTTTTAATAAAGCTTATAGTTCGAGCTGGATCAGGTGACCCTGAACCATCCCTTAGTTATGCTGCTATAGGCTCAGGCTGTTGGTGGACTTCCCATGATGCTCTGCTTTCTTCTCCCCTCTTTTCACTCCTGATGCTTTTATATGTCACTACTGCATGTCCTTAACTTCTGTCTCTCTGTTTTGTTCTTGTCTCTCTGAGCTCATCTCTTCTCTTTCCCCTCACCCTGCAACCAGTCATGGTAGATGCTCCTCCTGGAGCCTGTTTTCACTGGGAGGATCTTTGTGTCAAAGGGAGTTCTTCTTCCCACCATCACCAAGTGCTGCTCACAGTGGAGGCGGTTACCTTACACTGTTAAACAGCTTCAGATGACTGTTGTTGTCTGTTGGGTATTGTCACTTATAAATAAAGTTACAATGGATGGATAGATGTTATTGTGACAAAGAGAAAACGGTTGTTGACAGATAGATTGTTGTTTTGTGTGTCTGCAGTCTGTCAGGCTGTCTGATCACAGAGGAAGGCTGTACTTCTCTGGCCTCAGCTCTGAGCTCCAACCCCTCCCATCTGAGAGAGCTGGACCTGAGCTACAATCATCCAGGTCCCTCAGGAATGAAGCTGCTGTCGGCTGGACTGAAGGATACAGGCTGGAGACTGGACACTCTCAGGTATGGAGAGAAAATCTGATAGAGGAGGAAGAGCTGGAAACATTTCCTGTGTCTTTCACTCACTTCCTGTTTGTTTCCTGCAGATGAGACATGAAAAATCACACATGCAGGAATATTTTCAGGGACAGACACACTAGTCTAGCTGGATAGTTCATGGATATTTATGTAGGGGTCTCCAAGGAGTCTGTTTGCAGGAACATTTAGGTCACAGGTAGAGCTGGGCGATAGAACGATAATGATATGTATCGCGATATAACTTTTACTCGATAGAGAAATTAAGCTATCGCGATAGACCTCGCCGCTCTTGTCCTCTTAAAAAAAAAAAGGTCAGCCAATCCAAATTAAGTAGCGCAGAGCCGAACCAATCACAGCCGCAGTGTCACGTCGCGTGACTTGTTACGTACAGCACAAGTGCCAAGCCGCACGTGTGTTTGTTTGGGAAGCAGCCAGCGCGTAATGGAGGAAATCAGTGTGCCGACTAGAAAAATCAACCGAGCGTGACCGAAGAGAAAGCAGATGATGGTTCCAATGCCGGAGAGATTGTCGAACGGAAGAGCCATAGAAGTTCCGTAGTGTGAAGGTATTTCGGCTATTTCAAGTCTGACAAAAACAGAGTAGCGTGCACTGTAAATTGTGCCGAAAGCAAGTCTGGAAATACAATAAACTGGTGCATGCGTCACACTGTGCGCCACGTTATTGTTTCGGTGAAATGAATTTCTACAATACTGTTACTGTTAATTCTACTCTCTGCAGTGTTTAAATGCTTACATATACACACAGTTACTGTCCGTCCACACATACGACTCGGTTCTGCTTCTATGCCGCAGCTTTGTTTACTTTTTCCCACCGAGGCTTCTAGACTTCTGATTGGCCAACATTTCTGCACGGTTAGGAATCTAAGCGCTACCTGCTGCTTTGGCATGTTCATAGCAGCGTTTTCCTTCATTTCTGCCTTTATGTGTGGACGGGATTATTTTTTAAAACGAAAACGGAAAATCTCCGTTTTCAAAAATACCCGTGTACGTGTGGACGTAGCCTCAGTCTCTGACTGGAAGCACTAATTCGTCATTCGGCTTTTGTCAGACTAAAGTAACTGTTAAAACTGTTTGAAAAGCTCAGCTATAAAACAAGGAGAGATTGAGAATTTCCTTTTAGTTCTCAGTTTATTTGATATTGGCAAAAGTTAGTCAGTTTTGTCTGTTCTTCTGTAAAACAAACTAAGATTTATTTTTAGAATTAATATTTTGTTTCTAAGTGGAATTGACAATTTAGTCTGTTTCATTTGTTCTATTTTGAAACTTAAACGCTTTAGCGGCTGCCTTTTGTGTAGTTTACAATATTTGCCTTTATTTATCTGAAAAAGTCTCATGTTCCTTAAGTACATCTACCCTGTTGAACTTATTATGGGAAATAAATATTTAAATAAAAACAAGCTGCTGATTATTTCACATTTTACTTGTGAGCAACGGCACATTTAAATCTTACAAATATAGTTATTTGGCTTATATCGTGATAGATATCGTTATCGCCTGAAATGAAAAAAACATATTGTGATATGAAAAAATCTCATATCGCCCAGCTCTAGTCACAGGTGTACCTGATATAGATACCAGTGTACCTAATAAAGTGTCAGCTAACATTTGGAAATGGAAGCTTAAATAATGACAAACTGTACATTCACAGCTGAATTCACAATAAATTTGTTCTCAAGTGCACATTTTTCTGTTATTGTTCTCAAACAACAGAATGAGAATGAAATATTGATTCTAACAGGGCCCATAAACAGCATTAGCTTAGCAACATGAGCTTATCAGTTTCCATCATGGTCACACAAATCCTTAGCAGAGAAAAGTGGCCTACTTAGCAATAGCTGCTCAAGTTGTATAAAGAAAGGGAAAACAGTATTAGCATTAGCTGCTAATGGCAGCTTACTAAGCATAAACTCTTCACATTTTATAATGCAAGGGAAAGGAGTCACTCATGGAAGCCTATTTAGCATTAACGTCTCACATCAT
The DNA here is from genome assembly GCF_965226115.1 of Aulonocara stuartgranti. Taxonomy (NCBI): domain Eukaryota; kingdom Metazoa; phylum Chordata; class Actinopteri; order Cichliformes; family Cichlidae; genus Aulonocara; species Aulonocara stuartgranti. The sequence goes on from NC_138941.1 coordinate 8,507,264, forward strand.
TATAACACAAGAGAAAAGGGTATTAGCATAAGCCACTAATGCTTATTCACCTCAAATTAGCTTTAGCTGCTAATGGTAGCCTACTTAGCATTAACTCCTCACTAATATAATGCTAATTCACATTAAATTAGCATTAGCTGCTCATATTGTTATAAGGAAAGAGAAAACGGTATTAGCATTAACTACTAATAATTATTCAGCCCTAATTAGAATAAGCCTCTAAAAGCAGCCTACTTAGCATTAACTCCTCACATCGTTGTTACCCAATGGAAAAGAGTATTAGTATTAGCTACTATCATTTTTAATAAGTAAGAGAAAACAGTGTTAGCATTATTGAATAATGCTAATTCACACTAAATTTGAATTAGCTATTTACAAGAGCATACTTAGAATTAGCCTCTCACATTGTTAAAAAGTAAGGGAAAACAGTATTAGTATTAGCACATAATGCTAATTCACGTCAAAGTAGCATTAGTTAATAATGGCAGCCTACTTAGCATTAACTGCTCACTAATATAATGCTAATTCACATCAAATTAGCATTAGCTGCTCACATTGTTAAAAGGGAAGGGAAAAAAATATTAGCATTAGCTGCTAATAATTATTCACCTAATTAGAGTTAGCCCCTAATGGCAGCCTAGTTAGCATTAACTCCTGACATCGTTATAATGCAGGGGAAAAGGGTTACCATTATCGGATAATGCTAATTTACATCAAATTAACAATAGTTAATAATGGTAGACTTCGTATCATTAGCTGCTGTCATTGTTACAAAGCAAAGGAAAACAATATGAGCATTAGCTGCTAATGCTTTTTCATCTAAAATTAGCATTAGCCACTAATGGCAGCCTACTTAGCATTAACTCCTCACTAATATAATGCTAATTCACGTCAAATTAGCATTAGCTGCTAGCATCAGCCTACCTAGCACTAGCTGTTCACATTGTTAAAAGGGAAGAGAAAATGATATTAGCATTAGCTACTAATAATTATTCACCCCTAATTAGAATTAGCCGCTAATGGCAGTATACTTAGCATTAACTCCTCACATTGTTATAATGTAAGGGAAAAGAATTAGCATTATCTAATAACGTTGACCTTGGCCCACTGGAAAAGTTCAGAACTAAAGATTTAGGAGTGTTTCTCGGTAGCTCTTTCTCATTTGAGAAACAAATGAATTCTGTTATTAAAACCAGCTGTAAGGTTTATATTGTTGATTGTCATTTATGCTTAGAAATATTTACTCATATATGCTTAGAGTTGTATAATCGATTGCATGATGATAGAGGTTTGATCCTCAGTAGTCTGTAAAGACTCTGTGTGCCTTCCAGAGTGCTCTGGCATGCACACAGCACTTCCCATACGGTAAAAAAATATATTTTAAAATACATTTTGAAATATATTTATATATTTAAAATGTATTTTAGCACATATATTTTTTGGCCATTTTTTGTATATTTTGAAATGTATTTCAAAATGTATTTTAAAATACATTTTGAAATATGTTTATGTATTTTGAAATGTTTTTTAGCACATATATTTTTTGGCCATTTTTTGTATATTTTGAAATATATTAATAAAATATATTTCAAAATACAATTTAAATTTATTTAAAATCATTCAAAAAAATATAAATTTAACCCTTCATATATTTCTAAGAAAACAGATTCACATGTAACATCTGAAAGAAATCTTTATTTGATGTTTAAAACATACATATAGCATATCAATCAAGCAAGGAATATTCATTTTATAAGTTTATTCTCATTACATACTCAAACATTCTAAAAGAAACACACACACATATACATATATGTGTGTGTGTGTGTGTATATATATATATCTATATATATATACACACACACACATATGTGTGTGTATGTGTATATGTGTGTGTGATTGTATGAACATAAGTCAGCATACTTAAAATGTAATTTCTTTTCCTTTTCCAGCAGTCTCAGTTCCCCCAGCTTTCACGGCAATCCTCAAAGCCCTTCTGGACACGCTGGGAAACCCCTTCCTTACCGCCACTGTAACAAACAAAAGTCACAGTTCTATTACTTTTATCAGAGTTAAAATAAAAATGTGATTTATGTTAGCTGGCTTCATTTAGCAAACAGATATTTCTGTTTATATAGATACAGATATTAATACAGATATATTTTACGCATAATTTCTTTTTTTTCCTAGATGGGAAGTCTATCCAGTTCACATTACAGTAATGCTAACACCCCTTTTGGTCGTCTCTCCTTACCTTCCAGCATTCATAAATCTGTTGACCTTCTTTGTCTGAGACCAACCACTACAATGCATCATCACCTATTTGTATTGGTAACTTACTTTACAACCTATTTTAATGGTTGCAAAGTAAGTTACTTGTGCTGTATGCAATTTTAGATACACAGAAAGTCTTCACTTACTATATATGGCTGTCATAGTGTCCTTATCAAGGGCAGTTCTTCACTCTGCGCCGATGTCCGTTTTGCTCTGTCCTCCTATAAAAAGCATGAACATTTGAGTGTTTGACTAGTTTTAGATTTCCAAAAATTTGATATTTGTACAACTAAACATTTGAACTACAATTATATGCTATTGAGCGATACTTTTATGGGTAATTTTTGGTAAAGAAACTGGTGACAGAGTTGTAGGCTTTTTAAAGTACTATTAGCTAACCATTTGAACTGACTTTCAAAGCTGATTACCTTTTAAATTGCTGTGGATCAAAACCTCCAGTGGGAAGGCGGCCATTAGAAGAACACGCACCATTGAACCTGAAAATAACAAAAACAAACAAAAAACAGAACAATATATAGATACTGTTTATATAGGGTAATAAATCTCTTCTGAAGCAATATAGTTCATTTTGGGTGAAAAACAAAACATTCCTCTAAAATATATATACTGACATCAGCAATCAACATCATGATTGTAATTATTTCCTTTTTAGTACATCTACTGCTGTTTGCATGTGTCAAGCACTACGACTGTATCTATGCATATAAATTCACCATATATATCCAGCAAAAATGTTTTGTTATAGGAAAACAAACAAAGGCATTCAATCAGAGGTGAGAAATTAATTGGGAATATGAATTATAGGTGAACTATTCTTTACCTACTAGCAATCAAGCTTCTTTAACCAAGAAGCTTGAAATATTTGAATGTAAAATAAAATAAATAAATAAATAATAATAAAAATAACATGATGTAATTAAAATGCACAACTTACATTAAGGAAATCTGCATTTGTATCCACAGGCTAAAAGTAAAACAGTAAATGTGTTAGTGATAGTACAGGTATTTGTAAAAAAAAAAAAAAAAAAAAGAGGCAGTAACTGTGACGCTTCTAGTGGGATGCTAAATGCAGAGATTTATATTTACAGTATAATACTGCATGTACGGGTAGCTGTGTTGTGAACTGTAACTGAATATTAGAGAATCTCAGAGAAATTAAATGTATTTATTTTTTGAATTTATCAATCATAAAACCGTCTGTTTTGAAGGCCTGTTACGATAGCGACTTTTTGTTGGTCGGTATATTGCCCCATAAACAATTGCGGCAAGTTATGTCATTGTCATTTTAAGACCATTTTATGTCTTTGAATGTATAATCATAATATAACACCATAATAATGCAAGATCTACACACTTTCAATTGACAAACCAACATCTAATTCTTAAAGTATTTAGATCATTGAAATTAGGAATCAAAATATTAGATACCTTAAAAACTTGAATAAAGAGTAAGTTTTCTAACAAATAGAAAACAATGATATTTAATGTTATTGTTTTGTTATCATTATATTTTATTTTTGTAAATATAATGGCACATAAATTACATCATCAACAATTATTGAGGTCATGTACATGTATTGTGTGTTAAGTCGATATATCGATTATTGTGATAGGCCTACTGTTTTGGTATCATAACGAGCTTGTCAAACATGCATGACCACTAAACAATGTCTAAGCAGTAGTATTGGTCTGAATGACAACAAACATAACTAGTGTTTTGGAAAATCTGTTAGAAAACAGTTATTTCAATAATTATGATTAGCATGTGACACAGACACCGCATAAAAAACTACAACAACAAATACTTACTTTAGGAGGATGGGGGAGGGCAGCATGAGGTTGAGACTTTGACATCTGTAAAAAACAAATTCATGTATTACAAACAAGTCACTTAAAAATACATTAATGTGGCAGACTGTTCCCTGTTCAGATGCAGTGTATAAGTACAATCAGGGCTGTCACAACAATGGGGTGGGGCCAAGTGGCTGCAACCCTAGGTACAATGTGCAGGTATATATAATTACATATAATATATGTGAATAAAGCAAGAATCTGTTTAGGTTAGTCACTGTGCTGACTGATGCTTGCTAGGTTTATATGATTGCAAACTGCACAAAAACAACAACAGCAACAACATTAATGACAATGACAAACAAAATTACTTACATTTATGTAAATCTCACATTAGGAAGATCTGCATTCGATTTCATGGGCTGAAATAAATAGGCAGAAACATTACTGCTAAAAAAATAAAAAACAAAAACTCTAAAAAGCCTAAAAATGACTTAAAAAGCAAGGAAATGTGGAACATTGTAATTAGCGAACATTAATAAAGCATAACTGTTCTTTGTTTCTAACCTTGGTAAGTACTCTGTAGCCAGAAGGAGAGGTAGGATTTCTGTGAAAGCCAAATTAAATGTGAATAGGCTTTGATAGTTATTGAGAAGGCAGAATAATAAGAAAAGGCAAAAGTACGTCACAATATAATTAATTAAGTTACATATTTTGATTACCAAATTATGGAAGCGTGGAGCTGCCACCCAGGCAAAAGAAAAATAGAGCTGTATCACGTTATGACGTGAAATGTTTATTGTTCTAACATTATGCTTTTCATGTTTGTATAATATAATATCACGTTATTATAATATACATAATTGTCACGTTCGCACAATATTGTACGGACGTGATAATTATGTACATTTTTCGTACAATGTTGTTCAAACATGTTGTTCAAACATGATAGTATATTGTTAGAACGATGAACTTTTCACGTTATAACGTGATATACTTATATTTCTCTTTTGCCTGGGTGGCAGCTCTACGCTTCCGTTCCAAATACACGAGAATAAAGTAATATTATATGGGAAAAGGCACCTGCTAGCTTGATGATGGAGGCTTCTTAGACTGGCCACCCGCCTTGGCTTCTTGTCGCCACTCCACAAAATAAAGGTCCGTTTCCTCCATGCCGGCTAATTATTCATCCTCATTAAAATCTCGTATATGTTCAGTTGGCAGAATTGAGAATTTTACATCTTCCAACCACTTAATTAACGCGAACATAATCGGCTTGTTTCTTCCCGTCTCCTGTATCCGGCCGTTCCTCTCGCTGTCAGATTTCGCGCCTCAGAGACGTCGTTATTTTTCAAAAAAAAAAAAAAGAAGAAAGAAAGAAACAGTAACAACTACTAAAGAGAGTTTTTGCACGTTCATTGCACATTTGTGGGAATGTTTAAATATTTAATTTTTATTAATTACTTTTCATTGTATCTTTATTTTTTAAACCACCGTGGCAATGCGCATGCGCATACACTCCTGCACGCAAAGGGCTTTGGAGTTGACGTAATGTCGCAATGCATTGTGGGAGCGCAGCACCATCTTGGCAGGTCACGAATCAAAACAAGATTGCTACGAACCATTCTGAAATGTAGCTCAAAAGAAAATGACGGTATAGAGACAGATTCTGTCCAGATGCAAAGAGACGGTACTTGATTGTTGAAATGTGGACCCGTATGAAATATAGCCGTGGAGTAGAAACCCTGAAGACCAAACCGCTATTGACTTAGCATGATCTACTCTCATACCTTGTCTGTGGAGTCAGAGCATACACGGCGCACCAATTTCGCAATTATAAATCTCTGGAGGCGCACATCCAATTCACCAAGGACTGGGTACAAGATTTGGCTATTTTTAAGCCTCCACGTTGTGAGTACGGCGTCATTCAAGCAAAGGTAAGTCAGCTTGAGTACTGCGAGTAAAATGCGTTTGATTCCCCCCAACATTCAAATTAGTGCTAGCAAAAATTCATTCGTGAGGGGGAAATTACAGTGAGAACATGTAGAGGCTCTGTTAGAGGGATAACATAGTGAGTTCAGTGCATTGATGTGACATTGTCCTGAAGGATTTAGTTATTCTTTATGGTTAAAGAAATTGCCCTAATTAATTCATATTTATTATAAATAATCCTAATTACACATCTTGCTTCCTTGTTTGTGTCCTGTGTCACTAAAAATACATTCTGTTTTAGTTTTATACATTGATTAATGACCTGCAGAATCTGCTTGTCATATTAGGTGTCCATAGTTGTCACTTAAAGTCGAACTTTATGTTTTCTCCCTCTTGAAAGTGATTACATCCTTGCATTACATACTTTAGGTTCATTTTTTGCTGATAGGTTTCTAAAAAGAAACATGCAGATTTAGAATATAACATGCAGCGTTCTATAGATGGATACATAAAAACACTTTATTTGTTACATTTATGATAAATGGATTTGAAAGTAAATAAAACACATTTGTGTCGGACTTGGCTTATTAAAGTTCTTGTCTTTAAATGAACTTTGTCTGTGTGTGTTTCAGGTCCTGCACTCTTAAAGACTGAATTGCAGCATTGCAGCCACAGGTCATTGTGAGCATCACAGGGAAGGTTGAAGCCGCCCACTGCAGCTGTATGGCTAGAGTCGTGAAGACTTGCAGCCATGTCACTGCTCTTCTGTTTAATGTAGAAGCAACAGTGAGGATCTGTGGCACAAGGACTGTTACAGATGAACCTGCATACTGGGTTTTGCTGGGTAATATGACCAAGATACAGCCAGAGGTTGGCCATAAGATAGACTTCTCCTCTTCAGCTGCCCAAAAAAAAGGTTCTTGATCAAAACATAAACAGACCATTCGTTGTGACAGGTAAAAGAAGCCATCCTCAAAAAAGAAAAGTTCCACCTGCTACTGTGGAGGAGTTGGATCAACTGATGGGACAATATTTTTCCAAGCATAGTTCTGTTCTGAATAACCCATAATGTTTTAATTTAGGGGGCCATGTAAATACTTTGCATTTACTGAATATGTACTTACTAAATACCACTGTTCAAAAGTTGAATAAAGAAACAAAGAAATGTTTGCCTATTTTTAATTAAAAGCACTTTGTCGAACATCACATCAGTTACAATGTAGAAAAAATGTTATGTATAGTTTACAAATGACAAAATGTTCACATAAAATCATGACAGCATTTGTATAATATCACCCACTACTAGCATTCTGTAATTTACTGTCTCTTTTGAAAACTTATCACTACATAAACAGCACAAGACTTAAAAGTATTTAACAAGAGCATTTTTCCCTGGTTTTACTACCACACTGGGGCACATGTTCACCAAAACGCAGCAAACCTTTGCCATCTTATCCAGGAAGGTCACCTTTTTACCCTCACATGGAAGAAGTAATCTGATTGGCATGGTGGCATGTAGCATGTAGTTTGAAGCAGGGATTTCGTAGTGCCCCATGTGTAGTGTTGGAACCCAGTCAGGATTTGTTTCATTCATTTCATAGGCTGGTTTGTTGCAATAATGCCAAATAATTAGCAACTCTATAAATAGAAGGTAGTTCTGCATGTTTGTTCTAAGTTTGTGCTATGATCTCAGAGCGCATTGAAAATAAAATTAACAGGCTATAAATAATAATATGAACTTATTTAGAACTTACCTGAATGAAAATACTGGAGCACACCAACAGATATCTGTGGCTGGTAGAGAACTGAATATCAGCTCGTCTCGCAGCTGCTATCCAGGCTAGACGCCTTCTTTTGGTAACATCCAACACATAAGCTCCCTCATGATGTTTCCAGGTGAGGAAACAATGAAAAGAGAGCCTGTTTTCAAGCTTATTCCTTTGTCGGTAGTGCAATCTAACATTACAACCGACCACACAGCAAGCATTTGTTTGGCCTGCTAATATGGTGCCTTGACCAAAAATCCTGGCTACGCCCCATCCCGTAAGATCACGCTCCAGAGCCCTATTAACGTACGGATCTAGAAAGAAGACGCTGCATTTTTAACTCTGAGGGAGATGGAGAATGAGCCTATTTCCAAAACAGTGGAGTGTGTTCCTTTAAGTACTAAATTGTATATATTGTCAAAAACTAAAGTGTACATAGCAGTTGTTGTATCTTGTTTACTGTATCACTGACAGATAATTTCAAAGTCAATGAACGCTACATTATAGTGAGATATTGTGTAATGTGAAATACTGTAAGCAAATGAATAAATAACCTAATTCGTGATAGACCTTTGACTCTGTTTTGTTTGAATCCAACTGTTTTTTGCAGATGTGTATAAAACATGTTACTTTTAGTATTGTTATCATTATCATCATTATTGCACTAAATAAATTTTAAATAAAGGATACTTTGATATACATTCTACTGTAAGGTTGGAAATGTATTTTCTTCACCCTAAAATATGTTTTGAAATGTATTTTGGTTTGAAAGAAATATATTTTCAATTTCAAAAATATATTTTTTTGGAGCATCACAAATACAAAATATATTTACCATATATTTGAAATATATTTTGGCCAGGAAAAATTTATTTTTTTACCGTATGGGTTGGGGCCATGAGAGAGGTCGTACCCTCTCTTACTGATTTATGGTGTAGGACAGGGGTCTCAAACTCAATTTAGCTGGGGGCCGCTGCAGGCAGAGTCTGGGTGAGGCTGGGCCACATTAGGTTTTCTACAAGAAAGACATGGTTAAAAAATTCCAATCTTCTCAAATCTCTTTATTTTTATTTTTTAACACAAAATATGAAAAATAAATAAACAAATTAAGAATTAATAAGAAAATAAATCAATCTGTAATACATAAATAAAATAATAAGATATTTTTAGTCAGTGAACTTGTGTGTTTTTCTCAGTCTTCTATATCTGCTGTATTTAGATTGAAATGTCTGTATTAACAGTTCTATAACCTTCTTCTGAACATGAATGGAACACTGGAGAAAATGAACTGTTCTTCTGAACATGGCTTCTCTTGCCTACTCCTTGCTGCTAGAGACCTGGCAGCGTTTCCTCTCGCATAGCCGAGCCAGATTTGGCCTGAGGGAGGAAGCAGTTGCGACCCTCAGTATGTCTTGAAGATGATCATCCGTAAGTCTGGACCTGTACTTGGACTTATTGAAGTTCAAAGTGGAGAAGAGCTTTTGGCACAAGTATGTGCTACCAAAAAGGCACATGGTCCGCTTGAACATTCGGGAAAGCCGAGGGAAACTAGGGCTCAAGTCTCTCAAAAATTGTCCAAGCTTGTCTGCTTTTCCACTCACCTCCCTGAACTTTGCTTTGAGTTCAGAGTTGCACTGCAGCTCAATGAGCTCCATTTGAAGCACAGAAGGGGCATCTTGCACATCAAAGGAGAAGGGGTCCGCAAAAATGTGAAAGGTGGCTCTGTGTGTCTTGAAGTCAGCAAACCTGTGATCAAATTCCTCCTGTAGCCTCAAAATGACATCAACATACTCGTCAGCACTGAATGGTGTGCCTGCATCCACGAGTGCCTTGCATGCTGGGAAATGGCAAAGGTTTGTCTGAGAGAGCTGAGCTTTCCAGAGCGCCAGTTTTGTGGAGAATGCTCTCACGTTGTCATAGGCAGCACTGACAAGTTGCCCCTGGCCTTGTAACGTCTTGTTCAGTACATTAAGCTCATGTGTCATATCAACAAGAAAAGCTGAGTCCATGAGCAATTTGGGATCAGTTAGCACAGGAACACTAACTCCATCCTTCTCCATGAAGGCTTCACTTCTGCTCTCAACTCAAAAAGTCTCTTTAATACATTTCCCCTGCTGAGCCAACGTACCTCAGTGAAGTCGAGCACATCCCCATATTCTTATTTTTAATAAGTAAGAGAAAACAGTATTAGCAGTAGCGCATAATGCTAATTCACGTCAACGTAGTATTAGTTAATAATGGCAGCCTACTTAGCATTAACTGCTCACTAATATAATGCTAATTCGCATCAAATTAGCATTAGCTGCTCAAGTTGTTATAAGGAAAAAGAGAAAACGGTATTAGTATTAGCTGCTAATAATTATTCACCCCTAATTAGAGTTAGCCCCTAATGGCAGTCTACTTAGCATTAACTCCTGACATTGTTATAATGCAGGGGAAAAGAGTTACCATTATCGGATAATGCTAATTCTCATCAAATTAGCATTAGTTAATAACGGTAGACTTCATATCATTAGCTGCTGTCATTCTTACAAAGCAAACAGTATGAGCATTAGCTGTTAATCCTTTTTCATCTAAAATTAGAATTAGCCACTAATGGCGTATTGTTAAAAAGTAAGAAAAACATTGTTAGCATAAGCGGATAATGCTAATTCATCTCAAATTAGTATTAGCTAATAATGGCACCTGCTTAGCATTAGCTGGTCACATTGTTATAAGGCAAGAAAATATGGTATTAGCATTAGCTGCCAATTTCTATTTACCTAAAATTAGCATTAGCCACTAATGGTAGCCTATAGCAAAAACTTCTTAATGCTAAATGAAGTTAATTAATGCTAAGTAGGTTTAACTGAAATTAAAGTAGTGTTAGCATTAGCTGCTGATATTGTTAAAAGGTAAGATAAAACATTGCTAGCAGCAGCGGATAATGCTAACACACATAATAATTAGCATTACCTAATAATGGCAGCCTTCTTAGCATTAGCTGCTCATATTGTTATAATGCAAGGGAAAAGAGTTGGCAAAAACAGTGTTAGCATTAGTGGATAATGCTAATTCACCTAAATTAGCATTAGCTAATAATGGCTACGTACTTAGCATTACCTACTAATATTGATATAAAGCAAGAAAATATGGTATTAGCATTAGCTTCTAATGCTTTCTCATCTAAAATTAGAATTAGCCACTAATGGCATCCTATTTAGCATTAACTCTTCACATCGCAAGGGAAAAATTAGAATTCAATAAAAAAAAAAAGTGTTCACATTAGCTACTTGTATTGTTAAAAAGTAAGAAAAAACATTGTTAGCATAAGGGGATAATGCTAATTCACCTCAAATTAGTATTAGCTAATAACGGCAACCTACATAGCATTAGCTGGTCACATTGTTATAAAGCAAGAAAATATGGTATTAGCATTATCTGCCAATTCCTATTCACCTAAAATTAGCATTACCTGCTAATGGCAGTCTACTTAGCATTAACTCCTCACTAATGTGATGCTAATTCACATTAAATTAGCTTTAGCATTAGCTGCTAGCATCAGCCTACCTAGCACTAGCTGCTCACATTGTTAAAAGGGAAGAGAATACGATATTAGCATTAGCTGGTAATATTTATTCACCCCTAATTAGAATTAGCCACTAATGGCAGCATACTTAGCGTTAACTCCTCACATCGTTGTAATGCAAATGAGGCTAACTTGCATTAAATTAGACTGCTGTTATTAGCTAATGCTATTTAGCAGTAGCTGCTCACATTGTTATACAGCAAAGGAAAACGATATGAGCATTAGGTTCTAATGCGTATTTGCCTTAAATTAGACGTAGGTGCTAATGGCAGCCTACTTAGCATTAGCAGCTCAGATGTTATAATGCTAGGAAAAAGAGTGTTAGCATTAGCCGTTCACATTGTTATAAAGTTAAGGGAAATAGTGTTAGCATTAGCTATTCACATTTTTAAAAAAAGTAAGTGTTAGCATTAGTGCATAATGCTAATTCATGTCAAATTAGCATTAGTTAATAACGGCAGCCTATTTAGCATTAGCAGATAATGTTGACCTTGGCCCACTGGAAAAGTTAAGAACTAAAGATTTAGGAGTGTTTCTCGATAGCTCTTTCTCGTTTGAGAAACAAATGAATTCTGTTATTAAAACCAGCTGTAAGGTTTATATTGTTGATTGTCATTTATGCTTAGAAATATTTACTCATATATGCTTAGAGTTGTATAATTGATTGCATAATGATAGAGGTTTGATCCTGAGTAGTCTGTAAAGACTCTGTGTGCCTTCCAGAGTGCTCTGGCATGCACACACCACTTGGGGCCATGAGAGAGGTCGTACCCTCTCTTACTGATTTATGGTGTAGGACAGGGGTCTCAAACTCAATTTAGCTGGGGGCCGCTGCAGGCAGAGTCTGGGTGAGGCTGGGCCGCATTAGGTTTTCCACAAGAAAGGCATGGTTAAAAAATTCCAATCTTCTCAAATCTCTTTATTTTTATTTTTTAACACAAAATATGAAAAATGAATAAACAAATTAAGAATTAATAAGAAAATAAATCAATCTGTAATACATAAATAAAATAATAATAAGATATTTTTAGTCAGTGAACTTGTGTGTTTCTTTCAGTCTTCTATATCTGCTGTATTTAGATTGAAATGTCTGTATTAACAGTTCTATAACCTTCTTCTGAACATGAATGGAACACTGTAGAAAATGAACTGTTCTTCTGAACATGGCTTCTCTTGCCTACTCCTTGCTGCTAGAGACCTGGCAGCGTTTCCTCTCGCATAGCCGAGCCAGATTTGGCCTGAGGGAGGAAGCAGTTGCGACCCTCAGTATGTCTTGAAGATGATCATCCGTAAGTCTGGACCTGTACTTGGACTTATTGAAGTTCAAAGTGGAGAAGAGCTTTTGGCACAAGTATGTGCTACCAAAAAGGCACATGGTCCGCTTGAAGCCGAGGGAAACTAGGGCTCAATCCTCTCAAAAATTGTCCAAGCTTGTCTGCTTTTCCACTCACCTCCCTGAACTTTGCTTTGAGTTCAGAGTTGCACTGCAGCTCAATGAGCTCCATTTGAAGCACAGAAGGGGCATCTTGCACATCAAAGGAGAAGGGGTCCGCAAAAATGTGAAAGGTGGCTCTGTGTGTCTTGAAGTGATCAAATTCCTCCTGTAGCCTCAAAATGACATCAACATACTCGTCAGCACTGAATGGTGTGCCTGCATCCACGAGTGCCTTGCATGCTGGGAAATGGCAAAGGTTTGTCTGAGAGAGCTGAGCTTTCCAGAGCGCCAGTTTTGTGGAGAATGCTCTCACGTTGTCATAGGCAGCACTGACAAGTTGCCCCTGGCCTTGTAACGTCTTGTTCAGTACATTAAGCTCATGTGTCATATCAACAAGAAAAGCTGAGTCCATGAGCCATTTGGGATGAGTTAGCACAGGAACACTAACTCCATCCTTCTCCATGAAGGCTTCACTTCTGCTCTCAACTCAAAAAGTCTCTTTAATACATTTCCCCTGCTTAGCCAACGTACCTCAGTGAAGTCGAGCACATCCCCATATTCTGACTCCATTTCCTCTAAAAAAGCACAGAACCTTCGGTGCTTTAAGCCCCTGGATCTGATTTGGTTGATGCATTTCACAACAATAGACATCACATTGTCAAACTTCAGGCATTTGCTGCAAAGGACCTGCTGATGGATGATGCAGTGCAGAGCAATGGCCTCCTCCACGCCTTCCTCTTCCAGTTTGTTTTGTGCCACCAGTCCATGTTTCCTCCCTGTCATTGATGGCGCTCCATCTGTTGTTATTCCAACAAACCTCTTCCATGGCAAACCAACATTCTCAATGGCATCACACAGCTTGTAAATATCTGCTGAGCGGTGGTCTGGCCATGCATTGGAATTACTGTGAGCAGCTCCTCCATCACTTCAAAACTGTCATCAACACCACGGACATACATTGGGAGCTGGGCAGTGTCGGTGATGTCTGTGGTCTCATCAAGAGCGACTGAGTATACACTGAAACATTTGGCTTTCTCACACAGTTGGTCATAAATGTCACTTGACAGGTCAGAAATGCGATCTGCTGCGGTGTTGGCAGAAAGGCTGATGTTGCTAAACTGACCTTTCTTTCCCGGACAGACTATATTTGCAGCCTGCAATATGCACTTTTAGACAAATGCACCTTCTGTGAATGGCTTCCCTGCTTTAGCAATCATCTCACTAACCACGTGGCTCCGACTGCTGCATTATTCTCTTTGGTTGCTTTCTTGGAGAAATCTTGCTGCCTCAGTAGATCTGTTTTAAGACTGGCAACCCGGTTCGCTCTCTCGTCTCCCTGGTATTTTGCATCCAGCTCAGCATGTCTAGTTGTGTAATGACGTTTCAAATTGTATTCCTTGTGCAGCGCAACTTTCTCTGTGCAAATAAGACAGGTCGGGGTGCCCCTGTGCTCAACAAAGAAATATTGCATTTCCCACTTTTCCTGAAATTGTCGGTGCTCATCACCAACCTTTCTCTTCACCGCAGGCTTTGAAAAAGACATGTTTGGTGCTATGTGACATTTATAATTCTACTTGGTGTCACTGTCGCATTGAAGTTTCAATCAAGCGTTTAGCCGACGGACGGGGAACGTCTCAACGCGTAGAGAACGTCATTTCTGCTTCTTTTTCTTGCAACCGTAGCACGGCGATCGGCAGATAAAAAGCCGGTAGCAGTCTCCTTTGTTTTTACGCTGGAGCCACAAATTACGGTGCGACCCTATAATTAGTCCGGGTTACCGGGGACTGTTGTTGCCGATGAACAGGTGTCGCTATGTGACTGCAGACTAAATTGGGCTGCATTGAGTTCATGACTTTTCTTTTATCCCGCCGCCTACGCATCACTGTGAGAGTTAATATGAGATCTCTCTCTGTGGAAAAATAACTTTAAATCCCACTGACGTGTGTATAAATCTATATACGTATAATGTCCCGCTGGGCAGCAACTTAAAAAAACAACTTTTTTTGAAGTGTTGTGAACGCAGCGCGCTGGGGCGAATGTCGGCGTTTGCCCAATAGAAAGGAGGAAGCCAGCCAGGCACAGAAAGAAAGAAACACTCCAGGGCAACGCTGCTGGAACTTTGACTCATTGAGAAATGTTTCCCTGCTTGCATCAAGCCCGGCTGGTGTCCCCTGAGATCCATATCCCACCCTGATTGGTGGGTTAATTCAGCTCCGCCCACAACACTGTAAAGTGTCATACATTATCAAACTAACATTACATTTTCATATTAAGGTGGAGCCAAAAACTATCGTCCTGCGGGCCGCAATTGGCCCGCGAGTTTGAGACCCCTGGTGTAGGAGGACACCTACTCTGTGTCTGGTTAAGTATAAGAGCCCTTTGTTAGGGGGACCGCTGGACTCTTAGCACCAGCTTTGGGGTCACAGGGTCACATCTGGAACACACACACACACACAGACAGACACACACACACAGACACACACACACACACACACACACAGACAGACACACACAGACAGACACACACACACAGACACACACACACACACACACACACACACACACACACACACAGACACACACACACACACACACACACACACACACACACACACTATGCACAGACTGGTACTCTTTGTTCATACCTGTGTAAGACGTCATAATGAACTTGTGCATATTCATGTAAGCTCAATAAAGAGCAGTGTTACGAGGGAGCAGACGAGAGCGACTGAGGTCAAGTGAAGGAACGGCGCTGTCACAGTTCTCTCCCTCATCAATTGTCTGGTTCCAGCGGTGGGTCTGTGCTAGACGACCCATCACCAGCTTTTTCCACTGGTTACCAGTACGTGGTAGAATCCACTTCCAGATCTGGTTGTCTTTAAATCTGTGAATGGATTGGCTCCATCTTATCTCTCTTTAACAAAAGAATCCAAGTGGAGCCCTCAGGTCTGCAGATAAGCAGCTTCTGACCAGAACTAGACGTAAAAACAGAGGTGAGCTTTATCGATGGCTGCAGCCAAACTCTGGAACAGTCGCCCTTCACATCAGGTCGTCACCAACACTGGACATTTTTAAAAGCCGGTTGGAAACACATTTGTACTCTGTAGCTTTCAATCCTGACCAGTCTTTATAGTCATTACTGTGTATGTTTCCTATTTTCTCTCTACTCTGTGCAGCACTTTGGCTCAAGCTGTTTTTAAATGTGCTGATAAATAAATGTAGATTTCTTTGAATAAAACAGTGGAGCCGAGCTTTGAGCTCAGTGTGTAACAGTGTGTGTGTGAGAGCCATGTAATGTCCATGTGTGCATGCTGACTGTGCTGCTCTGACCCCCCTCCTCCTTTCAGGGTGGAGCCTGCTGGAGTCCGATGGTTGAGACCAGGTCTGAGGAAGTGTAAGTGTGTTTTTAATGGGATTCATGAAAACAAAGCAGCACACATTCAACCATCTTCATCATGTCAGGAGTCATCATCAAAGTGTCAATCAATGAACAGATGATGGATCAATAACTGCAGCTGGATTGTGTTTGTTCTCTCCATCAGATTCCTGTCAACTCACAATCGACACAAACACAGTGAACACAAAGCTCCAACTGTCTGACAACAACAGGAAGGTGACACATGTGGAGGAGGTTCAGTCATATCCTGATCATCCAGACAGATTTGATGATGATCAGCTGCTGTGTAGAAATGGTCTGACTGGTCGCTGTTACTGGGAGGTCGAGTGGAGAGGAGGCGTTGAGATATCAGTGAGTTACAGAAGCATCAGAAGGAAAGGACGCAGTGATGACTGTGTGTTTGGATACAATGATCAGTCCTGGAGTCTGATCTGCACTGATGATGGTCCTGTTTTTGTCAGGCACAATTACATAGACACACTCATCTCCTCCTCCTCCTCCTCCTCCTCCTCCTCCTCTGTCTCTAACAGAGCAGCAGTGTATGTGGACTGTCCTGCTGGCACTCTGTCCTTCTACAGAGTCTCCTCTGACACTCTGATCCACCTCCACACCTTCAACACCACATTCACTCAAACTCTTTATCCTGGGTTTAGTGTCTGGTCTGGTTCTTCAGTGTCCCTGTGCTGAGTGGAGTGTAAAGAGTGTCTCCTGTTACAGAAACACTCTGACTGTTGAACAGATAGTTCAGTCTGTACATGTCTGTCTCTTTCACTCACAAACACGTTTTCAGATTCATGGATTCAATCAGTTGATGTTTGAAACTCTTCTAAATGATTCCTTGTAAACTTCTTCAGTCACAAACAAACAGGAAGTGATGTCACATGTGTTCCTGTCCACACAGCAGAATGAGTCTATTGCTGACAGTGATGTACAAACAGAGTGAGCATTTCTGAGGCCCAAAATAAACTGAGTAGTTCACTGAATGAACAATGGACTGTGAGCTCAGTTCCTTCATCATTAGTATGGATTATATATGTATATGTATTATATTAGTATCATATATATCAGGTGCTGCTGCTTTCAGTCATTGTGCAAATGTGCTGTTTGTAAGCTTGTAAAGCTGCAGTCAGCTGAGACTGAAGAAGTCACCTGATCAGTGAGCAAACGTTTCTGAAAACGTCCAGATGAACAGAATCAACCTTTTGGGATCAGCCAGCAATGCAGCATCATTGTTGTTCAGCTTCAGAGGTTTGCAGGAATGAACTGATGACCAGAAACAGCTGCAAAGTCCAAGAAAATACCAGCTGGAGTTCAGCTGCATTTGAAGAAGTCAAAGAAAAGTAAGGATGGCAAAGGGCGACGTTTTCTTCCAAAGAGCTGCAAACATGGTCGACGCCTCATTAGAAGAATCATCTGGACATTTGTGAGGAACTCTAACCAAGAAAGCAACGTCACACAGATCCAACAGACAGTTTCCATGACTGCAAGTGTTGAGTGGAAAAATGCTACATTGCATTATTGCATCCTCTCACCACAGGAGGCGCTGTTGGCACCACTGATTGCTGATCAGCTGTTCTCTGATGATCTGATTGATACTGTGAATAACGGGACTCACTGAACTCTGTGACACAGTGAAGATTACAGAGTTTAACTTCACCCTTTAAGACTGACCACAGAACCAAGTCCGCCAGAGCTTTTGTTATATTTTTACATGCTGTGGAGCCATTTGTGGGAGCATTTCAAGTTGCTATACATCAATACAACTGTTATAGCCCTAATTTTAATAATATGTGTGCATTAAGTCCATAGTAACTACATAAACTGCAAAAAAACCTCTGCTCATCCATCTCTGTGTGTATCAGGATACATTTGGTTCATAATACACAGAAAAATCAGAGTTATTACCTGTAATAAATGTGAAAGATTCCTGCAGTGATAACCAGGCAGGACTGAAACACATCCAAGCTGTCACCACGGTAACAGCACCGCCCATCCACAGGTGAGGGGAGGAGCAAAAAGAGGGACTTTGACCATTTTATACTAAAAACACTCAACTAATGTTTCTAATATGAAACAAATAAGCCCACATTAATGTGAGCGTTTATTAAATAATAATAATGATGATTTCCTCCTGATCTCATTTCCACAGCAGAGAAAACTGTGGTGTATATTGAGGTGGAGGGTGTGGTCTGTGGCTCAGGTGTAGAGTGAGGGTGGGGTGCACCACAGCAGCATGCTGGGACTGCTGAGGGTGGAGGAGGGAGTGATGATGACATCAGAGCTGCAGCACAGAGACCAGTGAACACACAGTCTGTTCATCTTTGCATAGATACAATATACAGCACAATATTGAATGACAGACACGCTGTGGGAGCTTCCACAGATACACTGACGTCAGCATCCAGAGTCCTCCTGCTGCTCCCCCCTCAGAGCCCCGTGATCAGCACCAACACATTCAGTTAGATGACAGAGTCCAGCTGCAGCTAGAATCAGCTCCCCTCTGTGAACAACAGCACAGCGTCAGTGTTTCACACTCAGTGAAAGGAGGAAACAGCAGAAGAACACCATGTGTGCTACGTTTCCCAGGACACACTACAAACTGCACAAATACAGAGCAGCACGTGGAAGGACCTGGAGCTGCATTTACAGAGCTGCAGACAGCGTGATGTCCTGTATGGACAGGTGGAAGGAACCAAGTCCTCAGCTGGAACACTCGTGTTTGTCCACAGACAGGAAACACAGCAGGAAACTTCCTCACAGAAGTGCAGCTCATGGATAACACACTTCCTGTCAGTCAGAATGAGGCTGCAGCCAAACACAGAAAGGTGTTTTTGTCCAGATGAGCCCAGAGAAGAAACACGAGTGTTCACAGACATCAGAAGCTCAGAGAGGTGAAACATGAGGTTGGAGTCCTCGTCAGCATCCAGAAGAGCTGCTGTGAAACCCTGAGTACTCATGACAGACTCTGATGGCACAAACACATCATGATTCAAACAGAAAGACAAACATGGAGCTCCTGATCCTCCTGCATGAGAACAAGCTGACATGAGCGCTGTGTCTGAGAGTGTCTCCCTGTCACAGTGACAATAACACAGCTGCTGCTCACAGTCATTAAACTGACCTGAGGTCAGCTGTGCTCCTTACATATGAACCATGTGACCTCACATCAGTGCTGTGGATGACTGTAGTCATAGAAGAGTAGAGCTGTAGCAGGTGGTGTGAGGAGGAGGTGGTGTATTCTAGTTAACGCAGTACTGAAACACTCCAGCAGAGGGCGCTGTTAAGTCCTTATTGTAACACAGTTACTGTGTGCAGTTAGACTTCATACATAATCTGCACTTATTTCCATCAGACATGCTGTCAGTAAATGATTGGTTTCTATTGATTCTACTTCCGGTTGACTCGTTTGATGACAGTGAAACAATCACAGCTGATTGTGTGATGATGTAAACTGTCACTGTTACATTCAGTGTGTGTGACATAATGTTAGTGCAGGCTGATAACAGCCTGGTTCTGTTAGAAACACATGAACGTGTCCATAGATCAGTGTGTGTTTAACATGAGAGCTTCAGCCCTGCTGATGTGTTAAATAAAGACATGCAGGAAAACTGATGAGACTCTGAAATAACTCTTTATATTTATAATGTAACTCTGCATCAAAAGAACAACAAAGGATCCCAGACAGGTTTCTGTGAACAAAGACCATTCTGATGTTTCTGTGTTTCTAACACTTTGACATTATTAGTAAACAGACTGCAGTGAGCAGCATTTATAAAGAGCTTCTATATAAAGATATGACAGCTGTTTGACAAGTTTATCACTCTGTGTTTGGACCTGATCAGTCCAGCTGTTTACTTGAAACATGTTCATTTACCTGTTCTGTTATATTCATGTTCTTGTCTCTGTTGAAAACACATTTTAATGTCCCTCAGATTTTTCTCCCAGATGAATAAATATAAAAATGACACAAACTGACTGCAGCTACTTTTTGTCCTTTCTGTCAAAAACCTTCATGTGACTCATGAGAGACACGTTTCAGCTGTTTGTGACAGATCAGAGGCCAACAAGTCATTTATAACACTTTCCATCATTGTTTAAAGTTCTCAGTGTTTCTGTGTTGCTGCGTATAGGATCTCCCAGCATCATCACTGTGCTGTCCAATCATTGTGTGCGAGGTTACCCTTATAGTGCGATGTGTGTTTGCACAAAGAGAAGCATGTGTGTCAAATATAAATAAGCACAGAACAGAAACAGCTGCTCGTTTCTTCTGTTTAGAGTCAAGTTAGTGTTTTGTGTCTTTGTTTGAGGCCTGATGTCGAGCAGAGGTGTGTGTAACTGCACTGCTCTGTTATATGTGTGAAGTGTGTGCTTCTCTTCAGCATCATCTTTGTCACTGCTGATTCCTTTGTGTCATCATGTGTTGAGAAGAGAGAACAGTTATAACGGAGGAGCAAAAGGAAGCCCTGAAATCTGCATCAACAAGGAAGTGTTGGCTCACCAGTGATCCCAGCAGAGCCACTGGTTTGGCTCCAGTTGTTCTAGATTCAATGATGTTGTTGCTACAGATACATGTCAGCATCTTTATTGAATTTTATATGAAGCAGAAATGGTGTCATTAGGAGAAGAAGAGGAGAACAAGTCCGGCGAGGAGGCAGCAGCTCTTAAAGATGAAACAGCAGCTCAGCCCTGAGCTCAGAGAGCTGCACATGAAAAAGCTCCTCAAGCAGATCCTGTCAGAGGTTTGTCATCAACAGGAGGAACTGTTCACATCATAGGATGAAGATGCTGTCAGCTGGATGAAGAAGGTTATTTAATGCAAACGTTCACACTGAAGTCAAATTGTTGTCGTGTTGAACAGATTCATGTACTGATCGTCTCCAGAATGTTAGAAGAGCTTCAATGAATCATTAGAAACAACTTACAGCTGCACAGCTGTGTCAAACACATCTGTGTGTCATTGTGGGATTGTTGTGTTTCTACATGTGACACACGTCTAAAACATGCACACAATCTGAACACAAACAGGGACTCATGTGTTCCCACAGCCAGATGCTGAGAGCCATTTCCTTGTAGTCCTGTGTCTACATACATGAACCATTAGATGTTATTGGAATGATTGTCAGCTCTGATAGTTTCATGTGTGTTTAGCTGGACGCTGTTTGATCCTCGACATGTTTAAAGGTGTCCAGTCCTGAGACACTGGGGCTGGAAACAGCTGTGATGTCATTGGACTGTCACACAGACAGAAGTGCATGAAGTGAGCAGCCGAGGAGCCGCTGATGTTTTGGATTCAACAGCATTTGAAAGGTCGACACAGACACATTTGCACACAGAAAGCTGAATCTGTCATATGCCACAGTGAACTCACTGTTCAGTGTTTTTCAGGAAGCTTCTTAACTGCCTCTGCTGCCAAACAAGCAGCTGATGTCCTTGAGAAGAAGCTGAAGAAGTCTTCAACAACAAATACAGGAAGTGGACTTTCAAATACTAGATTCACTTTAGACTCACAGAGAAATGACTCAACCAGCTGTGTTTGACTCTATGAAAGGTCAGTGTGTGTCTGCACACAGACTGTTGTGTTGGACTGTTATTCAGTTGTCTGCTGAATGTTTTCAAATGTCTGCATCTCAGCTGTGATGAGGCTGGGGGTCATGGGAGGCCACCGTAGCAGCCTCTTCAACATCATGACATCATCATAAATGCTGCTGGACTGTCTGATGGGCTGACGGTGAAAAAGCCGTCGGGAAGGAAACAGAAGACATTTCAGAGGCTGCAGCAGATTTCTTTGATTCGGGGCCTTTTTCAGCTTTATTGGACAGAGCAGTGAAGATAAGTGACAGCAAAGCAGAGAGAAAGGGGGCGTGGCCCGGGTCAAAGCCAGGCCAGCTGCTCTCCACCTCGTGGTCACCTGCTCATCCTAGTGAGCTCCACCAGCAGCCCTTTCACACACTTTACACTGTCAAACACTGTGTGTGGACCTCAGCTAACAACAGGCTACATTTAAGTCTGGACTACATGCTTTTATATTGTTTTTATTCCATCAGCAGCTCAACATCATGAGCAGCTTTGACATAAAGACATCAAACTCAAGCTGACTTTAAGCTACTTTTAATACAGGGGCTCAAAAACAGCAACATCTTTATTATATATCAGGACACAAAGTCATTTCATCTCAAAGGGAAACAGCTTTATTTGGAATAACCAGCACTATCAACTGGTTTGGGATCTCCACCAGTTTCATGTCTTTGCAGCTTCTCCAACAAAGTTCCTGTAAAATCAGCATGTTTGTCTTTATTGGTTTGATAGTGATTGATTATTCAGTCCCAATCTGCTGTCATCTAAAGAACAAAATGATGTTTCTATGAGTCACAAAGCTCCAGATGTTGTCGGCTTCACAAAGAAAACAAAGAACTTAAACACAAAGTGTTTGGAGCCAAAATGTTCCCAAGCTGCTCTTTTTGAAATGGCAGAGGTACAGTGGTGTCTAACAGCACACTGTGGAAGGCAAACATGTTATTGTTGGATGAAACTTCATGAATCCTTTGTAGATTTGAGCTGTTGGAGCCTTTCTTTTCTCTTCAGGTGTACAGATGCTGAGGAGGCAGGTGAAGCAGGTGGAGCTGTTGTGATGCTGGCAGAGGGTGTGTCTTAGTAACTCTGTGAGGCAGAACTGGATCCAACATTGTGGATGTGTTGATGTTGGAGCCATTAAGAGTCTCTGGCCACACTGTAGGATTTCCCTTTGATCCACTGTGGGGGCATTTTGGAGTCTGTCAGTGAAACTCTTCATGTTTGTGTTTGACTCCAGTTTATAGAAACAGAGAAATGTGTCATGCTTTTGTTCGGCCTCCACAAATACACACATTTGTTCATTGGTTGGACTTTTTGGAAGGAGACACATTGAAAACCATGTTAATAAGATCTTGTTGTTTCCTGTGGATCCGACACAGAGAGTGGACTTCAGACAGAAAGCGTGGAAGAGATTTTAGAGGCCGTGTGTGGCAACAGGAAGTTTCTGTGTGTTTGCTGATCTTACATGTGGAAAACAACACGTGATGTTTGTGAAGTTCTACAATGATCATTGTTCTCACAGCATTTTGAGTGGGAACAGTTCAAACTGGGAGTAGTGGGAGTTATTTACTGATTGAAACAAGCTGAATGTTTCTGTGACGATGAAGATCAGCAGCTCAGCTGATCAATGAACTGACATCTATCAGTCGTTTCATGAGATGAAGTCATCAGCAGACATTTGTTCTGACTGTGTGATGAATGTCAGAACGTCAGGGCTCTGCTTTAGTCACTGCTTGATGATCATTGGCTCATTGTTGAATCCAGGGCCCAGTCTGACCTCTGACCTTTGCTGCAGGTCTTCTGTG
Source organism: Aulonocara stuartgranti (assembly GCF_965226115.1). Lineage (NCBI taxonomy): Eukaryota > Metazoa > Chordata > Actinopteri > Cichliformes > Cichlidae > Aulonocara > Aulonocara stuartgranti. Next base: position 8,530,824 of record NC_138941.1, read on the forward strand.
TTATCTCCACTTTCATGTCTGATCTTCTGCTGTATCGTCCAAAATAAACATCTGGATCATTTCCAACACTTCAGCAGATCTTTAGTTTGGGCAGTGCAGCACAGAATAACACATATTGTACTATACTGCCCACTTCCTGATCTTATTGGATCTGTGTGTGAGGTTGGTGAAGGAAACACATGTTTACTGAGTGAGTCGCTGCCATTAGGAACTAGTTTTTATATCACAGCCTGGAAATCACACAGGACCATTTCTGCAAGTGAAAAGTCGTCATTGGAGGAAAATGATTGTAGAGTTTGTGCAACTGAAGAATTGTCCCAACTACATGTGCTGCTGACCTTTGACCTTTTCTTTAGGTGCACAGAGGAGTCTGTGGGAACATCCAGAACTGAGGCATCTTGTGTACAAACGTGTTCAGACCAGATGTCAAATGATGTCAGATGTCATCCGTGAATGGATGCAACTGTGGATCGTTCCAATAAAATGAGGCAGTTTTGTAAGTACAAGCCCACTACAACCCATCATCAACATTTTAAATTACATTATACATCTTCACTGATATAAAGCACCACTATTTTAACCTGATTCACTTTTTCCACCCTAACAGTTCATTCCTCAAATCAAACAAGATATTTGACCCTAAAAAAATGCATCAACAAATAATTTTGTAATAAAATATTTATTCTTCAACTTTTACAAGTGAAATCAAACAAGTGTGTTTAAGAGTGAAACCAGAGTGGAAGCTGCTCATATAGAGTCCAACCCAGGCTAAAGTAAGCTGAGTAGAGCAGCACCATCAAAGTGTCGGCTCTCTGGACACGGTGCAAGATCGCCATCTGCAGGACAAAACTAGTTTTTCTCGCCCTCCTCGTCAACATCAAGATGATGTCATCGTACAGCAACTGATTCCCTGTCCGTCTGGAACAAAGCATTTACATTAAAAAGACATTTACAGAAAATACAAACACCAACAACACATCTCATCATCACATGATATTTTATTATTTATTATATTATATATTTTTATTGTACCATCAACATCAACAAATACCAGCATATTTTCTTTGAGATTGAGTAGAGTGGACCTTTCCCTTGGTTCACTTCCTGCTCGCAGCATCAGCTGACCTCTGACTTCCTGGTTAAGGTCTCTCAGCGTTGACTGGAATATCAAATCGGACTCACACCATGTTCTTGTAATGTGGTCATGTCTGTCAGCTGTTTGAAGAGCATCTCTGGCCTAAACACAATAGGAAGAACAACAACACGGCTAAAAAAAAAACAACACATTTCCATATTAGATGAAGGGCGCCGTAACTGGAAATGGTAACATTCATCTGATGCTGCTTTGGATTTATCTTCTGTTTTAGACCAACTTTGATCACTTCGAGCCATCTTAAGTCCGTTTGTTCTAACTTCTCACTAACATCTCGTATGATTTCAGATCCCTGCTGTTCCCCAGCTGCCCTGTAGGTTTGTGCTTTGACCTCCAGAGGGCGACAAATCAGCACAGACAGAGAGCTCCATTCAAACTTTGCTGCCATCAGGAATAATTCTTCAAATATAATCATCAGTGTTTGAGCAGTTATGATATCAGGGACAATCTAGACATGTGTGACAATACTGAACATGTCACATGACACACCTCAAACATCATGTGATCCACTCTCAGTCTGCACTTTCATTCATGACTTCAACAGGTTGAAATGAGCTTTGAAGAAACATCAGTGAAATAAATCTTTCATGGATTCATGTGAGCAGCAGATGAACTTTACAAAGAATCAGTGGATTTATCTTCTGTTTTAGATCAACTTTGATCACTTCGAGCCATCTTAAGTCCGTTTGTTCTTCTCACTCACTAACGTCTCATATGATTTCAGATCCCTGCTGTTCCCCAGCTGCCCTGTAGGTGGCCTCAGTGTGTCTCACACCATTTACATGTTCATCATCATCACTGTTTCCTTGTTCTGTCACAAACACACAACACTTCCTGCTCTCTCTCTGATGGATCTGATTGGCTGTTTCATTCCCAGGAGGTCAGGGCGTCACACAAACAGCTTTAACTGCACAACGACACACTTTAAATCATCTGCAGACAAACCTGTGTGTTTGATTTATGAAGAAATAATAAAGACGTGTGTGCAGCTGTCCATGAAGCAGCTTCTCACACAAACTCTGACACTTCAGCCACTTTAATTCCTGCAAAGCTGCGTAATAAAGAGCTGTGACTGCTATGAGCTGCTGATGATGACTGCATGAAGCTCTCAGCTGAAGCTTCTTTCATTTATTTTAATGTTAATGTCGCCTTTTTAAGCCTGTGTGAGGATTTTAATGACACACATTAAAGGAGCTTCTTTGATTAGAACCAAATTCATGTTGATTTTCAGCCTGAAATGATAAAAACTTTAATAATTCTGTTTATAATCATCAACCTGGAGACTAATGAAAGTATAATAGTGAAAAAAAGCCTTTATTATTTGAGTAATGCCTGAATCTGCTCAGAGACGGAGACGACACAGAGGTGTTGATGACAGTTTGACATTAACTGAATTAAAAACAAAGTGCTCTTATTGTGAAAATCTGCCTCCTACTTCTTTAAATCATTTTTATGTATTTTTTAACCTCACAGTGAAACATTGAGGCATTAATCTGACACAGTTTGATCAGCAGCTGTGTTTTCACTGACGTTTCACTTTGATTTGTTCAGACTGAGCAGAGAGGATCGGTTCTCTGTGTGCGCACTGCTGAGAAACACAAGCTCATTTCTGCTGTTTCATGAAAAGTGTTATGGAGGAACAAGAAGTTCAGCCTCTAAACTCTCAGCGTGAGGACTGAGTGAAGAGTTTCAGAGCAGAGAGTTTTGGCTCACAGCTTTTAGCGTCTACACAAAGAGACGATTACGCACTTGATCTGAGAACATCTCCACCTCCTACAAACAAACTCTCCTACGAGCAGCTGTCACAACCACAACAGGCAGAAGACTGGATTTCTTCAGGTCAGATTTCATGCAGTTTGCATAAATTGTGTGTCACAGACTTTGTAGTTCACATTTGTGTGACTCGTTTAAATCTTCTCCTCCTGAAAGTGAAACTCTTACAAACACATCAGGCCACAACCTGCTGCAGGTTAATGATTGATCTGAAGACAGCTGACCTTTGAGCAGGAACTTGTGAGTCTTTTATTGTGTTTAGCACTGCCAAGTGCTGGCCTCTGCTTCCACCATCACATTTACACTGGTAGGTTCAGCACTGCTGCCTGCTTCAGACTGAATCCAGCAGCACAAAGACACAAGTTAATAAAATCAGCATCTATTCCTTTATCACTGCTTTGTTACAGAGGAGAACAACGCTCCAGTAACGCGTAATCCGATTATTTTTTTGAAGTAACGAGTAAAGTAAGGGATTACTATTGCAAAAACAGTAATTAGATTACCGTTACTTTCCCGTAGGAACGCTGCGTTACTGCGTTACTAAAACAGTGATTTTTTTGCGAGAATGTCTCACGACAGTGACGTAAGCGAGTGCGACGTTAGTGACAACAGCTGTGTGCAGATCAACAATGGATCACATATCGAGTGCAGAGAGAGTATGAGCGTGCAGCGTTTAAAGCGTGGAAGTACTGACCTTACTTTGAGTTTGATTCCATAAAAGTGACAAAAACATTAGTGTCCGCTGTGCGTGGGAAGAAAACTTCTTTTTACAGCGAAAAAACCCCTAAACTTCCAACAAGCAGCGAGTAGCTACGACGTAATGGGAAACTCACAGAGAAACTCACGGATTCTTCCACTGACCGCGGCACACCTGCACCAGGGTAAACCTCCGCCTACCCTGCTCCTGCTTTACAGGTGAAAATAGAGCAACAGGACCGCTGAGTCTTTGACTTTATTTATTTTCTGCTGTGTTTTACTTGCATCTATTTGAAAGACTGAGTGTAAACACACAAAATATTTTATTTTATGTGCTGGAATGTGCAGAAAATAGGTTTAAATGTTAAACTAATTTCTTCCAGTCAGAGAATGTTGCAGATAATTAAATGTTTGCTTGATGCATAAAGTTAAAAGATTAAATCTAATAAAACAAGTTTTAAAAAGAGACTTTTCCATTTGATTACATTTTGTATGATGGATTATGCAGAAAAAGTAGAATTGGGCTGAAAGATCTATCGCTTTATCACCTACTCAGGTTGTAAATCGGGTTTTTAAAAAGTAACTAAGTAACTAATTACTTTTGAAAATAAGTAATCAGTAAAGTAACGGGATTACTTTTTTTGGGAAGTAATTAGTTACTGATTACTGTTTTCAAGTAACTTGCCCAACACTGGACAGAGTGTTGGCTTCATCACCGACACACGTCACCACATCAGGAAACAGCTGGTTCAGTGAGTATTTAAGGTTCACTGCAGACAAACTGGAGAAAAACGAATCACATGAAACATTTGTTACTGGTTTCTGACCTCGTCGTAGAGACTCACATACCTGTGTTCTGCTATCAGTGTGATCACATGTGCTGGTACAGTTTGCCAGGTTGACCCATGTAACCTCCACTATCCTGTAGACGTGGAATATGTTTCACATATGGATCGCTTCATTACTCGACTATGACTGTGTGCTTCACAGGTGCTTACTGAAGTGCTGCTTTACACAAAACCAGACAGTAAAAATAAGAACTGCAGGTCCAGACCACAGGTTTATGTGTTGATAATGATGATGTGCAGTCACTCATTGTCACAGGATACTTCCTGCAATGATGCTACGGGTCACGCAGTTCTGCAGAAGTGGAGGAAACAGATGCTTTTCCTAACAGAGACACTTTAACGACTTAAAGAATCTAACTGACACACAAACCTCAGTTTGTCTGACATTCATGAGAGTAAACTGCTCCTGAATGTTCTGTTAGTTCACTGGATGTTCACCTGACTTCAAATGTAAAGATCCCTGAGACAAACTCTCACGAGTTCAGCGGCGACACGATCGCACAACCGGCCGCGACGTTAAAGGCCGACGCGCTCACTACCTTTGGTTACAGCTCTCAGCTCACACGACATACACAAAAATAATGACAACACGAGTCCTCTGTAGGACGTCACTGTGGTTTACTGACAATGTTCTCAACAACAGACGCACAACCCTGGTTTGGTCTGGTTATTTGTGTTGTACGGCTTCGTTGGTCTGACGAGCTTTTAGGGATGTCAGCAGAAGGATTTCACGTGCTGAGGTCATATTTATGAATCAACCTGAACAGCTAATACTTTACCTCTTTATTTTATAACACATATGAACACGTTATAGTAGATTTGTGCAATGTGTGTTTCACGTCTTTATGGGCGTATAGATCTGTAAACAGGCTGATGGGTGTGTGTCTGTTTATTGTAGCGGTGCAGAAATGTTAAAAATGATGACAATAATAACACTTCTCACATCAGGCTACAACACAAACCTCCTGATAGCTGCAAACACCAAAACCCCCAACGACAGGCGCACAAAGAGCGAGCAGGGACCCACCCTGCCAGCATGTGAGCCTCCTACTACGACTCACTGTGGAGCAACACAACACCAGGAGACGGAGGATATGAGAGAGGATACAACTGCTGTGGGGGAGCAGCCACACACTCCACAGGAGACGACGGGGTGAGAGATGGTTCGGTGCTCCTAACATCATGTGGACGCTCGTCTGCACATAAACAAACCCCACCCCACCGCCTCCTCCTTTCTCTTTTTGCAGGGTGGGGTGCTCCATCCTTACACACTTTGCACCACGTGGCTCTCCATCTATTCGTTTACCTTCTTGGGTCTCTTCCTCCTCTGTCCCAGCCGATCGCTGGGGTCCAGCCTGTAGTGGGAGTGGCTGTCCTCGCTCATCCTGTCCCCGTCCACTCCGGGTTATTCCTTTCTTCTTTCTGTCCTCTGAATCGAGCTGACCTCTCTCCTCTCTGGTCCTCGCTCTCTGAGCCGGCGGAGCATGAGAGAGAGGAGTGGTTGGGGAGAGGGAGGGGAGACGAGCGAGGGAGGGAGGGAGCACAATGGTGTTGCCATGGCAGCAGCTGCCACCAGTGTTTATCTGGAAACCAGAATAGTTGCCACACGTTGCCACACTCGCACACTCGGCAGCCACACGTTTGTGTGCGACCTGCCCGTGGCTTCCTCGTTACAGACACACCGAGAGGAAACGCTCAGACACAAGGCCGAACATGAACGAACACTCGTGTGTGGGAGGAACAGGGCACAGACTCCACGCCGTCGTTAAAGATGGCGTGTGTGCTAAACGGAGCTGTGCGCTGATTGATCAGTCAAGTGAAAAAAACAAAGGAAGCTATCTGGATGGAGTTTGCTGCTCCCACTAATCAAAGAGATGCATCACAGCTGGAGCTGATTGATGCACGAGCCACCGTTTGCACAATCCCACCGACTCCACGCTTGTGTTTCCTTTCTGCACCATGTTGTTAACACTGACCCCACACGGTGTTCATGAGCTAAAGAAATCAGGATGATTGATTGATTTCACGGACTCGTCTGCACAAAGCATTTTGTAGGTTACAGCATGAAACGACTGTAATCTCCACATTTACACTCACAGTTTCTGTTTTACTCTCAAACTGATCAATAACAGCTTTCCTGTGTAACAAACACACAAAATAAAACAACTGTACCACCAATCAAACACAAGGAAAATAAATGATATTGTGAGTTCAGCAGTGGGTCTGTGACCGGTGTGTAAGAGGACGATAGATGAGTGGGTGTTTGTAGAAACAACCTTTGTGATTTAAATGTGAGACAGCAAAGCGTCAGACAGAAGCCTGAGCTGAATATTTCCTGTGATATGAAGTCACCGTGTTTGGGTCGGTCAGTCGACTACTACTCAGTGAGTGTCCCACACACACACAGACCCACACAGACCCACACAGACCTTAATGATGGCCTCAGGCTTTGAGCTCCCACTAACAGCAGGTCCCAGCAGCATCCCATCAATAGTGATGAAAAATGCAGCTACAGCTGCTTTTCCACTACTGGAAGTTAATGAGGTCAAAGCTGGAGCTTCACCCTGTTCAGACTGAACCATGTGAGCCGGCCTCACTCCACAGAGGACGCCTCCAGGACAAACGTGGGCTCCATCGAGGCCAACAGCTGCTGTGACATCGTGGACGTGTTCTTTAGCTTGTTTTTCAAACAATCTCAGCAAACGTGCCAAAATCATGTTCAGGGAGACTCTGTGGCACACAATCCAAAAACAAAGAAGGCTAAAGGACATGCTCTGTCCTCTGTGTGACCCACAGTCGTGGCTCAAATGTGGGACTGTGGCCTGGTGTGACCTGAACACTGTGGGAACCTGAGGGGCAAATCTGAGGATTTCATTTGGCTTTTTCATTAGAGATAAGATGGATTATGTGAATGAAAAGGCAACACACACACACACGTAGGGTAGCTGTAGCCCGACTGGCTCATCTGCTAATCAGAGGGTTGCTGGTTCGATACCTGGGATCCAAAGTGCAAACTCTTGGGGAACGAGTCTACTTTGTGTGCATCTGAGGTTGAAGCGGAGCTGGTTTCAATAAACTGCTAGTTTCCCTTTCATACTCCTGAAGGACGTTCCTCACAAAGAGCGAGGCAGCAAGTCTGTGCAGGTCCTCAGAGTTTCATCTCTCACCCAGTTCCAAGCCCAGTTTGTGTCCCAGATACATGCCGCTGATGGCCAGGAAGTGACATCACTGGATCAGTTATGAGAGCAAACCCTTCAAGACTCAAACCTGCCTGGCAACGAGGGAAACGGCTACACAGGAAGTCCAGTGACGGGGTGCAGATGTTCCATCACCGGGATGTCATCGCTTGTTGTGTTTGCGTCACATACAAATGACATCACGGGACTTTCAGGTTGTGTTGCTGTAACAGCCCCACCCACACTGAGGTGGTGCTCAACTGTAACTGAGAAACAGAGTCGAGTAGAGTCAAGTTGAGCTGAGGCAGTTATGTTCTACTGGAAAAGAGGCGACTGTGGCTCAGGACGTCAGTCGGTAGTTCGATCCCCGGCTGCTCCAGTCTGCGTGCCAAAGTCACCTTGGGCGGGATACTGGCCCCTGTTGCTGCCAGTGCTTTTATTAGATGCTCTGGAACTGGTTTAGTGCTTAGGGAGGGTAGAAGAGTGCTGTATAAGAACCAGTGCATTTACCATTTACCATTACCATTACTTACATTCTTTACAAATCCTACCATGTGAATTCATGGATTTTTTTTTCACATTCTGTCTCTCACAGTTGAAGTGTACCTCTGGTGCAAATTACTGACCTCTGTCATCATTTTAGGTGGGGGAACTTGCACAATCGGTGGCTGACTAAATACGTTTTTGCCCCACTGTAAAATTCCCTGTCTGAATTACTTCTATGATTTATCGTGCAGTTTAGTGGAACTACAAGAAGGCTCTTATTACTAATAGGGATGGGTATCGTTTAGGTTTTATCCGATACCGGTGCCAAACCGTTACTTTTGAAATGGTGCCGGTGCTCAAACCGGTGCTTAACGAATGGAGAACACAAATTGGTCCAAAAACCTCTCATGTTCAGCTGTTTTTTTGTAAAAAGATAACAATGTTAGCCTTTTCTGCAGCTATGGGGCATATATGGTATCACTCTTGGCTGGAAGCAGTGCTTAAACAATGGAAAAAACACAAACTTTGTCCAAAAACCTCTCATGTTCAGCTGTTTCCCACTTTTTCTTTGGTCATTTTAGCCTTTTTGGCCAGGGTGAAGGGAGTATCTGTCATCAAACAAGAAGACAGCCGCATGTAGCTATGATGATGTTTGCTAGTTCACCTTACATGCATTAATGTAATAACGTGGTTAGCCTACTCAACGTAAATTACACACGGACAACATGAAGCTACTCAGGCAGAGAAAAACGGCTGCTGCTGCATCATCATCCTCATCATTTCTGCTACACTGGCAGGGCTAGGGGCCAGGACTCTCCTCTTCAGGTTCTTGGGGATGTTGCTAACTCCGGGTCCGATTACAGGCACCACACCCGCAGTAGATGTGCACGGTGTGAGGTCTCGCAGCAAGCTATCAAATACGGCGCATTTCTTGGCTTTTAAAAAAAATGCTATGCGTCGCCAGGTGTGTCATCAGATTCGAGGTGTTACCTCCTTTGACAGCATCACAGTATCACCTTAAAGCACTTGTTGCTGCTGAGTTTGCATCTTTTGCTGTGAAGTACAGCCAGACCTTGACAGCTTCGCCTTGGGCATTTTTAATCTGGAGCTCTGCTCTAAAAGAACGTACGTACCTGGACCCGCCTACTATCCTCGGAAACGTAAAATGATTGGCTAGAATCTAAAGTGTATGACAGCTCAGGAAAAAAAAAAAGCACCGAAATGTGCGCTGCCTTTCAGTCTGGTTACCACTGTTTATGTCAGAACCGGTGCCATGACACCGGTACCCATCCCTAATTACTAATCGGTTCTCAGTAAACTTTATGCTTTATAAGTGTTTGCAGTGCTATGAGATGTAAAAAAATAAACCGAAATACACTTGAATACAAGTACTGTATTAACTATTATGTAAAATAAACTACAGAGTGCACTCTGCAAAGTGTGCTTGCAGGCAAGAGATGCAAGAATGCATGACAGAGCAATAGAATAGAATAGAATAGAATAGCTTTTATTGTCACTGTTACAAGAACAATGAAAGGCTGTTTGACATTTCTCCATGTGTGTGAAGTATTTACACAATCACAGACAAATTTACATTTACACAAGAACGATAAGTTATACATGCACCTGCAAACATACGGATACACCCATACAAACATACACGCACATGCATACATGTATGTATAAATACATGCATGCGAACATACAGACACATGTCTCCACATACACATACATACATGCCATGGCTCGCTGACTGGGAGTGCCGACCTGAGCTCCACAGGAATGAATCCAAAAATGTTACATTTGAATGTTTCAGATCATCAACAAAATGTTCATATTAGACAAAGACAACACAAGTAAACACAACATGCAGGTTGTAAATGTAGCTATTTATTCTTATTAGAGTTATAATTCAGCCCATCGGAGGGTTTTCAAGTCTGAACCACCTTTTTAAGCCACAGCATCTCAGCCAGTTTGAATAGACCAAAGTCCCTCAGAGGTGAACTGGCTGATCATTGAACACATGTTGGTGACATTGATGGTCAGGGATGCAGAGCAGATGCAAAGCCACAGCAAACCACAAAGAGAAGCCCAACAAAGAACCTGGTGTCTGTATTTTTAGATTTTAAGGTTTTTTGATGAAGACAAAAACAAGGACAGCTTCCTCCAGGGAGAAGCTAGAAGCTGCCTCCTGCAGCTATAAATAGCAAGGCTTCAGGAAATCTCACTCTATGTCAGGAGTATGGAAACTGATGGGATGGCGTGCACCCTGCTTAATATTTTGGAGGACTAATTGCAGCATCTCAGTCATCAATGAGGAAGTAAAGCAGGAAGCCGATCGATGCACTGTGATCGATGATCTAGGTATAAAGTAAACTGCCTTTAATGGTAAATATTATTAATGTATATACAGACCATAAATATTTAAACAGGCACATAGTTTTGTTCTTTAAGGTTAACAAAACCATGATAACGGCGTCTACGTTACAGGACATTTCAATGTGAATGTAAGTGCTCTATTCTTAGGAAACCGTGGCCTTTCTGTCGGTTTGGATCTGCTGATGAGCCTTTGGTCTATATAAATAGACTGACTATGGCATAATCATGACTTTTGTCATCACAGAAGTGATGGGAACATTCAAAGACTAAAAAATAAAGCTGTGGAAGAGCAAATAGTGTGCACAATTCATCTGATCGCAGAGAAGCAGTGAAAAACCCACAGAAAGTAAAAGATAGACGTCCTAAAAACTGGTGCAATTCAGTATAATATCATTGCATGTTTTGTTGCAATGGAGCAAACAACAACAGTACACTACTTTGCTGGGACTAAAGTATCTCACATATAACATGGATGCTGTAAAATGTGATTGTGACATCCTTGACGTATGCACAGGAGTACAGAAGTAAAACAGCAGGAGTGTTAGCTCTACAGAGGAAAAGACACGCCTGTTACGTCACTTACTACCTGCTTCTTGTCACCACATCGCCCGGTAGGATGGTTTCGACTCTCTCTGTAAGTGTACATCTCACTCTAGACTCTGGCTAACCCATTCTCTCCTCCCTCCGCAGCATTCCTACCAGCCCACCTATGGCTGTGCCACATTATACTGTTCACGGTAATACTGGTTTAATGTTGGGCAACGATAAAAAAATAAAATATCGCGATAGAATATGAGTAAAGCGCGCATGCGCAGTGCCTTTGTTTTCATACCCACATGGTGGCGATAGAGAATGAGAAGGGGGAAAGCGGATCGTTGAGTGAAACACATGAACCAGAATTGGTTTGTAAAAATGGTGCAGCTTCAGTGATGTGGAACTGGTTTGGTGTTTGTCCGTCAGATACACAACAAAGCACCATTTTTTTGTAGAACATGCAAGCGGCCGTCGTTATTGCCATATTTTTCGGACTAAGGTGCTCTTAAATCTGGGAGTAATCTGGGTCCTAAACTCCGTCCTTCAGGACCCAAAGTCAAACGAACACTGCGACATCACTGAGAGTTAAAAACGGTCTAAATTCTTTCATCTTTAATAAAACGATCAGTGTTGCTGCTTTACCAGGTGTAACAATTGAGTTTAACATCCAGGCATCCATGAAAACAGAATTTATTATATTTAACGGACTTAGAAGTTAACAGGAAGTTAGCAGGAAGTTAGCGGAAGGTAGCTCACTGGTTTTGCTAGTGCCTAAGCATGATATAGCATGTTCTGACTGAGAGATTTCTGAACAAATTAAAACGTACAGCTCTGTTATCACTTCCAACATAAATGAAGACAGAAAACTAAACAGCAGTGACGTTTGTAGGGTTACTGAAGTTGGGCTAGCTGCTATATAATGATGTGCTACGTGATCGCTAGCGACACAGCTATGTTAGCATAAACACAGTGAAGCTGGAGGATGAACACTAACACTTTTCCACTCGATAAAAGTTAACGTGAGGGTTCCTGATGGTTAGAGACAAATGCAATCGCATGGCAGGATGCTGTAAACCACAGGTGTCGAACTCCAGACCTCGAGGGCCGGTGTCCTGCAGGTTTTAAATGTGTCCTTGATCCAACACAGCTGATTCAAATGGCTAAATGACCTCCTCAACATCTCTTGAAGTTCTCCAGAGGCCTGGTAATGAACTGATCATTTGATTCAGGTGTGTTGACCCAGTGTGAGCTCTAAAACCTGCAGGACACCGGCCCTCGAGGCCTGGAGTTTGACACCCCTGCTGTAAACCATAGGTGTCAAACTCTGGCCCGTGGGCCAAATTTGGCCCGCAACCTAATTACATTTGGCCCGCGAAGCCATACCAAATTACTATTAGAGCTGGCCTACTGGTATTATACAGCTAATATATATATTGTTTAGTATTAAGCTTTGCTTGTTCCATATTCAGTTTTTTAGCAAAACGTGTTTGAGTCCATAAGAAAAGATTCATTCTTATATCTGGAGGAATAAATATATTTCAATAAATATTAACGTTAGCCCGCGACTTTGTTCCAGTTTTGAATTTTGGCCCACTGTGTATTTGAGTTTGACACCCCTGCTGTAAACGGACCAAACTTCAGTCAGGAGAACAACTGAGATAATCCATCCACAATACGAGGTTAGTCATTAATATACTGCAACAACATGGGAATAGAGCCGCTGCCAGAGAATTCAACATTAATGAATCAATGGTAGAGAAGTGGAGGAAGCAAGAAGAATGAGTTTAATAAAGTTTGATTTATCTGACTGCTTTGTTTCGCTTAATGTGCCTTATAATCCCCTGCAGCTTATGGTCTGAAAAATACGTACTGCAAACGAAATCATTTGAAGAACTTGTTACATTAGCCTTGAGAATAGTTAGCTTCATAACTTGGCCAGCTCCAGGCCTCGAGGGCCGGTGTCCTGCAGGTTTTAGATCTCACCCTGGGTCTACACACCTGAATCAAATGATTAGTTCATTACCAGGTGTCTGGAGAACTTCAAGGCATGTTGAGCCATTTAAATCAGCTGGACACGTCTAACACCTGCAGGACACTCGTGGCCTGGGTTTGGACACCACTGCCATAACTGAATACTGAAAGAAACTACAAGTCACGATCAGCTTCCTCATCAAGAACATCGTGAGAAGTCAGTGCAGCTGAGCAGACTTACTCAGGAGGAGTGATAGAGAAGGACTGAAGAATGGCCACATCAATTCTCCCTGTGCGATAACACAGGTGGATCCTGCAAAACGAGTGTGTTGTCTCTAGTACAACATATAACAATTCTGGGTTTATCTCTGGACTCCATCTCTTTTACATCACTCTGTCAGAGGCCATAGCTGTGAGTGCCTTCAATCGGGCATACTGGGCATTTGCCTGGTGGGCTGACAGTGATTCTTCGTATTTATGGGTTGATGGGTTTTGTTTTGTTTGTTTGTTTTGTAACGGCATGAGCAATGAAAGGTGGTGGATTGGCCAGATGCTGGACGATGTGTAAAAATAACTCAGTTGTTTGGTGGTGGCTATGGCAGAGCTTCCACAGCCCTGCTCACAGCATTCCTGACTCTTTTTCGCCTGCACAAAACAGTCCCCTTTAGATTATACCTTCGGCTACTGGGTATGATGGCTCAGCCATCCTGGTGGTCTGGCTTGGCTGTTTAAGAGGGTTTCAGCGCTGGGTGGTTTCTTCAGGCGCTTCCTACTGTTCTTGTGAGGATTGACAATACCACCATGGGGGCTTATATTAGCCATCGGGGAGGGATGCATTCACGCTAATAGCAGCAAACATTTCCTCTCTCTGAGTGCAACACATCCCAGAGTCAGAATGGGGAATGAATCTGCGAGGCGTTGTGTTATATGGTGATTGGGCTTTGCATCCAGCCACTGTAGAACAGCTTCAGCTGGAGCTTTTAGCCACTACATAGAGCAATAATCTTCACTAAGCTTGATCTTAGAAACACGTTCCATCTGGTGGACATTGGGGAGGTGACGAATGGAAAACTGTTTTCAACACTTGGACATTTCAAGCGTGCCGGGCTGACAAATGCCTCAGTTGTTTTCCAGGCTTTAATCAATAATGTGCTCTTTGTATGTGCACCTGTTTGACCTGCAGATTTTTTTCCAGAGAACAACTAGAACAGGAAGCAAGTCAGAGTTCTTCAATGACTATGAGACACTAAGTCTAGTCTTGGTCTTGGTAGCCGGGGATCCGTCCACCATGGCCTCTGATCCTGGCTGCCACGTGGCACACATTGCATGCGACCCCTATGGCGCCCACTGCAGGTGGTGGGCCTGCATAAGAATGGGCCCATGTCCCTTTTTCGGGTTGTGCCCAGCCAGGCCCCATGGACCAGTGCCCGGCCACCAGATGTACAGCTTCTGGCACCCTCCCCGGGCCTGGCTCCAGGGCAGGGCCCTGGTAACACTATCCCAGGCAGGGTGAACTGTTTCCTTGATCTTGCACTCATAGGGGTCTTCTGAATTAAATTGAATTGAGGAGCAGACACAGACTGTTTTATATGAGATCCTTCTCATGCACTTCAACAGTCTTATTCATCATCGAGTCTTAAATGATCCTGTTATGACCAATGACTGCTCGACTGTGTCAAAGAGCTACTTCCACAGTGTGGAGAAGCCATAATTCTGACTCCACGCCAAATAAAAGGGGGAAACCCTCCCAGGGATTGACACCTAACAGTTAAATAGTTAAAGGATTAAACTTCTCTTTCCTTTCTTTAAACAAAAAAATATTTTCAAAAAACTATTCAAAGGTCCCAAATGTCTTATTTCACTCAGGGGAGGAAGGCAGACGAGAGGCAGCTGTGTCATTATGGCGTTTGTATCCTGCTGCTACTGGGACCAGTTACAGTTCCTTTCACTAACACACACACACACATTCTAGTTTTGATATCTTAGTGAGGACACCTAGTTGACATGATCCTTTTCCTAGCCGCTCACTGTAACCATCAATAATGGATGGTTAACGCTCAACCTAAACCTAACCATAACCTAACTGTAACCCTGACACTAGAACCACATTGTGAGTCTCAAACTCGTGAGGCACTTTTGTCCTCATAAATGACTGTTGGTCCCCACAAGTATAGTAACATTCCAATTCTTGGTCCCCACAGAGACATCTAAACAGGTACACACACACACTTTCATGTATTTTTGTCCACAGTATAAAAGCTGTTTGGGGCTGGGAGGAATCAAGTCCGTCCATGGCAACTTTCCCCGACTGCCTTCCACATTCTTTGAGTGCTTGCCTTGTCTGCTCGCTCTGGTGCTTTAATGACTTCCTTCAAATGGTACCAACACTTCAGCAACGACTGCAACATCATTTTTTCCATCTTCACAGCCCTGGAAGCATTGGACAGTATCATCTAATACATGGAAAATATTAAAACAGCTCAGCTCACAAAAGCAGGGAAACTTTGGGTGCAAACATGTGGAGACCACTAATTCATTTACTGCATGTTGCCTCTGCTCAGTGTCTGCTCAGTAGAACATGGATCTACATGTTCACTCCTGCACTGGCCAAAGCTGGTAGTGGTACTGCTTAGACTCTTTGAGTGCTAACATTGGTGCTCCAATCATTTGGTCTGGCTCTAACGGTGTGATTCAGACTGAGCAGACCTGGTGCATTTTGAATCAAAACTGCAGAGTCATTTTACTATTATTTAATAAGGAAGAACAGAGAAGAGTCCATGACCACGTTATATCAGTAAAGATGTTGTGTCTGCATGAGAGTAGACTGTCTCTGCAGGCAGCATCACACCCAAACAGAGCAGACAGCCTGCTCATCCTGAGCTCGCCAAGGTCACCAAAGGTCAGGCGGACAAAAACCTGCAGTCTTAACAAAGCCACAGGCAAAGACACTCTTTATTATCAACTATCTAATAAAACGCAAAACAGCCAAGAAGTGAATCTGCCATGAATTTCACAACTTTACAAGCTAAGAAATAGACACTGAGCTTTATATTGATTAAATATGTTAAATAGATATTAAATTAAATACAGATCCTGATAAATGCCTCGTTAATTTTTCATCATAGAATTACTGTTGAAACAACCCCTTATCCATGTTTGATGCCCTGCAATGGACTCACAGCCAACTGTAGAAAGCAGCCCAATCAGAGGCACTTTTTCTTTGACCCAGTTTATACTAAGTGGAGATATTATCTGAATTTCAGGAGTGGGACCACACCTCATTCACGCCGCCTCAGTTTATATATGCCCCCTTCACCAATACCCTCTGTTCTCATTTTCATGCCCACCTGGAGCCCAGGAGCCGCTGCCGGTCCTCTTTGAGGCCTTCCCCACACTGCAGCACCAGTACACGGTCCCTCATCCATCATCGTTCATCGTAACTGAGGATGTGGTCCCAGCTAGTGAAATTGCTAGTAAAAATGTTAATGTGATGAACTCACCAGCTACTGGCTCACTGACATCCAGTACAAGAAGGCCAGGCTTACCAAAACATACAGTTTGATTTGTGCGCTCTGCTGCTGCACACAAATACTGTCCAACACAAGGAATTCAGCCTGGATTTACACTCTTCCCAGTGTCCTATGGCAGGTCAGCTCTATCACAGGCAAGGACAGCTCTGACGCTTCAGAAGTGTTATCAAAATAAATAAATAAATAAAATAGAAATAACATAGTAGTTTGGATCAAAAGCCAGACTAAAATAATAAGTTTTAAGATGCAATTTAAAAGACTGCATGGACTCGGAGAGACGAATATAAAGAGGGAGGTTACTCCAGAGTCTGGGAGGTACGACAGTAAAGGCCCGATCCCCTCTGGACTTCAGACGAGACCTCGGTTGCGTCAGGAGCGTTTGATTGGAAGATCTAAGTGCCTTATTAGGGATGCACAAATGGAGGCGCTCGCATAGATAGCTGGGAGCTAAATTGTTCAAAATTTTAAAGGTAAGCAAAAGAATTTTGAATATTGGTACGATAATCAACAGGGAGCCAACGTAGGTTGGCTAAAACTGGTGTGATGTGGGCATAATTTCTAGTTCCAGTTAAGAGACGCGCAGCTGCATTTCAAACTAACTGGAGCCGGTGAATAGAGGAAGGTGGGAGGCCCGAGTAGAGAGAATTACAGTAGTCTAATCTGGAAGTGATAAGACCATGAATGAGTTTTTTAAGGTCCTTCAAAGGGAGGTATGGCTTTGCTTTAGATATCTGACGCAGCTGGTAGAAACTGTTTTTTACCACAGAGGAGGTCGATTTCTTGAGCTGTCCAGGAAAACACCAAGGTTTCTAACAGTGAGTGAGAGATGGCTACCAAGGGGCCCTAAGGCATCAGTAAGTTGTTCCAGCGGGGTGTGACTATCAAAAACTATAACTTCTGTCTTATCCTCGTTCAGTGTGAGAGACGTGACCACGTTTGGACCTCATTTAGACAGTCAAATAGGGGTTCCAGAGACGTAGAGACATCTGATGTCAAAGGGAAATAAATTTGTATGTCGTCGGCGTAGCAGTGAAAGGAAATGTTATATTTTTAAAATATTACTCCCAAAGGCAGCATGTACAAGGAAAAAGAGAACTGGGCCGAGCACAGATCCTTGAGGCACACCACAATGGGGCAGAGGCCGAGGAGTGTTGCCCCATGGCTACGGAAAACGACCTCTTTGACAGATGAACCAAGATAAAGCTATAACTTTAAGACCAACGACATGTTCTAGAGATGAGAATCTTGTGGTCGACTGTGTCAAAGGCAGCAGTCAGATCTAGTAAAACTAAAACAATGGCCCACAGGTAGAAGAAGATCATTAAAAAGCCTAACTAACGCTGTCTCAGTGCGATGGCGAGGTTTAAAGCCAGACTGACTTTCACTGATACCGTTAGTATCAAGGAAGGACTGAAGTTGTTTTAGAACCACGTTTTCCAGAATTTTGGATATAAGAGGGAGTTTGGAGATCGGTCTGTAGTTAGAGCACTAGGGTCAAGATCCTTTTTCTTTATAATGGGTTGCACGACAGCGCGCTTAAATACTGACGGTGCACAACCTGATGACAGGGATACATTTAGTAAAAGTTGGATACAGGGACCGATAGTGTGCAAAGCTTCCTTAAGAAAACGAGAGGGAACGATATCACGGGGGGAGTTAGAGATGATCACTTATAGCTGTTAAATGAGAATAAGACAGTGGATTGAACTGTTGAAGGACAGTCAAGCATTCAGGGACTGGAACAGAGTCAGAAACTAACAACGACTCAAGATGAGAGAGATGCCCTCAGAACTTAAATTTTGTCAGTGAAATATTTAAAAAAATTATCACGAAGTACAGGAGAGGCATCCCTACAAGTAAAGGGGCAAGGGTTTATCGAGGAATTACAAATACTAAAAAGGGCTCGGGGATTATGGCAGTTAGACCAAATAATACCAGAGAAGGAGGCAGATTTAGCAGCTTTAACAGACTTTTGATACCTAGATAGACATTTACGAAGCATGTCCAGAGAGACATGGAGTTTATCTTTTTTCCATTTTCGCTCAGCGCGCCGACATCCACGCCTAAGGGCGCCGGTAGGGTCATTACGCCAGGGTTGGCGTAACAATTTGGCACTTTTTGTCCTCAGAGGTGCCACCGAATTAAGAATGTCGGCGCATGTAGTATTAAGAAGGTTGGCAAGTTCCTCCGCTGATAAATCTGCAATACCATTAACATCAGAAAGAGGAGAATCAAGAAAAGCAGCAGTGAAATGAGCAAGTGACTGAGAGCTCATCGAGCGCGTTTGCCGTAGAGAACCATCACTATACAAATCAACATTGTTAATAACAGTATTAAACAAAACCGGAAAATGGTCCGAAATCCCGAAGTCCTTAATGTCCGTGATGCAGATATCCAAACCACGGGACAGTACCAAGTCGAGTGTGTGACCTTTTGTGTGAGTTGGATCACTTACGAACTGGGTGAGATTAAACGAATTCATAAGAGCAAGGAAGTCTTTGACTAGTGAGCCGTCCTCGCAACAAACGTGGAAGTTAAAATCACAAAGAATTAAAATACGATCATAGCGTAAGACGACACTCCCCAGTAAGTCAGCAAATTCAGAAATAAAATCCATAACAAATTTCGGGGGGCGATACACCACAGCGCAAAGAAATGAGGTTCAGTTCAGTTCCAATAACTGCACCTCGAAGCTGGGGTACATGATGACAGCGGCCGACATCGAAATTTGTTTTTAAAAACTGAAGCTAGCCCTCCACCTCTGTCAGTGGACCGGGGTGAGCTCAGAAAGGTGAATCGGGTTGGTTCTGAGAAAGAAAAGAACTCACCAGGGCAAAGCCAAGTTCAGTCAAGAATAAGAAGTCCAGCCCGGATGAAAGAATCAGCATACAGAGTCCTGAAGCTGGCAGCATGGTGTTCAGAAAACAGCCTGGGACTGGGAGGTCATTGTCAATGTCAGGAGGCACTGACTTGGCCCCCCTCTACATCAACGGGGAGCGTGTGGAGAGGGTCCACACCTCCCGGTTCCTTGGTGTCCTCATCTCTGCTGACATCTCCTGGACAGACAACATCTCAGCGGTCGTCAAGAAGGCCCAACAGCGGCTGCACTTCCTGAGAGTCCTCAGGAAGTACAAGCTGAACTCCAACCTGCTGCTGACCTTCTACCGCTCGTCCATTGAGAGCCTGCTAACCTACTGCATCACAGTATGGTACGGCAGCTGCACCAAGGCGGATAGAGTGAGGCTTCAGAGTGTGGTCAAGACAGCACAGAAGATCATCGGCTGCCCCCTCCCCTCCCTGAAGGACATTTATTCCTCCCGCTGCCTCAGCAGAGCAGCAAACATCATCAAGGACAGCTCCCACTCTGGTTTCAACATGTTCAGCCTGCTTCCCTCAGGGAGGCGCTACAGGTGCATCAGCAAGGAGACCCACAGACCCATAACCAGCCTGAACTCACACATGATAAACACAGTTCCACCCCCCAATCTAGGACCTCTACACACAGACTACACAACTATCATCACCACTGTGCAACACTTAATTTACGTGCAGTAACCCACACTGTAATATATAGCACTATGTTTTGTTTCTATATTTGTAGATAGCGCTGCAGAACTGTGCAACTCACCCCCTTTCTTTCCCACGTCTGCACTGAATAGGAGATGCTCTGAAGCTTATTGTGCATGTGTGTAGTGACAATAAAACGCATTCTATTCTGTTTTTGTTCACATGCTAAGTTCAGCATTCAAAATCTTGGTGTAATGTTTGAGTCTTCTCTGAGTTTCAACTGTGTAAAATCTTTATCTCACTCCTAACATTTCTAAACATGGTCTCCTCTGCTGCACTGGAAGAAATTATCAATGTGTTTGTGTCACTGCATTTAGATTAATGTACTGGCCTCTGTGCTGGATTAGAGAAACCACCAAGGCTCTGCACCAGTCTACAGCTGACTCTGTCCATTCTTTTAAAAAGCACTTCAAAACCTTTTTGTTTAAACAGATTTTCTGTTAAGAAGTTTTTGAAAATTCGTAGTTATTTATTTTTAAAACTACAGGTTTATGTTATGTTGGCACTTAATGGGGTTTTTTGTGATGGTTTGTCTGTGAAAACTTCTTTACAATCACTAAAAACCAAAGAACACCACCCCCACAGTAAAGCGGTGGAAACATGGGTCATTTTTCTGCTAAGAGCACAACATGACCTCCCTGCATGGAGGGGCCAATAGACAGGACCGCGTATCGTACTGTGACGAGGAACCTTCGTCCCTCCATGAAGATGGATGTTCAAGCATGACGATGATCCAAAACATCGTGTCGAGGTAACGAAGCAGTGGATGAAAATAAGAGTGGCCTATCGAGTCTTCCACTCATCACCTCCAGCTGGTGACGGCAGATGGCTGCCCCTCACTGAGCCTGGGGTTACTTCTTCTTCTCTGTAATGTTGTAGGGTATTTACCTTATAAATATGAAATATATAAATATGAAACATGTCAAAACAAAGCAGAGACAGCGATCAGTGATAACTGATTCTCAGTGCTGGAGATAAGGATGTACGGTAACCTTCAACATTACACATCCTGTGGACACATACTGTTTGATCTATTGTTAGCATAAAGATGCTGACAGGTGCAGATGAATGAGCCCCTGATTTCTTCAGCCTACAGCAGACAGACTGTCAGGAGTTAGCTGCAGGACTGCAGAGCGTATGCTTGGTTTCATGTTGTGTTGTTGTTTTTAGCCTGACAGATGCCAAATGATCTGTCTGATCAAACGGGCGATTGTGGAAGAACACAAGCGCTTTGTCCTCTGGAGGCTGCTGACCTTCTCTGGCCACACAAACTGCTACACACTCACACACTGACATTAACCTGTCACTGTGGTACACCACTCTATACTTCACATATCTTGGTTGTCCTCATTTACACGACAAACACTTAAATAGACACACACAGTGACACTGTACGCCACCCCGAGAGGCCCAGCGTGGCACGCTACTGGTGTGTCACATGCTCAGAGTCCAAACAGCCTCTGTGAACCCACACTGCTGCAAATATGTCGCCAGCGCCTTCAGATTCAAATCAGTGTGTCATTGAGCAACAGAGGTTAGCAAAGGTGTCCCAGTCCAAATATGGTGTAACAGCAGGAACGTGTGGGACATTCCTTTCTTATGACTTCATAAACTCAGCTACTGGGAGATTAATCCAGCGTGGTGTGGCAGCTTTGATCGTAGACCAAAAATGTGCAGTCCAAAAAGATCCCAGCGTAATCAAAACAGGCCGTCCTTTGGCGTCCACCGGGCAGTGTTTTGTAAATAATATGTGTTTATCATTTATATGGGAATATAAAGAACTAGTTTTAGCTGTTCTACATAAACAGCATATCCCAAATATCATCAAAACAGAAAATTAGAATAAGAGCTTTCAAATCTAATTTATTGGCACAATTATTTCAATTTACTTAAATGTGCTCCGAGGGCTAACAGGCTGTTTAGATCACATGTTACATAATGAAGTAATGAATGTCATTTCTAACTGTTTGATTTTAAAAAGTATGTTTGATAAATGTGGGACAAGGACAAGCATGTAATGGGATTAGTGGGGATACATTCATGGAGGAGAGGAGAAGTCCTAAAGCTAGCTAATGAAAGGACAGCAAACTAACACAGAGGAAGAGGTCAAGGCAGAACAACAAAGATTTCTTTGCAGGGTGAGATGAGGAAGGGAGGAGAGTAACCACTGTGATCACCCAGAAGAGAATGACTCAGGTCTGTGTCCAGTCTCCCCAAATCAGCATGACACAGCAAACTAAGCTACATAAATCTCTGAATTACCAGCTGAGCCACTAATCCAGGCGGTATGACACTCGCCAAACTG
Source organism: Aulonocara stuartgranti (assembly GCF_965226115.1). Taxonomy (NCBI): domain Eukaryota; kingdom Metazoa; phylum Chordata; class Actinopteri; order Cichliformes; family Cichlidae; genus Aulonocara; species Aulonocara stuartgranti. The sequence goes on from NC_138941.1 coordinate 8,553,242, forward strand.
CTAGTTCTGTGATATTTTACCACCGAGCATAAAAGTGCTTACAGGAAAGGCCAGGAAAGAATAAGCCATGAATACAGAGTTTAATCATAAGAATATTTTATAACGTTTAACATTACGCAGAAGCATTTCATATTCATGAAACGCTTTCAATTAAAAGAAAACATCGAAACAGGTAATAAGAACACACCCAACATGCTCAACACCCACTTTAGTACTTCCTACTCAGCAGTTTCAATTACTGGTTAAAGCAAATGTGTTAGAAACTTAAAGCACGTAAAGAATCTGCTCAAGTCAAACAAGACATCAGACAACACATCACCAAGAAGGCAAGTTTAAAGCAGTCCTACAGAAAGGTTTCAAAACTCACTCCCACAGCTTGATTCCAAGGATGTTAGATTCCTATCGGGCCTTTTCTACTGTTAATGTTTAAGCTAAATGACAACTTTGTTTGTCCACTGTCAGCATTCGAAACAACTTCTACAGGGTTTAATGGAGCACACAGATTTGACTTTTTACAAAAGCACTCAAAGAGCTGTAGTAATGAAGAATTGTATCACAGTATGTTTTGTCATATCCTGTCTAAGATGTTTTTTCTTGCATGAGCCTAAGCACTCATTTATACTCGTATCCAATACAACTGATTTCGGTTTTATGCTTCCTAAAACCCTTAAAATTCCTTGTCAACGTCTTTTAGTTTAACCAATCCTAAAGAAAATCAAGCTTTGCTGCTCTACTCTATTTCCCGTTCCCTGCAACATGTGTGTGGATGCTGAATGAGACGGGTGGAGGGATGAGCGCTACATGGTTGTGTTTGAGCAGGAGGGCCGGATGATGAATGGGCTTTTATAGACATGCTGTTCGTTTACGGAGGCTTGTAGGCGATGATCTCTTTAGTGTAATATGAAAAGGAAACAGATACATCGTGATATCACAAACACAATCCTACATTTGTGCCAACCTAATAAAATAATATGCAGTACTGTGTGAAACTCATCAAGTGGCCTGAACTAAAAGTTCTCCAGCAAGTTTAGTAGCATTGCTACTTGAGATTGTTCATGTTGCAGCCAAGAACTTCACTGATGACTGCTGCCATGGTGTAAATCAGCTGGTTGGTTCCAGCGATGGTCACACTAGGGACTGTCCACTGCAGTAAAAACTCTGCATTATCACTCCGTTACCTGCTGCAAGCACTGCCACAGTCTGATTTTCTTTCATCACTACCTGAATTGTTTGACTAAAAGGAAAAAGAAATGGCAGATGTCCTTCTCTACAGGGGAGAACTGTTGGCAAACTGTTCACCACCCCCCAACCGCCCTGTCTGTCATCACTCCACTAGCATTGCTGTTTGTAATTATATTCACTCCACTTTTACACACCTGTACATAATATCCTAAAAGCCACAAATCAATTAGAACCCTGCTCTGTTTGGTAATGAACTGTGATAAAACAAATATCCCCTGCCTATGAAAAACCATAGGCTTCCCAAGGGAGTCATGAGTTCATAATGTTCATGTTCATAAACACTGAAAGCTGACATGGAGTAGGTCCCAGGCCCTGAACTCCATAAGCAAGAAAATGGATTGATGTATAAATACACACACACATATATACAAATATATTAGGGGTGCAACGACAAACAAAATTCACGGTTCGGTTCAGTTCGATACTTTGGTGTCACGGTTCGATATTTTTTCGATACAAAAAAAATGTTCATGCCTTTTTAATTTGTCAGTTATTAAAATTATAAATATATATTTTAACTCAAATGTACAGTTTTTAAATTTAATGTTGCTGAAACAACAAAGTAATAAATAAATAAATCTATCTGATGGAGGAATCGCTCATCTTTGGAAAAGAGAGTTTATTACAGAGAAATGGCTCTTTCAAAATAAAAGCTCTACTATACGCTTCTTCTGGGCTATATTCTCAGCAGCATATTAAACATATCAGGTCCCCATAAGGAGAATCCTGTGCTAACGGCTGTCTAAATGACTCGGGTAAAGTTTGTAGCATGGTGCTTGTTGTTTTGTCTGCTTCCACTTGTCTTTGCACCAGGATGATGTCGGAGTAAATGTGCAGTCATATTCGTTGTGTTCCCACTAGTGCTGTCAGCGTTAATCTGAAATGACCTTAACGCCACAACACGGCAAATCTCCGTTAACAAGCTACCGCGGATCGCCCCGTGCGTGGGGCTGGACGGCCAACACGTTAACGAGCTAACTGCGCTAACACACTAGTTCCCACCCATGTAATTGAGCATTGCATGGCACATCCAACATACTGTTTTACTTTAGTCCATGACTCGCTTACCTTCAGGGTCATACGTCACATGAAAACCAAAATAGTTCCAAACACCAGATCTGAATGAGGGTGGGGGAGGTTCAATTTGCCATGTTGCAAGGAGAGCTTAACTTCTGTCTGCTAGCTTGCCCTGCGCTCAGTGGATCTGCACTCGACAGTGCAGCCTAGGCGGAGTAGTCGAACGCAGATCCACTGAGCGCTCAACACAGACAGCATCTGCAGAAGGAAAGTTGATGAAATAAATTAAAAATATTGTATTGTTCGATACATATGTGTACTGAACCGAAAGCACTGTATCGAACGGTTCAATATCGATACGAGTATCGTTGCACCCCTAATATATATATATATATATATATATATATATATATATATATATGTGTGTGTGTGTGTGTTTCTGTGGTTCAGCATTATGATGCTGAACCACATCATAATGAATAAATGGATAAATTTCCAAAATCCCGGAGCAATGCAAATTAGCCGGTGCGAGGTAAGGAGCTCTGTCATTGGTTAGACAGTCTTAGCTTTGCACCTATACCAAAGGCCATTCAGCCTCTGTGTTTACACTCTGCCTACACAGATGTTGGACATGAGACGACTCAGGAAAAGGATTTTTGATGTGAGGTTTTTATTGAGATTTTATTTCTTTTTTTTCTGATTTGAAGTATTTATTAATGGAATAATTATTTATTTTCAAATACTGATTTATAAATATTTATTTTATTTAATTTATTTTTTTTGCCTGTCCCGTTTGGCTCTTTTGCATCAGAATTGTTGTCTAAAGGCAAAGAAAGATGCCCAACGGATTTACTTTACCAAATTGACCATCCCAGCCTTGCCATAATGGTCCATTTGATTCACCTTTTATTGTTTATTTTATTTTCACTTACTGAATACGGGACAGACTTGACTGGGGGAAAGAAAGAGAAACAGCTGAGAAGAGGGACGGGGGAGAAGGGCAAAAAACAAAAACCAACAGAATTTTCTTTTCAATTAAATTACTAGATAATAAATTACTTTTGTATTGAATAAATAAAATAACTTAAAAATGAATTTGTAAATTAATATTTTATCGCACAATTCATTGTTTAAGCAAAGAACTTTTTATTTCGATGCGCTGGATCTTCTGGTCCTCTGCACATAAGTGGATTTCCATTTAGACTTTATATAGACAACAACTCAAAGTGCTTTACAACAAGTCACATTCACCCATACGATCATCTAGTGCTGTACTTTAAACACTTTAAACACAAACACAGATACTGTGGGGAGAGGCCACAGAGGCACAGGGAGAAAACTCACACAGAAATCCAACAATTAAAGAGGAACCTTCTCGATGTAACACTACCATCCTGCAAGATGACCTGGTCCTGGGCCATCTTAATAAGCATGCTGTGCACAGTAGTTTCATATTCCTGCCAGAACAAACACCAGACAGTTTGTACACAAGGCTCAGATTCTCGCTTTGCCAGATACAGACAATAGTTTAAGATCCTAATGTCTCTGCACAGCTCTGTATGTACTGAAATATCCAACCTCAGATATTTCCTGCTCACACTCTGCACCGCCTTAGACAACAAGTAGTTCATGCTATACATAGCATTGACTTTTCATTCCAGCCATGTGCACTCATCAGGGCATCAGTGCTGCCGTAGTAACCACACTAACACTTCCTTGCACCTGTTGAAATGGCCTCAGTCTGATCGTGCCCTGAACAAACTCACCTTTAACATCCCACACACGGACTAAATATGTGCGTGTCAATAACACGTGACAGGAGAACACGCTGGTTGTCTGTCATGGGGCTGAATTAGAAACAGAGCATGAACTACAGTTTGTCAGATTAAGACTGATCAGGTCCAACATCCGCTCCCAGCACTGATTTACACGTTTGGTGTCACATTGAAGGAAACGCCTACTGGCACAACCTGCATGTGTTAAACTGCTCCTGCGTGTAAACAGCGTGTCACTTACGGCTTTTTGCATCACAAGGACGCGCACTGGCGTCTCAGGGTGACTCAGATGTTTGCTGAATGAGGTGTAGACCGGACTAGGCGGGACTCATTTCACCAAAACACGAGCTTTTCCACCCACCAGTGTTTATCTGTGTGCTTATTTTAAAGAATTATTCCATCGTTATCAAATACGAAGCATTACACGCACGTCGCGCCGTTTCTGCTGAGTCAGACACCAGTGCTCCCGTGTGCTGATTCTCGGGTCCATCTTAAACTGGTGTGTTTGCGAATGAACTTCGGTAAAACGTTACAACGTTACCGGGCGCGCAGAGGGTCTCGGAGGCGTGTCGTACCTGTCGGGTGGTCGCGGGCTCCTCGTTCCCGGTGGGTGAAGGTGTTTCTCCTTCAAGCGATGCTGGGGTGACCGGAGAAGAAGCCATGTCCCCCCGACATCACCTCTCACTAAGCGCCGCTCCTACTGTGACTTTCCTCGGTGTCCTCCAGCTTGCAATACGCTGCCTGGCGCAGTTTGCACAGACGGTGGACCGGTTGCGTCGCTCGTTTCCTGCGCGATCAAAGTGAGTCTTCGGCTGCACAGTGCAGCCACTGTCCCTCCTCCGGCCGGCGGACTAGTCCAGGCGAGGCGGATGACGTTGTCCCGGGTCTCGCTCGCTCTCGCACATGCAGGACTTGGCCCAGTCTGTCTTCTTCTGCCTCACTCTGCGCTCTGCTTTTCACTTCATGTCTTTTTGTTTTGTAAGGTGGCTAACACGATCACTCCTCTTCTGCCTGCAGGACTCTGTGACTGCTCTGTGCTGTGGCAGCACACTCCAGCCTGATAGTTCATTTTACAGCTTTTGGCACTGCGACGCTCTCCTCGGCTCGACAGACACAATCTCACCATGTCGGCACAATATACTGAGTGCAATCCATAACATGATTTTATCTCACTGTAACTTTTAAATCGACCAAATGTTGCGTAAATGACGTGTCACGTGACTTGAGCACATGCACACCCCCTGTCCTCACAGCAGACATTCATCTTAGCCCCCCCCCCCCCCCCCCCCCTTGTGTTTTGAGATCATTGCTGCAACAAAAGGTTGCCACAGATATTTCTACATGAAACGTACTGATTCAGTTGGCACATATTTAACTATGGTTGGATGAGACCTGCACTCTGTTTTAATATAATGTTGTTTTGTTTGAGTGGCTGAAATAAAGCTAATAAAATAAATGAATACTAAAATAAAGCTGAATCACATCACAGGAATGACACAGCCCTGTTCCTCCGGGCTGTCAATCTGTGAATCAGCAAACATGTATGATTTATTGTCATTCATTTGCTAAACAAACTTACCTCTGAACTTTGACCCTGACAATTCAATTTTATGTATATAGCGCCAAATCACAACAAAAGTCGCCTCAAGGCGCTTCATAGATACAGAGAAAAACCCAACAATCATATGACCCCCTATGAGCAGCACTTTGGCGACAGTGGGAAGGAAAAACTCCCTTTTAACAGGAAGAAACCTCCAGCAGAACCAGGCTCAGGGAGGGGCGGGGCCATCTGCTGTGATTGGTTGGGGTGAGAGAAGAAAAACAGGATAAAGACATGCTGTGGAAGAGAGACAGAGGTTAATAACAGGTATGATTCAATGCAGAGAGGTCTGTTAACACAACAAGGGAGATCCAGGTTTCCCAGCTGACGAGCAGAGGGCAGCGGCTTCCACTCGTTTGAGCAGTTTGTTGCGTGACCTCCTGTCTCTCACTGAACTAAAATGCCTCCAAACAACAGCAAAATAGATGGCACTCACTCCAACGTCTTGCAGCAAAAACATTAAGTGATGGGAAGAACAGGTGATGGATGAGCTGCAGATGTAACCGGTGTGATTCTGCGTTGTGTCTGATAAAAAAGGTAAAAGAAAGAAAGACCTCCCAGTAAATAATTTGCCCACTCCAGCTCCTACGACCAAATACAAACAGTGGGGAAGAGGGTTAGTTCAACCCACCACAGCTCCCAAGCTAGCAAGGAGTATATATTCATGCTAGCATTTATGGCACCTAAAACACATTTATGATACACACATACGACACACTTATAACATCTAACAAAAACAGGCTTAATAATGACAATAATTGAACTAAAATTGCAACCAGAAACATCCAGGTGGCTAAATATGCATTATATGTGTGTTTTAAAGTGTTGGAAAGAAATGACACCCACCTCTCCCACAGGGGGATTGTAGAAAAGGGGAGAGGCAAAAGGGGTACACTGTATTTATAGGATTGCACCGAAGAAGAAGAAAAGAACGAGGAGGGGCTCTAACTGATAATGAACACAACTACAGGCTTGGAGGTCCTAAAAGTCAGGTATAAAAGGAGCAGTTTGGGGGTTTAGAACACATTATAACAATGTGATTTATGACCCTGTTACACAGAGCCAGCAGAATGAGCTGCTGCCACCACCACAATCAATGGTGACGCCAATTTAGAAAGAGCCCCAGTTGATTCCACTCTTGCCAGATGCTGAATACACATCGTCTAAAAGTGTGTGCCATTGACCAAAGGAGGAGTGGGCTGTTCACACATGCCTGTGTTCTTATGGAGCAGTCTTTGAGGATGGCGAGTCCAGAGCTGGAGGTTTAGATCTAAGAGAGTGATCCAAAGTCAGGAGAGGATTACACCCAACCTTCAGAGATCTTCCTATAAGCCAGAACTGGAAGCAGAGCCACCTTTGGCTATGATATCTTTACTGGACCCAGTAAGTCCAGTCAAGGTCAAAAACGTGGTCAGTCCCCCATTTAGTGCCATAGATCTGAAACATAGTAAACAAAATGCTAGTAAAAAGTTACAAACATGTTCAAGTTACATGTCTACAACTCCACAACAGACATACTTTGCTACTGGTGCCAAACAGTACTGCAGTCTGTAGCTTTCCAGCCATCCTTTGAACGTCTTTGAGTTTAATGTAGCCAAAACTGGATTCAGTAATCAGTGTTTATTTACAGAAGCCGTAGAGTATGGCTGCCACATGTGAACATCAGTGACGGCTCATTTAAACTGTAGGAACGATTAACCCAACATCAGAAAAATACTTCATTTTACATTAATGTGACAAATTAACACTGCTGGGACTTTTCTGGTCCTACACTGTTCATGTCCAAGTCAACACATTGTAAGATTTACACGTGGAAGGTCATCTAAGCTGCTTATGTGGAGATTACCTTTCCTTTAACAACGACCAGTTTCTTCTTTTCAGTTTTCAGTTTTATTTGTCATATGCAAGTTAGCACAGGGTCAACATTGCAATGAAATGTGTTTGACGAGCAGCAGTCACTCGGCAGCTTGATACAGTAGGAGAAAATATAATAAAATAAAATAATAAAGAAAATAGAAAAATAGTAAGGAGCAAATATTAGAGAGACATGGTAAAAGAGAAAAGATGACTAAATATATTTGTATCTATAAATATATGTACACTAGTGATTAAATAAGAAAATCTTGAAGAGAAATATGACGGAGGGCAGATGGGACATTGCACAGGAATGAGCAGCAGAAAATTTCAGTATTGCACTTTTAAATATAAATATCAATGACAATAAAGTGGAGTGACCAGTGCAGATTAAACAGAGTACTTGTGAAGCTGCAGGTAGCTTCTGAGTGCTGTGTTGTGTGTGTTTAAGTGTTGTGGTTGAGGTGTCGTATGGCTTGGTGGTAGAAACAGTTTTTGAGTCTTGTAGTCCGAGCAGACAGACTCCTGTAACGATGGTAACAAGGAGAACAGCTGATGTGCTGGGTGGCTGTGGTCCTTGATGATGCTGTGTGCTTTATGGAGGCACCGCTGGAGATAAATGTCCTGAATGGCAGGAAGCCTCGTGCCAGTGATGTGCTCTGCTGCCTTCACCCTCTGTAGTGATTTACGGCTGCTGGCAGAGCAGCTTCGTACCAAACTGTGATGCAGCTCGTCAGCAAGCTCTCGACTGCACACCTGTAGAAATTTGAGGTGATGTTGGCGTTCATGCCAAACTTCCTCAGCCTCCTCAGGAAGTAAAGCCGCTGGCGAGCTTTCCTGATTGTTCTCACCTCAAACACATTATTTACCCATCCAGGTGGAACATGTAGCTGTGCTCGGTTTGACAGCTTTCATCCTGGCAGCAGCGTCAGCTGAAGCATACAAGGCACACATAGATGTCACTGAGCTGGAGCTCTGGGAGAGACGTCGCCACTTTCAGGCCTTTAAACAAAGCTGTTGGAGCACAAGTCCCAAAGATTTATAGTTTCTCTTCATGTCTTCATTGTTCCTCCATGGAGAGATGTTCCAAGTAGCCTTGGCTCGAGACAGGCGTCCTGCAGGACTACCTACCAACTGTCCACTGTTTGCAGTCGTGGTAGAGTAATGTTGCCCACCAGTGACTGAAAACCATGGATTGGAGAAGAATGACAGAATTCAGTGACCTTGTGGGGCCATAACAGACAAATGACAGCAGTGTAGTGGATCAAATAAAGAGTGATGATGTTATATTTGTGACTGTAGCAGGACCAAGGCTCAAAAGGTTGCAGGCGTTGTTAATTGAGCAGAAGATGGACGGCATCAAGCCCTCTCCTCGACAGCTACAGGATCACAGTCTGCAGGTTCAGTTATGCAACGTTTTAGCATCGATGCGTGAAGTTAAGAGCAGACAGGGAGGTTATTTTTGCACTGGGCTGGAATGACTCAGTTTACCTGTCAAAGGCTATCACGGCTGGGAGAAAACCCTCAGCATTAGTAAAGAAGGACCACGGTGGCCTCTGGGTAGAAACACTGCAGAGTTCATGTGGATACGCTGCTGCATTAGGTCAGATAGAAATATCATAAAGCATCATTAAGTAAAAACGTTTATTAAGAACAAATGTTTAAATATTGTTAACGTGTTTCCCAGAAACATCTGTAGAGACAAAGAGCTTTCTGTTGTTGCTTCGAGGAAACGAGCTCTTCTTTTTAGTTTTGTCCTGGTATTTATTCCAGGACGGACTCATCCACTGAGCAGTGTTTGGGTTTCTTCGTTTTCCTCGTTCTGGATGCAAACTATTACAACTCGGGCTTTATTTCAGTGACAATGGCCTTAAGCTGCAATACAACAGGAAGTTACTCATATATAGTAATTTCCCAGACCATATTAAAAATCCATTAACAGGAAATACAAATGATGGGACAATGCCACAGCATGGACATTAGAACAGTTGGGAAAATTTACCTGGAAAAAGGTGAAAATGAGGCTTCATTGAACTGGAATTACAAAGACCAGGAATGTGAGATCCACCAGCCACAACTGAGGGTTTTTACACATCATATCCTCAAAGTAGAACTACAGTGATCAAAAGAATCGACTTTAATGTTATTCTTTCTTTATTTATGTCAGATTTAACCCCCCAAAAAGCTTTAATCTTTAACTAGTCTTTGGACGTAGCTACAGTACGGTCAGGTTGACAGTTTATGGGTAACATGTGGCCACCAGGCACTGCGACACACTTCCATGTTATATTACCTTGGCGTCCCGTAGGAATACAGGAGAATCATGTGAGGAATCTAAGAGTTGTTTCTTAATTCAATTCAGTTTTATTTACACAGCACCAAATCACAACAGCAGTCGTCTCAAGGTGCTTTATACTGTAAGGTAGCTCGTACAATAATACATACAGAGAAAAACCCAACAGTCATATGACCCCCTGTGAGCAGCACTTTGGCGACAGTGGGAAGAAAAAACTCCCTTTTAACAGGAAGAAACCTCCAGCAGAACCAGGCTCAGGGAGGGGCGGGGCCATCTGCTGTGATTGGTTGTGGTGAGAGAAGGAAGACAGGATAAAGACATGCTGTGGAAGAGAGACAGATGAACCGCTGAGTGTTGTCCCGTCGAGGTGGCTCTTCTATGTTGTGCATTTATGGCACCAAACCACAAATGCAAAGGAAGAAAGGGTCGAGGCACAGCACCCAGCTGCCTGACAATATTCAGGCAACGTCCAAAGCCCCACAAAGGACCTACCCACACCCCACTGGCCCCGCCCAGATCAAGGAGCTGTCACAGCAGACAAAAATGTGAAGTCCGCACATAGTCGCCATGGCACCCACCAACCCACCACACCATCCCCCATGGAGCTACCAGGAGAGGCATACTGGCCCACTGAGGATCACAGAGGAGCAGACCCAGGGGGGCTGACAGCACAGCCCCCACCCACCAGTCCTGCAGCTTATTTTATCTTGTCAGCGTGAGCCCCACCTAAAGGGGACAGAGGGAATAGTGAGTTGCATTAGTGGGGCAGGAGAGAGTGAAGCAGGGGAGCCAATGTCACTGCGATACGACTCCTCAACACCATCCAGCCTGCCCCACCACTCATAATGAGTCCTGCTGTGCTCTGTAGCAATGATGCATTTTATGTGTGTGTGCCAGGTTAGTGCTGTGGATTCAAAGGAGCACAGTTCCACTAAACAGGAGATCAGGATAAACCCCAGTAACCAACCCTGCCCCCGCCATCACATATTCTCAATCCCAGCAGAGGCCAGCCCCACAATGACATGCCACACGTGATACACAGCCAACATTACTGTTATAATTACATGTTTCCTTTATTACTTTCCTTTCAACCTCTTTATTTTGCACCTTAAACTTTCTTTGGTTGCTACAAGCCACAAAGTCCTTTATGGTTTGTCTCTGTTGTGTGGAGGGCTGTTTTTAAGAGCTCAAAAATGGGTGTATCAGAGTCAAACAGGCAGCACAGTGGAAAAGTGGTTGGCACTGTTTCCTGACAGCAAGAAGGTTCTGGGTTCAAATCCAACATCTAAGCTGTTTGCATGCTCTCCCCATGTCTGGGTCCTCTCTGGGTTCTCTGGCTCCCACAGTCCAAAGACGAGCAGTTAGTGGGGTTAGGCTGATTGGTGTATGTGCCCATGAGTATGAGTGTACACGGGTGTTTCTCTGTGTTAGTGACAGTCTGACAGAAGGCTGCATCCCTCAGCCTCATGTGGGCTGTGTAGCCCCTTTACAACTGCAGTGAGAGCTCAGACCTGTTTCTGGTGGGTGGTGGACTCCTCCAGGGCTTCCCCTGATTCCCCTTCTGCCACAGAAGACTGTGGCCTCAGAAACTCATATCTGCTTTTTGCAAATGAAGCGAACCTGTTGGCTTCATCAGCAGGGGCGGATCTAGAAGGGTGGCATGGGGTGGCAAGTGCCACCCTAAAATGATCCCTTGCCACCCCAAGTGCCACCCCAGTTTTGCATATGACAGTGTTGTTTATTAAAATAAGTTTAACAGTTTGAGCGTAGTTACAGTCAGCAGTGAATATAAATGCTAGAACTGGATATATTGCATAGTGTCCCCCCCTCCACATTAACAAATGGTTCAGCCCATAGCAGGACGGCTTTTTTCTTGTTTTCAGCAGCAAGCGATGCTCATGATTGTGCCAGAGCACATTTTGAACAACACCATGGGAATTTCTGATTTTACACAGGTGGGTGGATGTTACACTGTGGAAATGAAGGAAGGTGAGTGTTATTGAAGGAAATTGCCTTCCCGGGTTTCCTCCGTGGCGTGAGCGATAAGCAGAGTTTTGTCCTTTCCTTCTAAGATTCCTAATTATTTAAAGTAACACTCAGGTATGCCGTTCAGCTGGGTTAGTTACAGCGCCGGGAGCAGCTTGGGAGAACAAGGAAACACAGACTGCTTCAGGTTGTCTTCCCAAATCGACTCAAAGGTTTATTTGATACACAGCAGTTTATATAGATGAAAAAAAAGGTTCGTGTGTCAGCTTTCCCAGTTCAAACCGGTACAGACCAAATAAGGAAACGTCTTCCTGCCTTGTGAGCAAAGAAGTATCCTGTGTGTAATTTATCAGCTCAGCTACAATTTATGATCATCCCAGCAAAATACACTCCTAGACATAGAATACAGAGTTCTTTCATCAGTGAATTCTGAAACAAACCACCTAGCCTTTAACGAGCCTTTTCCAGGAGATAAAGAAAAAGGGAGGATGGGAGTAAGGAAGTGGTCTCATCTCTGTGGTGTTTTCGACCTTGGGGTACCAGCTTGTGAGTCCTACACATTAATTCTTGGGTCACAGAGAAAGAGAAAAACAACTAGTAGTTGGGCCTTATTGAGTAACAGTTTTCCTGTATAAAACAATATCCTGTAAATGCTACTATGGTATCAAAATACCTAACAGTTCCCCTCTTTTATTATTTTTTAAAAATAATAACTCAAATAGAAAGGAAAAATCACAAATGTAATAACATAATATAAAAAGCAAATCATAAAATGTAATAGTTCACAACCTAATGTTCAATATACACATCAGGAACATCATTGGTAACATCTGGCACATCCTCAGGATCAATTTGTGCTAATTGCAAATACATTGAAGTGGCTGTACTGGTAGCTATATGGGTTATCATTGAAAATGTGGCTTGCAGAAATGTGAACAGGGTTGCACTTTACAATATGAAATAGTAAATAAAAATCCTAAGGTTAATGCGATAGATATGATAAATAACCTAAATATATAAGACAATATATAAGAAAAACAGTTCTTCAGTCGTCTCCTGGCCTGGTCCCAGGTTCGAGAGACATTGAATAAGCGTCGTATGATGACAATGGGCATTTCATTTTCTCCATTATCAGGATGGAATGAGTCTGGCTTTATCAGGTTAGACATCATGTGGTACTTTTGGCTTTCTGTTCCTGCTGGATGTTTGAGTACCTTGTTGTTGTTCTTTCAGGCGTTGTGTGTTAATCAGTGATTGTGTGTGTGTGTACATTGGATCCTGGCGCTGGCTCGCCTGAGATGTCATCTACCCGTGTGTGTTTATTTGCTCTAGTTCCGGGCGCTGGCTCGCCTGAGATGTCATCTACCCGTGTGTGTTTATTTGCTCTAGTTCCGGGCGCTGGCTCGCCGGAGATGTCGTCTGCTTGATCCGACGCCTGAGATGGTCCGATTGGGCTGGTCTTAACCCTGCTGGCATGAATCCACTGAGGTTGTCCGTCTGTGAGGATGCTGGTTCTTCGTCACTGCCAGTACAGTCTGGGGGCTGGAACACGCGCGGCCTCCCAGAGAGTCCTTGGTTTTAGTGGCTTCTCCAACATGCATCTCCTTGTCTCCACTGGTGGAACTGTGGAGGGGAAAAGCTGAGAGAGACAAACTTTCTGATAGTTATTATTCAGTTTTTCTACCAGGTTGTGAACATCAGTGGACAATGCAATATACATCACCTTCTACTAGCGGTGCCCCTCTGGAAGCTGACCATGGTGTTGGAAATAGTCTTATTTCAAATGGAGATAATTTGGTTACTGCAGATTGAGTCCTTCTAATCTCACACAGGACTTGAGTAAGTAATTTGACACAGGTCATTAAAGTTTTAGCACACTTTTGAATTACTTCTAATGTGAATGAAGATCCTCTATCACTGTTAATCTGGTGAGGTATTCCGAATCTGGGTATTATTTCATTGCTCAACTTTTGACAGACTACTTCTGCAGTTTCTTTTGAGGTTGGATAAGCTTCTACTCATTTACTAAATTGATCCACTATTACCAGTAAGTACTTGATGCTTCCTTGTGCTGGCATGTGTGAAATCAATTTGTAATGTATGAAATGGAAAATCTGGTTGTGGTAAATGCTGATGTTTCGCTTTTGGTTTTCCTACATTAGTTCGCGCACATGTTAGACAGGTTGCTAATATGCTTTTTACTGCATGTGATGTTTTCTCAATTACAAATCTTAATTTTATTGCCCCTATTACCCCTCTTTGTCCGACATGACTCACACAGTGAAAATGTCGGGCAAGGACTGGCATCAGGGAATATGGGAGGGCAATCAAACCCTTAAGATTTTTGTATAGGCCATCTCTGTCTTCTAAGGTACAGTCATTATTCTCCCAATAGGTGTAATCACATGCAGAGGCTTGCTCTTGTATGAATTTTAAATCAACATTTGTTTCGAAATAGTCTGGGAGTGTAACAAGTGGCAGCTGTAGGGGCACAGATAATACTTCCTGTGGAGGTGGGAGCTGTGATGCAGCTGCAGCCTTGGCTGTCACGTCTGCTAAGGCATTACCTGTTGCTTCGTCTGTGTCAGCTGTACTGTGTCCTTTCGTTTTTACAACTGCAACGGCCGATGGCAGCTGTATAGCCTGAAAAAGTCTTTTAACAAAATCACAATTTAGCAATTTATTTTCCATCAGCAGATCTAAATCCTCTCTGTCTCCACAATGTGCCAAAGTCATGCACAACGCCAAATGCATAGCGGCTGTCTGCGTAAATTGTCACATGCTTATCCAAATGTAGCTCACAGGCGCGTATTAAAGCCATGAGCTCTGCTTTTTGTGCTGAGTGAAATGGTAATGAGTGAGCCTCTAGTATGATGTCAGGCACTGTTACCACTGAATAGCCACAAAGAAATGAGTTGTCATTCGGCCTTGAACAGGACCCGTCCACATAAACCGTGGCTGAGTCTGGGATAGGTGTTTGCTCTAAATCTGGACGTGGTGCTGTGGATTCCTGTATACGTGTCATGCAGTCATGATCGTCAAGCCTGTCTGAGCCATCCTGTCGGTCAGAAGAACACAGCATAGGATCAATAAATGTGCTGGCGAATCAGGTGTGCTGCTCGCTTTTATAGTGAGATTTGCATATGTTGTTTAGTTATGTTTGCTATAATGGTCGTGACCTGGTGATTGGTGTGTAGAATAGTGTCATGTGAGAGTGTGAGCTTCTCGCAGTCCCTTATCATGATAGAGCAAGCTGCTACTGCCCTCAGGCAGGCCGGCATTCCCTGAACAATTCAGGCAGCACCTTTGAGTGGCGGAGGTCAGCACTCCCTGTAATGCATTGAAAGAGGCAGTCATTTCTGTGGACCACAGTATTCGAGGAGGCTTGTCTTTTTTACAACAGTCACGCAGAATGTGGTCATGAAAAGAACAGTCTGGTATCCACTGTCTGCAATAGTTCACCATGCCTAAGAAGGACGACATGTCCTTCTGTGTAGTGGGACGAGGGACGGAGGTCACAGCTTTGACCCTGTCTGCAGTCATGGAACGTTTTCCGTGAGACAGTGTGAATCCCAAATATTGAACAGAAGTCTGACAGTACTGCATTTTCTTTGCATATGCTTTGTGGCCAGTCTTTTGGAGGTGCTGGAGAAGCATGTGTGTAGCAGTTTGACATAGTTTTTCACTTTCAGCACAGAGGAGGAGGTCATCCACATGTGGATCAGGGTGCAGCCCTGGAGGAGTGAAGCACCATTGAGAAAGCAGCAGAGCTGTCTATCATGCCTTGGGGCAAACGAGTCCAAGTGTACTGCTTATTTCTATGTGTGAATGCAAATAACGGCTGTGTGTCACAGGTACTGAGAAAAAGGAGCGGAGCATAAATCCACCACGGTAAAATGTGTATGCAATGCATGTCAATATGCTGTGAACATCTGAAACGAGAGGTGGCAGAGGAATGTTGACTGCATTAATTTGCCTTAAGTCTTGTATGAAACGCCATACGCCAGGTTTGTTAGGCTTTGGCACAGGATTGACAGGAGTGTGGGCTTTATTGCTCCTGTAGTCAATAAATCTCCTATGATGACATCTAGGACTGCGGCTTTTTCCGTGGAAATGGGATGCTGCTTGACATATACTGCTTGTTGTGTTTTAATAGGTGTACGTGATAAAGTGTACAGTCAATGAATCCTATATCATTCTCACTTTTAGACCACAATGTCATATTCTGGTATTCAGCTGGCAACGTAAGTGCAGAAATAGTACAGTGGATAGGGTAGGTTAGATCTATGTGACGACATATTTCGTAACCTATGTCTGAGTTATGTAACAAAATCACTGTTTGACCTTCACTTGTGTGAGCAGTTATCATGTTGTTGAACAGTGTGAGAGAAACAAAAGTGTGGCTCCCAGTCATGGGATTACCTGGTAGTGGCGTCTGTACACGTTTTTTTTTTGGCACAGTGTGTGACATAGAGTACCGGACAAAAAGGATGTTGAGTTCATTCTCTGCTGAGGGTCCAGCTGACACAGAGGATGTTCCTTCTCCATCATGTCGGTACATAGGGCAGAGAAAACATAAGCTGTTATCAGTGTCAGCAAACATTTCACCCTTTGTGTTAAATTAAATACACAAATTCATTTTTGCTTTGGGTGTCTGCGGCTGCTGGAAAACTGAGCTAAATTTGCACCTCTAGCTTGTCCAACAGTGCATAAAGCGTTTTATGAATACTAGGATGGATTCATCAGGCTTCTGTTTACACATAGTTACTGCATTTAAGTCAATTTTGTCTCTGGACATTGTTAGCAGGAATTTCTTTAGATTCTTAAAGAAATCGGCGACTTTGTCATTATTTACCCTCCTTTTGTCCATAGCGGTAACATTTGATGCATCACGTCGCGGCATTCTATCATATATTTTCTACAGGACTTTTTAAGCAGACTACTTTTCTTATCACAGATGATATTCAACATTTCTACTGACCTGTTTTCTGGCGATGATCGTTCGGGATAAGGCTCCGGAAATAAATTAGAATGCATTGAACTTCTTAAGTTGTAAACAAAGTCAGTCACATAAGCACTCCCGCATGTTCTGGATACGTGATCATGGACGTCTTCACCGATTCGCGGACGTAGGTTACACGTAACCGGAAATGGGAGTTATACTGAGCCGTTATTTGAGACTTTATTTTGTATTTTATTAATTTTTGGTTTTACAGGTACTTTAGATTTTTTATCGGACCTGTCTGTGGTCTTTGAATAATTCTGACCCATGTTCAGTGATTTCCAGAGGGGTTTACACGCTAGGAGGATTTATGTTAGTATTTTCGCTGCGGCACAGCTGAGGTCACTTTAAATTTATTGCTAGCAATTTTTTGTTTGTGTGAGCAACTCTCACTTAGCGAGCAACTTCTCGCTTAACGAGCAACTTCTCGTAAAACAACAGGCAACTTCCTGTGTCTTTCTGCTTTTAATTTACTGCTTTTAACCCTTGTATGGTAATCAGGTCTGTGAGACCCGTTTTCAGTTTTCTTTCGTTTTTTTTTTTTTTTTTTTTTAACAAAATTAAATTTAATTATTTACTAGCTTTCTGTGAGTGAGCAACTTCTCACTTCTTAACGTACGTTTCAAGATAACAGGCAACTCCCTGTGTCACTCTTTGGTGAGCAACTTCTCACTTAACGAGAAGTATTTAAGACAACAGGCAACTTTCTGTGTCACTTTTCTAAGTGAGCAACTTCTCACTTTTTAACGTACGTTTAATTAAACAATTAATTATTATTATTTTTTTTTTAAACAAAATTAAAATATTCAAGACAACAGGCAACTTCCTGTGTCCACCAACACCACACAAGGGTTAATTTACTTTATTCGGGGACTGAGGAAGTCGTCAGTGTATCTCTCTGGATCACTAAGTGAAACTTCGTCAGCATATCCCGTTTCTTTATGGATCAATCACTGAGAGAGGTATAATAGGTCTTTATATAAATATGAAAGACGCATATTTACCTTCTGTCAGGGATCCCACTTCTGACACCAAAATTGAAGGAAATTGCCTTCCCGGGTTTCCTCCGTGGCGTGAGCGATAAGCAGAGTTTTGTCCTTTCCTTCTAAGATTCCTAATTATTTAAAGTAACACTCAGGTATGCCGTTCAGCTGGGTTAGTTACAGCGCCGGGAGCAGCTTGGGAGAACAAGGAAACACAGACTGCTTCAGGTTGTCTTCCCAAATCGACTCAAAGGTTTATTTGATACACAGCAGTTTATATAGATGAAAAAAAAGGTTCGTGTGTCAGCTTTCCCAGTTCAAACCGGTACAGACCAAATAAGGAAACGTCTTCCTGCCTTGTGAGCAAAGAAGTATCCTGTGTGTAATTTATCAGCTCAGCTACAATTTATGATCATCCCAGCAAAATACACTCCTAGACATAGAATACAGAGTTCTTTCATCAGTGAATTCTGAAACAAACCACCTAGCCTTTAACGAGCCTTTTCCAGGAGATAAAGAAAAAGGGAGGATGGGAGTAAGGAAGTGGTCTCATCTCTGTGGTGTTTTCGACCTTGGGGTACCAGCTTGTGAGTCCTACACATTAATTCTTGGGTCACAGAGAAAGAGAAAAACAACTAGTAGTTGGGCCTTATTGAGTAACAGTTTTCCTGTATAAAACAATATCCTGTAAATGCTACTATGGTATCAAAATACCTAACAGTTATTAACCCTCTGTGGTCCACGGACATGCTGCACCTCCAAATCACATGACTGATGTGAGCTGACACAGCAACAAGCTGCAGCAACGCTGAGTCTGTTTCAGCCACATTGAAAGTTCGGACTTCAAAGTTTTTTACCAAGGGCGTAGATTGTCACGGACGGAAGTGACGTGTCCCCACCAATAATTTGATCTCTTCCAGTAAAGAAAATCAAACCCGATAGAAAGAAAGAAAAACGATCTGTCAGCGTCTCACCAAGCGGTGCACAAAGAGTTAAATTACTTCTACTGGAGTCCTGGTCATGTGACAAGTATGGCCAATGTGATTGGCTGAGCCTGTCAGGGAGCTCTGTTTAGTTTCAGCAGCAGCAAGCCTGCGCTGCGAGGAGGAGAGGAGGACGGCAGCAAAGAGGAAGAAGCTGGATGTAAGAAAGTGTTTTTCAAAGAAACCTGTGAGTCACTTAGAGCCAAGTTCACTCATAAAATGTGTCACAATAACGTTACAGGTAGTGATGGCTAAATGAAGCTTTCTGAAGCTTGTATTGAAAAACGGTTCATTACTCGAAGCTTTTCAACACAGTCCTCTCTGGTGACATCTGGTGGCCAAAAATATGAAGAGCAGCTTGAATCCACAAAAGAAAACCAACTGCTTCATAATGACTGCTCACTCTACAGAGTGGAGTTCTGTCTGATATTGGGCCGCCGCTGTGTTGCTTTGAACGTGTATTTTTTGGTGGTTAAAAAATGTGTTTTATTTGTTTAATAAATAGTTTTGACCGGTAAACTCTCCTTGTTTAAACATGCACCATGGTGTGGTCTTTCTTTGCTTGTGACTTCTTGATGTTGGTAAATACAATAATTGAAAAATACCACGTTACATATATATACATGTAATAATGTACAACACATTATGGAGTATGCTTCTGCTGTGAGGTCCTGCCTCCATGCAGGTATGCATTTAATCGCCGGAGGGGTATATTTATAAATAATATTATCCATCCATCCATTCGCTTCCGCTTATCCTTTTCAGGGTCGCGGGGGGTGCTGGAGCCTATCCCAGCTGTCATAGGGCGAGAGGCGGGGTACACCCTGGACAGGTCGCCAGTCTGTCGCAGGGCCAACACACAGGGACAGACAACCATTCACACTCACACCTAGTGACAATTTGGATTAATCAATTAACCTATCCCCACAAGCTGCATGTCTTTGGACAGTGGGAGGAAGCCGGTGTACCCGGAGTGAACCCACGCAAACACGGGGAGAACATGCAAACTCCACACAGAAAGACCCCGGCCTGATGGTGGAATTGAACTCAGGACCTTCTTGCTGTGCGGCAACAGTGCTAACCACTGTGCCACCGTGTTGGTATAAATGTAATAAATAATATTATATTAGGGAAATTTTCCCAGACATATTTTTGACCTGGGGGTAGAATTGATTGTGAAATGGAAAATGCTTATGAACTTGCAAATGAAAAACATGATGCATTGACGGTAACCCTTTTTCATTTTTATTTAAGCAGAGAATTTGTTCCACTATGCGATGGCCGAACCTGTTCCTTTTCGTGGAGATCATTTCTCCTGCCTTAAGGAAAATCCCTTCACATGGCACAGAGGAGGCTGGAGTGCAGAGAAACTGGTAGAGATGCAGGTATACAGTCTACCTGGGCCCCACAAACTATCAGCCAAAGAGAATAAATAAATTCAATTGCTGCACATTTGGCAGACTAACATTTTCAGATTAATTAAACAATAACATATATATTTTTACAACATTACATGTAAAGAGTCAAGTGGAAGTTTTTCTAAAGTTATTTAATGATATTTATATTATGGAAGCAGATTTTTGACATTTTATCTTTTTCCCGTTTTCAGATATAATAAACACGCACAAAACAAAAGCAAACGGCCAGAACACAAAGCTGGAAAACCCACCGGATCGACCAAAATCAACTCAAAATTCTCCCACACAACAGAACCTCCTCTATTCCTCACTGGCTCCAAATCTCTCAGTGGAATGATCAGTGGTTCACTATCTGTCACCACCAAACACTCCACAAATCCCGCGAATGATTCACTTCCTTATAAACCATTGAATCAGACACCGAAGCAGTTAGGTTCTAAATGAAGCTTCGGACGTCACTGATCACGTGACTCTGGCCAAACGAATCAAGCTTCGACACAGAGCTTCTGAAGCAGTGTGTTGATTTTTTTTTTTTTTTTGTCCCGTTTGGATCTTTAGCATCAGAATTGTTGTCTTAAGGCCAAGAAAGATGCCAAGCGGATTTATTTTACCAAGTGGATCATCATGGCCTTGCCATATTGGTCCATTTGATTGACCTTTATTATAATTATGAATTTATTTTATTTTCAGTTGCAAACGGGACAGACATGACTGTGGGATAGGACAGGGGGAAAGAATGAAAGAAAGAGAGGGAGAGAAAGAAAGAAAGAAAACCAAAGGGGAGAAGAGACGGTGAGAAGGGGGGAAGAGAGAAAAAAACAAACAAATAAAAAAAACAAAACTCCTGGGTCACCTGTATGGAGAAAAAAACCCAGAGGAGACAGCAAACAGCAAAGAGCAACATAATAAAAAAAACAGCACCATCACAATAAACTAGCTAGCAGTAGATATCAGTAGATACTAAATAATAAACGATATTGTGCAGCACGCAAGATAGACAGCGCACAGTGTGCTTTGAGGCAGCAGCCAAGAAAGCTGTAGTCCGTGTCTGTGAATACACATGTGTACACCTGTGTGCATACCTGTGTGGATCAGCATGCTTGCATTCCAAAGGTTTCTCCATGTAATGATCTGCTAGAGGGTGTGGGGGAGCCACAGCCCCGTCCTTTATGGTATCAAGCAGGTATGGAGGAGATCAAAACTCCAGACATCCAGAGGCCCCCAGAACACAAGAGACCAAGGAAGATCCACAGAGGGGCAGCCGCGCCACTGTCCCAGAAAGAGCTGAGGAGAGTCCCAGATGAGGGCTCACTCAGCAGCCGCGGAGCAGAAGCCAGGGGGAGTTGCAGTGACGCGCCCGTGAGCTCCGCCGGCAGCCAGCTGTGCCTGAGTGACCGAGCCCCAGGCCGAGAGGCCGGGGGCACCCCACCTCCGAAGTGGCCCGAGCGAGCCCCAATAAGCGGCCGCCAAGGAGTGAGCCGGTGTGTGTTGATTTTTTTGACACGCACCGGAGCTTCAGCTTCAAGCGGACCATCAGCACTGTTAGTTCTCTCAGTCTCAGAGCAGCGTTTCTAATTTTGATTGAAACTGTCAGAGAAAACGGCAGCCTCGAGCAGCCCGGATATTAGTTTACAGAGGGTGTTAGAATTATATGTCTAATGTTAAAATGTTGGTGACACAATAATTTCATCCTAATGGCACTGACGTATTCATAGGGTTCATTTTTGAGACAATATATCATGAGGTAGTCACGATTTTGCAAATTTTCCACCTTGTAGTGCAGTTTGCACAGTTTTAAAATGCACTCAGCCTACAAACATTACTGACGAGTCAGGATCTGCACAAAGTGACAGAAACACTGAAGCAGCTGCACATTTTATTCTTATTGTCATGTTTGTCCTGTTTGTCAGGTGACAGAAGAACCAACACAGAGCTCAGAGAGCAATGGTGACACAAGGTCACAGGTGAAACTGGAGGATGACCTGATGGTTCATGACTGTATTTGAAGCACATGTGTGACTGCATGTATGTGGAGTGTCTCACTGTTATTGATCAGGTGACAGAGGCAGCTCTGCCATGTAGCTCAGAGGTGGAGAGGCGAGCTCACAGGTGACTGTAGATTAACTAGTATTTATCATGACAGTTGTCAGGCTGCTGATGTAAACTGATTCATTAATGTATGTTTGACAAAGAATCTGAATTGACACGTCTCACTTTTTATATGACACGAATCCATGTGTTACTTTATCAGGTGACAATATGTCCTAGTGCAGTCAGAGGGGAGGAGCCAGGGCCAAAGGTGAGGCCCATCAAGCACAGAATAATAATTTAATCTGAGGATAAAACGCAGGTACTGAGGCTGAAAGAAGCTTCAGTGCTCTCAGAAGACTAAAAACATGCTAAGGTCAACAATGACTCAAACGAGATGAAACAATGCTGCTGTGTGTCCACCAGCAGAGACTGGACAGTATAGATGGAAACCAACATGCCAGCAGTTTGTCTCTGTTAGTGAGAGGAGCAGGCCTGTGTTTGGCTGCTTCACATAGTGGACACTGAGTTGTTGTGTGGGACACCAGTAGGATTAATGTCTGTTGCTGTAACAGCAGCTCATGTTTAGAATAAAAAGCTCACTGATCTGATCGGGGCAACAGTGCCTAAACTGTTGCATCATGTTGCTGAGAGATCTTTTACTTTGTGGTCATCTGAGATCATCATCAACTTTATTTATAAAGCACTTTAAAACAACCACAGCTGACACAAAGTGCTGTACACTGGAACTGTAAAATAAAATTACATGAGATATAAATGAAACACAAATAAAAGAAGAGTGAAATCATTAATTAAATAACTACTTCAATTAAAAAAGAAACTAAGTCTCACTGAGGTTAAAAGCCAAGGAATAAAAGTGGGTTTTAAGACGTGATTTAAAAGTGGACAGTGAAGGGGCCTCTCTAACATGCATGGGCAAATGATTCCATAACTTGGAGCCACAATAGAGAAGGCCCCGCCCCCTCTGAGCTTCCTCCTGGATCTCGGTACCTCCAGGAGCAGCTGGTCAGCTGACCTGAGAGACCGACAGGGTGTGTGGGGATGAAGAAGCTCAGAGAGGTAAGGCGGGGCAAGACTGTGAAGGCATTTAAAAACAAACATAAGAATTTTAAAATGAACTCTAAAAGACACAGGCAGCCAGTGCAGAGAGGCTAGCACGGGGGTTATATGCTCTCTTTTTTGAGTTCCTGTTAGGAGTCGTGCAGCCGCATTTTGAACCAGCTGCAGACGTGAGAGCAACGACTGACTGACCCCCACATAAAGTGAGTTACAGTCGTCCAGGCGGGAAGAAATAAAAGCATGGATCACTGTTTCAAGGTGCTGCCTGGAAAGAAAAGATTTTACTCTTGCCAGTCGCCTTAAATGATAAAAACCGGACTTCACCACTGCTCTGATTTGGTTGTCCAATTTAAAATCACTGTCCAACTTAAAACCAAGGTCAGTAGATGAGTAGTTTTATGGACAAAACCCAGCAGGTCATTCAGTGTTCCCTTAGTACACTGAGTTCCCTTGTCTAGTTCGCGTCTATGTGTATCCTAAGTTCCTATATCCCCGTGTTCAGTCAGTGTTTGTGTCTGCCCTGTTCCCACGTCTCTGTTCCCTTTGTTATAGTGCCTGCCCGTGAGTCTGTGTTATGTTTCCTGTTTTACTTTGAAAGTCCATGTCTGATGTTAATGTGTCTGGTTTTGCTTCCTCTTGTCTCGTTAGGCCTGATTTGCCCCAGCTGTGTTTCCCTCCTGTTACCCATTCCCTGATTGCTCCCTCTGTGTATTTAAGCCCTGTGTTTCTCTGTGTCTGTGTCGTGATCTACTGTTTTCACACAGCCACACCTAACAAGTGCTAATGTATCAGAGATGTTGGTGTACTATAACTGAAGTAATGATGTTAAGTCCTTAAAGTCATATTCTTTATTGTCATGACTGTATTTGAAGCTATTTTTATTTTTGTATGATACCTGATTTATATGAAACATGGCTGCAGTAAACTAAAGTCTACAATACTTAGTCAGCCATTTGCTTAATAGTAATTTAACATTATATCATTCACATATAATATAATTCACATCGCACAGAGACTACAAGCCCATTATCATCAATGGAGCTCCAGTGGAGAGGGTGCAGTCCTTCAAGTATCTTGGTGTCCACATCTCCTCAGACCTGACACATTCAGGTCCAGACCAAAAAGGCTAGGCAGCGCCTGTATCACCTACGACAACTGAGGAAGTTCAGGGTCTCTCCAAAGATCCTCAGGATTTTCTATACAGGCGCTGTGGAGAGCATCCTCACACAGAACATGACATCGTGGTTCGGGAACAGCTGTGTGAAGGACCAAAAAGCTCTCCAGAGAGTGATCCGTACAGCAGAACGCTGCTGCAGGATTGCTCTCCCCCCGCTTCAGGACACCTACACCAGGAGATGCCGGACTAGAGCAGATACTGAAGGACCCGTCCCATCCTGGCAACAAACTGTTCCAACTCCTGCAATCTGGTAGAAGGTTCAGCATCATCCGGGCAAGGACAGAGAGACTCAAGAGGAGTTTCTATCCCCAAGCCATCCGTGCCCTAAACACACACACCCGCCCTCTCACATCATCTATAACTGACTGAGACAGGACTCTTCCAGACACTAAACCAAGGCACAATGTACATTTCAATTCCTTTAATTTTAAATATGTTTATATTGTCTATCCTGTAAAATAGTCAGACGTCTATTCATATTAATGTACAGAATTCACCTGCTTGCTGCTACTACTGCACATTCACCCAGTGTATATAGTATATATATGTGTATATATACTATATATGTGTATATATCACTGCTGACTGTAACTACGCTCAAACTGTTAATGCTATCTTATTTTAATAAACAACACTGTCAAATGCAAAACTGGGGTGGCACTTGGGGTGGCAAGGGATCATTTTAGGGTGGCACATGCATGCCACCCTTCTAGATCCGCCCCTGAAGACATCACATGTTTGCAAAAGTGCTCTAATGTTTTCGGAGACAACCCCTTGGCTTCCGTACTTG
Source organism: Aulonocara stuartgranti (assembly GCF_965226115.1). NCBI lineage: Eukaryota > Metazoa > Chordata > Actinopteri > Cichliformes > Cichlidae > Aulonocara > Aulonocara stuartgranti. The sequence goes on from NC_138941.1 coordinate 8,578,473, forward strand.
CGCATCGCTGTTCCACTGATGTATTGTTGTTCTAGTTAGAGTATTGTTGTTAGCCTATAGCCTATCATTCAGCATCGCCTCACTCAAAACGCGCAATGGGTGCTTCGACTTACGAAAATGTTCGACTTACGAAAGACCCTCGGGAACGAATTAATTTGGTAAGTCGGGGTTCCACTGTACCTTACAGTGTAAACAAGTATGACTAGGTGTCTGTTGAGTCTCAAGTAAGTTGCCTGCAATGATATTTAAAGTCCAGCAGGTGTCAGTATGGAGCAAAACAGCAACACTGTGTCGACACAGTATCGGTACAGTTTGGGGAATGTGCTGAAACGCTTCACGAGGCCTCATCTACCCATCACTAAACAAAACTAACCTCAAACCTGAAATCCTTAGAAAGATATGCAGGGAGACGTGAAGGAGACGACACAGACGAACCAGCGATGAACACGAGACAACACACACTATAAATACACAGAGGGGAAACTACACACAGGAGGGAGGCACGGCCGATTCTGATTGACAAGACGAGACAGGGGAAACGCAAACTGAACACTCTGGCATAAGACACAGACCTTCACAATAAAACAGGAAATGCAGAAGGAAGCCACATAACAAGCCCTAAAACTAGAACTCAGGAAACACTAAAAAACTAAGGAACCATGAGAAGGAACCAAAACTCAAAAAACACTGGGCCACCCACCCAGGACCATAACACTTCAGATCTGAGCAAGCACGCTGCCATGGGAACGTGACATTGACAGAGAAACCCCCGGATCCTCCCCCTGACATGACCGCTGTGGGCAGACCTCCACCCGCCCCACTCGGGAGTGGAAACACAAAACATTATTTTATGTCATGTGCTGGAATATACAGGAAATAGGTTTAAATGTTAAACACATTTCATCAAGTCAAAAACAGCTATAATATAATTTAATCTTTTCTTGATGCATAAAATAAAAAGATTAAAAACAATAAAACAATTAAAAGAAAGGCTTTTTAATTTGATTCATTTCTATATGATGGATTATGCAGAAAAAGTCTCGGGCTGAAACGTCTACTTTCTACTTTATTACGTATTCAAGTCGTGTTTTTTTAAAGAGTAAAGTAACCAAATACTTTTGAAAATAAGTAATCAGTAAAGACATGGGATTACTTAGTAACTGAGTACTTATTTCCAGTAACTTGAGCAGCACAGATGGTAATGAAGTAAATGTTGTGTATGCTGTGAATGAAAGAGAGCCTGGTGAGGTGAGTCAGTCTTTACACAGCTCTGTTAACAACATGTTGTTGCTGCTGCACAAAGATCAGGAATGCTGAAAACTGAATCTCTGCTGCAGGCAGTGACTCGTTTTTCTAGTTTAAACTTCCCTGGAAGATTGTTCAACTTGAAAACAGCCAACATCATTATCAACACCTCTCACTGTAAACTCAAACCATAAAACCCTTAAGGATCCACGGCCTTATGGTTTTTTAAACCGATGATCTTAAACATGTGAGCTCATCAGAACTGAAAATGAAGACAACCAGTTGTTGTTTTGAAATAAAAGTCCGAGACAAAACTGTTTGGTTCCAGTGTGTCCAAACTCTGATCTTGTGTTTCCTATATTAGAGCTGGAAAGCTGCTGAACACGTTTCCATGTTAGTTCCTGCAGCAGCCACTGAAACAGCATTTCTACAGTCCAGCACTGATTCAGCTCATAACAAGGTTCAGGTTGGTTCCTGCTGTAGACTCTAATAAAAAATGTCTATCTATTACAAACCAGACAATTTTTCTTGGATTGACGTTTTGTAAATGTCCACAGCAGTAGGTGGAGGAGGAGGTGGGGCCCTCAGGCAGCAGACTCTCTTTGTAGGACCAAGAAACCAATCAGAAGGAACTCGGGTTAAAGAGAGCGAGGAGGATTCAAATGCAATGATATCCTGCTCAGCTACAGCTGACGGTCAGTGAGAAACAGCAGCTTATTAAAAGTTTTTAAATTACTGACAGACGGAGCAGCTGCTATGTAAAAGTGCAGGTTAGATATTTGGAGCCATCACTGAAATCCTCGATCAGCTCTGCTTTTGACCCCACATCTAAAAATGTCAAAGGACAGTTGGTTTGTAGACGTCAGGCTCTGAGGTTTACCAAGAGAGTCTAACAGGAAGCCCAACAGTGCACGTCAGAACTTCTCTGACACTGTTATACCAGAAATGTCCTTACCTGGTTGGCAAACCCACCAACCTGACACACCTGAAGTCTTTGGCACAAGTCATGTTGACTATGTTCACTCAGGTGCTTGGTCTTCAGACCATGTTGTGATTGATGAACCTGACTTGACTCCTACCAAGACTGACTCAGATCTCACTGCACCACAGCCAGTAAGGTGGAGGCGCTCTGACAGAGAAAGACATCCACCTGAGAAGTTTCCTTATGAGGAAGTAGGAGAGCCGCTGACCTTGGCTATTAGCTCCTTTTCTCAAACCTCAGCTGTTGCATTCTCCACAACTGTTACTCCACCACGTCCACGTTGGTCAACGATGCATGAAGGGACTCGCCCGGTGGCGCCAGTGTCCGGCAGCCTGGCCTCTATCAGTGCGCCCCAGGGCAGCTGTGGCTACAATGTAGCTGCCATCACCAGTGTGTGAATGTGTGTGTGAATGGGTGGATGACTGAATGTAGAGTAAAGCGCTATACAAATGCAGGCCATTTACCATTTAAGTCGTGTGGAAATGTGGAGAGTCTGTGAGCTGCATTCACAAACAGGTTGGATCACTCTGAATGACAACGATTAGAGGAGGGTCTTCCATCAGTACCAAGCTCTGCTGATTTTCATTAATAAAACTTAAACCTGCTCAGTGAAAAACAGAGTGAAATCAGACAAGACTGAGTCCACTTTTAACTTTGTTTCGTCAGATTTAACAGGAACTCATCTGAAGATCAGCCTCCTCCCTGTGAGGGGAAAATTCCTATCAAGTCTCCACCTGTCCTGCTTCAGGTGAAGCCCCGCCTCCTTCCAGGAATCACCTGTGTGTCTGTGTTTAGTGTGCAGCTGTGCAGCTTGTTGTTGGTGTGTGAAGAAGCTGTAAGTTTGCTCTGTTTCCTCCTTTAACAGTTTGTCTTTAGGAACTTTATGAGCAGATCAGGAAGTGAGACGTTTGTATTTACATAAAATAAAACCAATGAGATGATTTGATGATTGGCTGAATCCACTCTGGTTATCAGTCAGTAACTCTGCACTCAAACATTTGTCTTTGATAAACAGTTTAAAACGATCTGAATGAAACTTTGGATCCAACATCACTGGTGGAACAATGATCGTCCCTTTAACTGGAAACAGATGAAACCAGTTTGTTCTTCAGAAGCCGACATTCAGGTTTTACTGAGTGACGTCAAAACAACATGAAGCTGCTCCAGCTCAGTTCAGGGTCACTGCAAACAGAGATAATCAGAAGTAAATACAGACTCTCTCACACACCATCAATATTTAAGGATGTTTTCACTGCGGTTTAAATCCTACATATACTTGATGTTGATGCAGGAGTAAAGCCTCTCAGAATCAAACACATTTAAGCCTCTGTGACTCAGGACTGTGTGAAGTGCACAATCGAACACTTTTTAATCTGTTTCAAGTTAAACACAATGAAGTGTTCAAAGGAAAAACATGTTACTATGTGAATCCTGCTTGATGGACCAGAGCAGAGCCTCCCTCTGTGCTCTGTTCATCACTCTGTCAGTCTGAGTTATTCATGAAGCACAAGCAGCTGATGATAAGCTGGTTAATGTTGGCACACACACACACTGTGACACTGTCAGACATGAGGAAGTGTGCAGGTAAACTCTGCTCAGAAATGACAATGAGGAGGTACACAGACTGATGGAGCTCATAGAGTGAGACGTTTATTTTACATGAAGGAAACCTGATGTATGATCTGATCTGTGGATCAAACTGATGTGTTTAATAACCTGTTGTTTAGGGCTGGGCGATATGGCCTCAAATCCATATCACGATATATTCTTCTGTATAACATATTTTCCACACTTAAAATCCTTTAATTTCCTCAAAAATCGAGAGTGTGCCTTATGTATGAATTCTGGTTGTGCTTACTGACCTCGAACCGATTTTGGCTGCAGAAATCTGTTAAAAATGTTTTAGTACAACTTTGGTAAGCAGCACTGCTTGATGGATCGTCAGAGCATTACGGCTGCCGTAGGGAGGAGCTTCACGGAGTAATCTGGGTCCAAAACTCCGACAACTTCAGGTCCCAAAGTCAAACGAACACAAAGAGTTAAAAATGGTCTAAATTCTTTCATCTTTAATTAAATCATCAGCGTTGCTGCTTTACCAGGTGTAACAATTAAGTTTAACATCCAGGTAGGGCTGCTCAATTAATCGAATTTTAATCTCGATTACGATCTGGGCTTTCAACGATCATTAAAAATGACTGAGCCGATTATTAGCCCCTCCCTCGTGCTTTACTCTCGCGCTGCTCCGTGTGGCAAATCGAGCGCACCTCTCTGCATTTCGAACACGTGTCACAACAATTAAGAGCAGCGGCCTCCAACCTTTTTTGCTCCACGGACCAGTTTATGCCGGACAATATTTTCACGGGCCGGCCTTTAAGGTGTCGCGGATAAATACAACAAAATAAAACTAGTGCCGGTACCGAAAAAAAGATTTATTCATAACACACGTGAAAAGACCCAGGAAAACCAAGTCAACGATAAAAACGATAACAAAATAACATGGAAAACCGATAAAAACCCTGAAAACTATACATTTCACACCTGAGCCTCAACTCTCGCGGCCCGGTACCAAACGACTCACCGACCGGGACCGGTCCGAGGCCCGGGGGTTGGGGACCGCTGATTAAGAGGACCCGAGGGAAGCTTGGAAAGCTAAACAGAAGTTATTTGGAGAGGAGAGTGACTGCTGTTGGTTGAAAAGAGGTAAAAAAACTTCAGTGGTTTGGAAACATGGGTTCAGTCAGACGTGGATCAAGTAGACTGTGTGTAAACTTTGCTACGGTGTAGCTGCACCACAGAGCAACACTGCAAAGTTCACTAAACATAGATGTTTACATTTTTCATTTATTTTTTTATATTGCAAACATTTGCACTGTTATCAGTATTTGCACACTATTTAATATTATTTTTTGACAACCTTTAAAGTCATTATTCAACACATTGTTATTGTTAAATAAATATTGTCAAATAATCGAGATCTCAATTTCAATGAAAATAACCGTGATTATCATTTTTGCCATAATCGAGCAGCCCTACATCCAGGCATCCATGAAAACAGAATTTATTCAATTTAACGGAGTTAGAAGTTAACAGGAAGTTAGCTCGCTAGTTTCCACCTAAACATTTCATAGCATATTCTGACTGAGAGATTTTTGAAACTAATTCAAACGTACAGCTCTGCTATCACTTCCAACATAAATGAAGACTAAACAGCAGTGACGTTTGCAGGGTTACTGAAGTTGGACTACCTGGTATATAATGTTGTGCTACATGATTGCTAGCGACACAGCTATGTTAGCATAACATTAGCACAGTGAAGCTGGAGGATGAATGCTAACTTTTTGGCTTTCCCCATATTTCAATAGTGCTTCATCTCTTTGTTATGACTGTTGCCCGCCATAATTGCAGATGATAATTGTTGTAGCTGCTGCGATGCTTTCGACCAAAACAGGCGCAGCTTGATGACATCATCAACATGCGGTATAGTCACAATCTCTATCGTTGGCCAAATTTATATCGTTTCTATCGTATATCGTTTCTATGGCCCACCCCTACTGTTGTTACTGTTGATCAGCTGAGATCAGCTGTGCTACAAACTGGAACTCTGCTGAACTGGATTTACTCGTTTCGTGAACTTTTAAGAACGAATGCTTCCTTGGCTGAAAGCAGTGAACATAATTTAAAAAACAGCTTTACTTGCACATAAATCTGTCAGTAAAGTGTGGATAATAAATTCTGGTGGTGTTATAGGTTCTCTTGGTCAGCTTGGTGTTGGTTTGGCTCCTGCATAAAACAGTTTGCTCTCATATTTGACACTGACAGGAACAAAGAGTAAAAAACACGACAACCAAACTAAAAAAGAGAGACGAGTTAAAGCAGAAGATATTTTGTGTGTCAGAACATGTGATCCTCACCAAGAGAGAAAAGCTCTGATTATTGTTGCTGAACTGTGATGGTGAACAGTCTCCTCTGTTGATCCCAGTGTGACTGAAGTCCGTGTGATGAGTGAGGACTGAGCCTGTGTTGGTCGATCGTCTCTAAACAGGATGTGAAGCATCAGTTCAGTCGTATTAAAGCCCTGAATAAACAGTCCTTCTGGATCCACTGTCTGTGTTTGGCTCCTCATCTTCAAAGACTCAACACAAGATGTTGGTCACATCAACATAAAACACAGGATTTGCTGCAGATGTTGAAGTGTGTTCTCCATATGAGAGAAGCTGCTGATCGTGTTTGTATGTTAGCACCTGTAGGATCGATGAACAGCTCTGATTCAGTTCACTAACCAGGCTCAGGGGGATAACTGGGATATTTCCCCAACAGAGACGTCCTGCTGGGATAGTTTTCCTGCTCTACACTCTGGTGTTTCTGCTCAAAAAAACAACAAAATGAATTTCCATGAGCCTACAGATCGTGGACTTCTTTGAGAAACTTAAAGAAGACGCTTTTCTTTCCTTAGATTGAACTTAAACAAAGGATTTGAGGAGCAGAAAAGTTTTTAAAGATCAATTAAACATATTAATAAATATTCTGTTTATTTTACGTTATTTAGCTGTTTAGGTTATTTTTCTGTAACACGTCTGCTCTCGAGTCGTTATCAACAGTGTATCAATGCATTCCTGTGGGTGGAGACAGAAACACACACCCAAAAAGAGCTCAGAGCAAGAATAAAAGAGGAGGAGACAGGATCAGAGTGGGACAGTGGAGCTTGTTGTTGGTGTCTCTGTGTGAAGAAACTGTAAGTTTGCTTTGTTTCCTCCTTTAACAGTTTGTTTGTTTCTGTGATGTTTGGACCTGATGTTCTCCATCACACCGACACTCTCTCTCCCCTCTGTTCCATATGTGACAGAGGGGAGAGAGTCTCTCACTCAGAGAACCAAGGTTACAATGTAACCACACGTTCCGCTCTTGTGTTTGAATCCTCATGATTATAGATTATTGATTGGCTGGAATCAAACAGTTTGAAGAACATTTATTCATGTGGTAGTTTCAGCTGCTGCTCACAAATCTGATAACAGGAACAAGTTAGTTCCACGAGGAAGACGTTCGTCTGGGCGCGTTGGCCTCGTCGGTCATGTGACCGTGTTACTGTTCGGGCTCAAACTGATACGAGTGGTTTAGCAGGTGTGACAGGACGATGCTGCACAGCCTCATTGTTCAGGTGTGAGTCAGACTCTGAGTCTTTATACAGTCCTGTTTAACAACATGTTGTTCCTGTTGATGTGTCACAGAGATCAGCTGTGCTAAACTCTGCTGCGTGCAGCTACTAGTTTCTCTAGTTTGGTGATGGAAACGTCGATGAGACTGTTTCCATCACCAAACATCACGAGGAACACCTCTGAGTCTGATTCTGACTCTGTGCATAAAACCACAAATATCCCTTCATGTCTGTTCATCTGATTCTGTAATGTGAGAAACTTTGATGTCTGAATTTTGTTCTATCATTAAAGGATGTTGGCTGCTGTGTTTGCACATGCTCAGTGTGACAGGATGTTGGCTGCTCTATTTGCACATGCTCAGTGTGACAGGATGTTGGCTGCTCTATTTGCACATGCTCAGTGTGACAGGATGTTGGCTGCTCTGTTTGCACATGCTCAGTGTGACAGGATGTTGGCTGCTCTATTTGCACATGCTCAGTGTGACAGGATGGTGGCTGCTGTGTTTGCACATGCTCAGTGTGACAGGATGGTGGCTGCTGTGTTTGCACATGCTCAGTGTGACAGGATGGTGGCTGCTGTGCTTGCACATGCTCAGTTTGACAGGATGTTGGCTGCTCTATTTGCACATGCTCAGTTTGACAGGATGTTGGCTGCTCTATTTGCACATGCTCAGTGTGACAGGATGTTGGCTGCTCTATTTGCACATGCTCAGTGTGACAGGATGTTGGCTGCTCTATTTGCACATGCTCAGTGTGACAGGATGGTGGCTGCTGTGTTTGCACATGCTCAGTGTGACAGGATGGTGGCTGCTGTGTTTGCACATGCTCAGTGTGACAGGATGGTGGCTGCTGTGCTTGCACATGCTCAGTTTGACAGGATGTTGGCTGCTCTGTTTGCACATGCTCAGTGTGACAGGATGTTGGCTGCTGTGTTTGCACATGCTCAGTGTGACAGGTTGTTGGCTGCTCTGTTTGCACATGCTCAGTGTGACAGGATGTTGGCTGCTGTGTTTGCACATGCTCAGTGTGACAGGATGTTGGCTGCTGTGAAAGCTGAATGCTCTGTGGTTAGAAGTGATGTCACACATTAGGATAACTGTGCTCGCTCTCTGTCAGAGTAACAGAGAGCGAGCAATTTGACCACATGACCCTCAGTACACAGCATGATGTGCGCTGTAAACAGGAAGTAGAGGAGCAGGACTGAGGTAAACCTCTGAGGGATCAAACTGAGACTGAGCTCCAGATGTTTCCACATGTTTCTGCTCTGCGTGTGTTTGATGATTATTTCAGGTATAGATGATGGAATATGGCCAGTCTGATGTGAGCCTGCTTCTCTGACAGCTCCTCACCTCTCTGTGCTGCCCCCTGCTGGCTCTGATCATTACTGACTGAGTCCTTGCTGCCACTTTATTAGGTACAGCTTGCTAACACAGGCTCAGACCTGCTTTGCCTTCAGAGCTGCCTTAAATCTTCATGGCTCAGATTCAGCGAAGTGCTGGAAACATCCCTCAGAGTCATGTGATCAGTGACGTCTGCTTTCAGCACTGACAGATAGAAAAGTGCATCCACATAAACAGGATATATAATAATAATAATCAAATGCTGATTTTTTTTCAGCCCTTTGTCTGAATGCTAATCCAGCTGTGTGTGTTTGTAATGACAGTAAATAAATGTCAGACTTACAGCTCCTGCTTTACTGCATTAAAGTGATCAGATGAGTTCAGCACTTTGACATGGATGGTAGTGAAAGCAGGAAATGACAAATGTAGCACAGCAGCAGCGTTTAACAGAAACTCTGGGATGAACATCATTCATAGAACAGCTTCCAGCTTCTTTTGCTCGGCTACAGTTTGGATGGATTTGCATTTAAAGATGCAACAAGACTAAAATGGTTAGGGTCAGGAGGTCAAAGGTCAGAGCTCCTGTGGGTCTGAGGGCGGCCTCACGCTGGAGAAGCCAGTGTTTGACATGAACACATCAGCACTGCTGTCAGTGAGCCTAACGACAGCCGTTAGCATCATTTCAGTGTTTCAGTCATAAAAACACTTCCTGTCTCTGTGGTGGTTACAGTGACATCATGCAGTTTGTGCTTTGACCTCCAGAGGGCGACAAATCAGCACAGACAGAGAGCTCCATTCAAACTTTGCTGCCATCAGGAATAATTCTTCAAATATAATCATCAGTGTTTGAGCAGTTATGATATCAGGGACAATCTAGACATGTGTGACAATACTGAACATGTCACATGGCACACCTCAAACATCATGTGATCCACTCTCAGTCTGCACTTTCATTCATGACTTCAACAGGTTGAAATGAGCTTTGAAGAAACATCAGTGAAATAAATCTTTCATGGATTCATGTGAGCAGCAGATGAACTTTGTACCAACAACATCTTCAATAACAGAGTCTGAATGAAGCTCAGGTGTTGATGCTGCTCACTGATTGGACGCTTGGTTTCAGCTCTGCTCTCAGTCTTTACTGCACAGGTGAAGGTAGAAAGTGTGACTGGATCTATAGACTGGAAACAGAGAAACATGCTGAACATTTGAAGCTTTGCAGCAGAAATGTTCATGTTACAAATTAGAGATGGACCGATCCGATATTACGTATCGGTATCGGTCCGATACTGACCTAAATTACTGGATCGGATATCGGAGAAAAATAAAAAATGTAATCCGATCCATTAAATATCACGAAAGCACCTCACAAAAGTTGCAACACGCCGTAACTCACCTCAGAACGTTAGCACATCGGAGCAGTATGCATCACGTGATAGAGCGGCTGTGGCATGCGGGACCTGTCGGTGGTCTGGATAGCATGTGGAGCTTCGCTAGCAACCCGGCATTTCATCTTCGACAAAGTTATCCCCGAGAGAAGTAAAGCAAGTGTGTAAGTCCATCTCTGAATGTTTGTAAAGCATTCCCACGTTAAGCTTAACGAGCGACTGCCTCTCGCTCTCCGGCTGCTACTTCAATCATGAAACTGCTTAATGATCAGCTGATCGGCTTTTCTGTCGCGAGTCCGTCTCTCTAGTTTGTTTTTGGCCCACTTTGCACCAGAAAGAGGAAACCAGCGGCTGAACAACAGCAGCACGTTTAAGCTTGATAAGCTGTTGTTAGAATTTATTTAATATTACTTTCTACACCAGGATCTTTTTCTACGTAGCTGACGGCTGGTAACTGTGCAGGGGCGGATCTAGCAAAGTTTAGCCAGGGGGGCCGATAGGGCATTAACTGGGAAAAGGGGGCACAAAGACATACTTTTCTTTCTTATTCTCATTTAAAATGTCTAGCTTTTAATAAATAATTATCTGACACCCAAAGTTTTAATTTGATGTAAAATGAATAGAAGTCAATTACTGTATATAGTGACTATTAAGTCTAATATATATACCCTAGTAAGCTATAGTACTTTTTCCTTTGGGAAGGTACCATCTGTGCAGTCTGCAATTTTGTTGATGAAAGATGTTGAATCTATTTAATATTTCTTGAAAAATAATTGATTTCTGTGCATTTTTTTTCACACTGCATCAAATTAAGGTTGATTACGTCGATTAAGCATCATGAGGTGGAGCGTGAGGGGTGGTTCCCTATTTTTTATTTATTTATTTTTGTTGTTGCTGGGAGTTGGAACCCTATTAGTTAGGTTGCTTAATATTTACGCTAAGTACTCTTTAAAATACCAGAATAGGGAGGATGGTGTAGGTTTAAGTTTATTAGATTGATCAGTATTGCTGAACTATGAAATGTTTTTTTTGTATACAGGTATAACAGAATAGCTTTAGTGTAGTTGTTGTTTTAAACTTGAGTATGAACTTATACAAAATGCAGCAAGATATTTAAAAAACAGTTTTGTTGATTAAAAAACACTATATCGGATTCATATCGGTATCGGCAGATATCCAAATTTATGATATCGGTATCGGACATAAAAAAGTGGTATCGTGCCATCTCTATTACAAATACAGCAGAGCTGATCTGGGATCAGTGTGTTCACACCTGCAGCTACAACAAGGTTTCATGTCTCCACACGTCAGCATGTGAACTTTACTCTGACTCAGTCTGAGCAGTCAGACGGCATATTTTTAAAGTTAACACATCAGCACACACAGAGCTGAGCCCCTCCCACCTGTGCTGAGTTTCAGGTGGAGCCCCGCCTCCTTCCAGGAAGCAGCTCACCTGTGTGTCCGTGTTTAGTGTCCAGGGGCCCGTTCTTCGTATGTCGCTTACTACATCCAAGATCAAATGACACATCCAAGATCAAATCATCGCGCTAACCGTGAGCTCGCTAATCCGGTTCCCCGAACACACCTGCTGTTGACGATTACTACAGCTGGACGCAGGAATGTGACATCACTGGGTGTCGTAAAAGGGGCTACGCATCGATAGTAGAAACATTGATCGGCAACCCGCTGATTGGTCGGCGAAAATGTCGAAGGGGCGTGCTCGGTATTTTCCGGCAGCAGAGCAAGAACTCTTGAGTGAGGGATTTCAGGAGTTTCAGAGTTTAATTAAAACGCAAGAGAACACTGCAAAGGCTGCAAAAGCAAGGAGAGAGGGCTGGCAGAAAGTTGCTGACAAATCAAACTCGTAAGTAATTCAATAATAATAATAATAATGGATTGGATTTATATAGCGCTTTTCAAGGCACCCAAAGCGCTTTACAATGCCACTATTCATTCACTCTCACATTCACACACTGGTGGAGGCAGCTACAGTTGTAGCCACAGTTGCCCTGGGGCAGACTGACAGAAGCCAGGCTGCCATATTGTGCCATCGGCCCCTCTGGTGTTAAGATTCATTATTGAGGAAGGGTACAAGAGGTGATCGAAGAATAACCACACCGATCCGGCCGGGTGAAGTCAAACGATGATTTTAATGAACACACGTGTGGGAAGACAACTCTGTACGCAGACAGGAAGTAGTCTTCGACTTAATCAAAGCATGAACAGATATTTTATAGCATCAGGGTTTGTTTACTGACGCCCCTTCATACGTCACAGACACATTTTATACATAGATCAGATCAACATCCTCATGACTTTTCACCTAGAAAATCATCTCCTATTTTCATGGCGTGGTACTTTCCGTTCTTATCTTAAAATGAATTGTTCCTCTTTCTTGCCGAGACAACAAGGACGGTTCCTCTAAATAAATTTAACTCTATGTGTGTGTGTCACGACCTCACATGCTCTTTCTCAATTCACCTGTTGCACTTCTGACCTTTTACCAGACCAGAAGCTCACTGAGACTATGTGTATGTCTTCTACTAAATAAATGTTTTAATCAAGAACCTCTACTAAAACCTTAATATAAAATGATCTGATCTTAAGGCCTTCTTAAAGCTATCTGTTACATTGTTAAAGCCTCGTCTTAGCCTGCGGCTCAAAATAACTTCCTGGTTTCACTTCTGCATACAACTTCCTGTCAGCCTGCAACTCAGTCTTTCTGAAAGAGACACTGTTTAAACCTTGGAATGCAATATCCATGCTGCAGATTATATTATTAATGCAATGACAATTATTTAACAATAGCAGTAAAATAATTTCCCTCCTCGACACTCCCCCTTTTGACCTCTGGAACACCAGAGGTCACAATACATTGTGTCCTCACGCAGACCCCTCTCTGGTGGTCTCGAACCTCGAGATCTCCAGGATCCTCGCCCCTCCTGTGGTCGCCGAGATTTTCTGCAAAGAAACAAAACACCTTTTCTTGCATCTCCCTAACTTATCCTATCTGGGACTCTTTAATCAAAAGCCTGATCCTAATTATCTTCTTAACTTATTGACTTGTATTTATGTATACTCTTCAACGTTACTCATCCCTTTAGAACTCTTTAAGCCCTGCTTTCACGTCCGATTGCTCGCTCTATTTTCCCTTATCTGATCATCAACATCCTGTGCACAAGTTGTCGCTGCTGCAAGTTAATCTACTCCAAAAGAAAACAACCACTTTAATCAATTAAGTTTAAGCATATAAGCAATTACTCCTGTATACATTTCCTCATAGCTAAATGCTGCCTTGAAACAACTCCTATGTGTTAACTTCATTTTAACCTCACATTTCCTATGTTATAACCTGTTTTTGGTATAACCTTTTTATTTCATTTGCTCCCTTTAATGTAACAATACCTTCTAATTCTAATTTATCAGACTTAACCAAAATATATGCTTTCCTTCCTCTTTGGTCCTTCTTTAAGTTCAGTTAAAAGCTAAATGAATTTAAGGCCTTTTGCCTGGAATCAATACTGTCATGTGTGTTTCTTAACTCTGTGTCTGTAAGCGTGTGCAATCCTTCATGAACTCATATTATCCTCACAGTAGATTGGCTAATCATAGCGCTAGCCAAAGGCTCGTGACCCTCCAGAGACAAATTTGAGCCACAACTCCTTTAAAAGCACAAAATGCAATATGTATAAAAATCATTTCTATTTATAAGCTCCCCCTTTTATCCTAAAAATACCTCCTATGTAATATCTGTATGTGTAAGCCTACATTATAACCACTTCTTCTAAAGATCAAAAAATCAAAGCTGTTCTACCCCTTCAACCCTCACTAATTTTCCCTCTAAGATTTATTCACAGCTTTGAAAAACCGGCATTGTATCTTCTAAACAAGAGTCATGGTCCTGGGCCATGTTGGCCCAGTATTCTTGGTTCCTTGTATTTTCCACCAGTGCTGTTTTGTGCCCACCGTTGTAAATAAATATTCACCTGCACCAGAGCTGCCGCCTTTTGGGTCCTTTTCTACAACTCCACACGGCTTGCCCCGCAAACCGTGACAAGTTCACTTTTAATCCTTTAACCTTAACTTAAAAATAACAGTTTCAGTTTTACCATATCCAAATGATCAAAAACCCAAAAGGTCCTAAAATGATCCTAAATTATTAAACAATTAAATTATTAAACCCTAAACCCCCCTTTATCTTGATACATTTCATGTGTCAAGATACTATACAAAACTTAAAATGCTCAGTTTTCCCCACTCATGATCCAATCTATGTCATAAAAATAAACTTAAAACAGAACAGTTATCAGTCATGTGTTTCTTCAATTAATGGTAACTGAGTTACATCAAAAAATATTTCCCCTTTAGCATTTGGCATTCTCCCAACAATATACTATAATCCCATAATCTAACCCCACTTAATAAAACAAAACAGAAATTTTCTCTGGTAAAAACAAATTGTTTGTCCACATTTATTCATCCTCACATTCACTCACACATTCACTCACATGCAGTCACACCATATATTTGCTGATAGTGGAGCTTCCCGCACGATCAGATACTCCACCCTCAGCAAAATGAGCTCAGTCATTTTTTATTTTCCATAGGAAAATATTTCTTTATGCTTTTGGACTGGATTGACTCGCATAAAATCCTTTTTACAGGGACTTACGACCTTGATCAGTCCCCAGGTAGCTTTCTCCTCAGCCAATTGTAATCTGGAAAGCCCCCTTATATTTGCTCTTTCCAAGAATTTTTAGCGCCGTTATTCACTGTTGCAGGCCTGCTTAAAACAGAAATGAAAAAAAATAGAGCTGATTGTTAGCTCATTAAAACAAAACAAAATCACCTGACAGGTTTTCTTTAAGTGCACTGTTACAAAATAATGGGCCCTCCCAGACATGTCCATGTTTCCTAAAACTCCCTCTTTTAAACAAAAACACCAACCCAAACCTAACTGACAAAATCAACCCCTCACCACAACAACCTTAAACACACAAGTATTTTGCCACCACATAATTTCACCTCCTCAATACACCGAAAGTCTCATTAAAACCACACAATTTGCACACAAAAATCACCCCCTTTAACATACTTAAATTCAGCATAAAACCCCCTTACGACAACGTATAATCACTAAACTATAAACTATTTCCTACCCAAATCTATACTTCTCTTGTCTGCCATGCTTCCTCGTCTGAAAGTCACTTCCTCAAGTGTATTTCATTAACCATTCACACCATTGTATCATTCATACAAAATAGCAAGCTGTTCTTCATTGCATATGTTTGTGTTCTTAGCCAGGTTTAATCAGTGTCTATGCATTAATCTCCATGAGCTTGTCTTGTCTTCATAAGGTTAATGCATTTTCTGTTTGTGCATGTGAATTTGCATATGTTGCTTTTGCAGTGTTTCAGACTCCTGCACAATTCTCCACTTAAGCCGTCAGTTCTCTTTCCCAAATTTGCTAATCCCAATTTTAAATTCCCACCGTATTAACAGCTTTCATGCTCCTCAGCCAGAAATTAGGGCCCACTTGTCAGGTTTGTGGAGACATGGCGCTGTGAACAATTCAACCAGAAACTTGCCTTGGCATGTCCAGTCAAGTTAACCTACAGGTTTCTTCCAACCGCTGCACGTGGAAAATTGATCCAGATCTGTTTCGCCCCTATAGAAACACAACTGAGACATTTTCATTATTATCATATGTACTTAAACTACCCGTTTCCCTTTCTCTGGTCAGAAATCCCAACTTATGTCATGTATATACGTGTAAGCAGGTCTTCATTGCTTTTCCTATGTATTTTGTTAATGTTCAGTGAGTGTAAGCTGCTTTCTTCATTGCCTCTATATGTTATAGTCAGGTTTAATTCATGCATCTTTTCCCTAATTTCTTAATTCAAAATTATCTCACTTCTGATCCTTTCCAGAAATAATTTCACATGTAACACTTTGTCTATGTGTGTTTTCTATTCTTGTTTACCCCTTTTTCTTTGTGACGGTGGACATCTCTAAACCATCATGAGTTCAAGCTTCACTTTCAGTCCAATTACACCCTGTATTCTCACAGTCGAACTCGTCCAGCTTCGCCTCTCACCGGTCACTGTCCTCTTCTCTCAGTGTCCTTTTGTTGTCTTGAATTCCAGCAAACACAGTCTGTTTCTTCTCTGTTTCTCTTCAGTATTTTCCTTTTGGATCAAGTCCCAGCCTGGCAAAATACCACATTCAGTGCCTTTAAACAGTCATGTCACACTGTTCTTACCAGCCTGCTGTCCACCGTGCATGGTTCATCACGTGGTTTCTTCTTTTCTGTTGATCCTCTCAGTCATCTCTTTCAAGATTACTCCAAGCATGGCAAATCTGACAATCAATGTCCAGTGCTTTCCACAGCTCATTGTCCCACTGTTCAACTGCCCAGCCTGTAATTTACAGTACATGTTTCCACCTCGTGGTTCCTTACATGCTGCTGCTGGTGTCGTCAGTGTGGTTTCCGTTGCACTGTCTTTTGCCTGCTATTAATTCTTCTCAAGTCCACGATGTTCTGTCGGTCTTCATCAGGAGATTAACTGTCCTTTGAGCTTCTTCTCAGGATGGGGACAAGTGCGAGGTCAAGCTGTAAAATTTTAAGCCAAAATCTGGCCTGTTTTCTCCCAATTATGCTACTCTAGTAGTTTTGGCGCCGTACTCAAAATTCCAGGTTGAGAGAAGTCCACCTTCATTTATCTGTAATCTGTGTTGACACACTAAAACATACAATTAATATCCTTTTCATTTCTTTTCTCAAAACCTCCATTCGCTTTATCTGCCTAGAGTTTAACTCATCTGTTTCTCTCTCTGGGTGCTCACTCATCACCTTATATGGGCATGCAAACTTCCTGTCACCCACACCATTTCCTGTTACACACACACAGCACGCAGTTGCTCTGCTGTTTCTCCAGGCTAATCAAATTTATTTTGTATTTACAATCTACATCCAAACTCAGTCAGTTACTATGCATCCCCTACGGCAACTCAAAACTTTATTTATAGTCCTCTAATAAACATAAATGGCATTTTAAACACACACTCAGCAATGTTTGCAGCAGTATTTGTAAAACCAACTGTGGCTTAAACAGTTCACTGCTTACTCATTTGCATTAGTAAGCATGTTCTGATTTTATCTGTTTTGATTTTATATACTGTTTTGATTGTTTGTTTGTTAATTAGTTAGTTAGTTTATTTGCTTGTTTTAATCAATTTTAAATCATGCTTTTTACTTGTTCTTGTTTCTAATGTCTCTGTAAAGCACTTTTAAATCACCTTGTTGTTGAATTGTGCTATACAAATAAACTTGCCTTGCCTTGCCTTGCATTTTCACACTCACACACACACACATCTAAAAATAGCAGCAGGCAGTCAGTGCATTACTGACTCGACACACAGAGATCTCTCACACCAAATTTTCTTATTCTATATTACAACGACGTCTTATATTTACAACCACTGTCAGATCTGTCAGCTTTAGCGCCTACACAATTTTAGACAAATTTAAAATAACCGCCCAGCGGATAAACTCCCTGAGTTTTTTGCGACCAATTAACCAGTATCAAGACTTTAACTGTTTCTGGCCTCATCTCTAAAATCCCTAACTCAATTTAAGAGTGTCCAACACCCAAGGTCCAACCTTTGCTGCCCAAAAAAGCGCAGATACCGTTCCAAACGGTAGAGTGGTCCAACCACTAGTTATTCTGGAGTGCCCCAAGCTCCACAGTGACCAACTGACTATCCCTCTTCGAGGACAATGCCTAAGCGTCCCTGGCATTGGCAAGCGTTACCTCTGAGCACTGCGCTTCCTAGAACCCCCTCGGTTCCGTTCTAAAATAATTTATAATACTTTGAAACAACAATCAACACCCAAAACAAGTGTATAACTGAGGCAGGTGCAACCTAGTGGTCAATTTGACCGCTCAGGTCCACTCTTATGGCCAAATTTGGACTCTAACCAACAAAATAACCAATTCCCTATCAAACTACTTGAGACTCGAACTCAATTTCTTTGGGACTTCAACCCAGTATTTAAACTTTTCTTATCAGACTCTTAACTGCTTTCATTTCTTCTTAGCAGAACTCTAACTGCATCAACTCATGAGATTTTCATCAAAATCAAAACAGACATCCACCAGTAACTTCAGTGAGTAGACTTAAATTTTATCATTTCCAATTTGGCACACTTTGGAAATAATTCAACAGGTAGTGCCTTACCTTTTGGATAAGCCGGCTTATGCCCACTCACTTCGACCACTGGAATTCATGTCTGCCCGTCAGACCACCTAAGACCCCGGATTTCTCCGTCTAAACCTCCAACTCTCCCTCCTCAATAACCGGACGAAGCCCCCAAATGTTAAGATTCATTATTGAGGAAGGGTACAAGAGGTGATCGAAGAATAACCACACCGATCCGGCCGGGTGAAGTCAAACGATGATTTTAATGAACACACGTGTGGGAAGACAACTCTGTACGCAGACAGGAAGTAGTCTTCGACTTAATCAAAGCATGAACAGATATTTTATAGCATCAGGGTTTGTTTACTGACGCCCCTTCATACGTCACAGACACATTTTATACATAGATCAGATCAACATCCTCATGACTTTTCACCTAGAAAATCATCTCCTATTTTCATGGCGTGGTACTTTCCGTTCTTATCTTAAAATGAATTGTTCCTCTTTCTTGCCGAGACAACAAGGACGGTTCCTCTAAATAAATTTAACTCTATGTGTGTGTGTCACGACCTCACATGCTCTTTCTCAATTCACCTGTTGCACTTCTGACCTTTTACCAGACCAGAAGCTCACTGAGACTATGTGTATGTCTTCTACTAAATAAATGTTTTAATCAAGAACCTCTACTAAAACCTTAATATAAAATGATCTGATCTTAAGGCCTTCTTAAAGCTATCTGTTACATTGTTAAAGCCTCGTCTTAGCCTGCGGCTCAAAATAACTTCCTGGTTTCACTTCTGCATACAACTTCCTGTCAGCCTGCAACTCAGTCTTTCTGAAAGAGACACTGTTTAAACCTTGGAATGCAATATCCATGCTGCAGATTATATTATTAATGCAATGACAATTATTTAACAATAGCAGTAAAATAATTTCCCTCCTCGACACTGGCCAACACCAGTAGGCGGTAGGGTAGATTTATCATATCACACCATATTATCCAATATTATATTACATTATATTATATTATAATATGTTATATTATATCCCCTTTCACATTAGAGCCACAACAGGACCCACTAGAACATGGGAACAAGTAAAAGTGAAATATAAGAATATTCTACAGAATGGTAATATTTATCACTTATATTGCTTGTCGTCTCTTGGAAAGAGACCCTGAAATAATCTGTTTGTTTGTTCATAACAGCAACCAAGAAAAGGGCAGAGCAAAAAAAAAGACAGGTGGTGGTCCTGCACCCCCTCGTCAACAAGTTGGTTAAGTAAATAATACCCTCACGGGAAAATCGATATCTCTCTATGAGCACACTGTCGCGCTGAGCTAAAGGATCCTGTCTGTCCCGCAATATACGCTGAATTCTGAGGACTCTCCTTATCAATCTTGCACCTTCCGCAATGGGTTGGTCGCGTATACGGACAGGACATGGCTGCGACAGGCTTCCCAAATCCACCTTCGCTTTTATAGCCGTGGTCTCTCATCTTGATTACACGAAGTAATTTACAATTGCTACTCTGAAATATGAATTACATCTGTAATAATCACATACATGTAATAGAATGTTAATAGTACATTTCCCTTTTTTAGGAAATGACCTGTATGTATCTGTGTGAAATCACATCTAATCCTGTTTACATAAAGTAAACCTGCTCCCGAGCAGGTTTACGCTTACGGCTCTGTTGCTATGACAGCAAGTCCCGGATGAGCTTCGGGGAACCGACTGATCCAGGATCACGCGAAATCGTCAACAATCTAATCCGGCTAACCTACTTAGCGAGGTACGAAGAACGGGCCCCAGGTGTGGAGTGGAGCTTGTTGTTGGTGTGTGAAGAAACTGTAAGTTTGCTTTGTTTCCTCCTTTAACAGTTTGTCTTTAGGAACTTTACTGTTTGTTCAGCTCGTGTTTGATTTCTTCACACAACAAACTGTGTGTGTTTGTATTTCCGGTCTCTCCATTAAAGTCAGTGTGTAATGTTTCCTGGCTAACATCAGCTGTGTGCAGCTTAGTTCAGCACAAATCTGCCACTCCATAGTTCACGGTAACGGACTCACAGCTGGACCAACGAGGCCGAGTGTGTCCGCCACTCTGAGCTACGTTCGTGTTTGTGTACTTGTAGTTTGTACTTTGAGTTCAGTCAGAGCCCACAGAGGACGCAGCGTACGTGATGACGTCACAGCCCTTTACCTCCTTTACTGTCACTGTGATTAATATTTACACACGAGACACCTGCAGAGCTCTGAGGCTGAGCTAGCACACAGCATGCTAACACTAAGCTAACGCTAAGCTAACCTAGAACCCAGAGTGACGTAAAGCTGAGTAAACACTGACCCCAGACCAGCACCGTGATAAAGTGAGCTGCTGCTGCTGAACTTGAACAGGTAACAAAGTGATGAGCAGTCAGGCTGCAGGTTTCTACCTGTTCATGTTTCTACAGTAGAATCACTTTGAAGTGTCTTTGTGCTGTTTCATCTTTGATTTGTGTTCATAAACACTCAGAGAAACATCACGTGACCTCATCAGGATCTGTGTTGGTGTGTGGGGCTGTACCTCAGCTTTATGTTGTTACATGCTCATTTTTTCATTTTAACATCAAAGTAATGTTATGAGGAGTAATGAAGTAACGTACTCCATTACTTTTAATTAAAGTGTTCTGTGTAATATGTGTAATAATGACTGTTTTGAGTAATGACCAACACTGATCACAACAAAGAGGAAATGCCTCCAACATGCACAAACATTTGAGCCACAACATGCAGTTAATGTGCACAAATGTCTTTGATATGCTGCTCAGTGATGGTGGTGACTGTCAGAGCAGAGCTACTGAGAATCAATAAGTAATATCAATGATGGGATCAGAATCACTAAATTCTTCTCATCCCTGTCAGTATCATACATGTGCTGTATAATGTGATAAATGTAGAGGTGCTGGCTGTTCTCTCACTCTGCTGTTTAGCTGTAAAGGACGCCTCCCTGCCTTTGTCTCATTCATGACCTTTAATAGTCTCTTCTAACATGCAGAGATCTGTATGATCTGTTTCATAGAGTCTAACCAGCCTGTACAGGTAACAACAACAGTCACTGCATCACTGACACACAAACGTCATCTCTGTCAATAACAACATTCATACATGGAATAAAAACACATCAGTGGATCATTGCTGGAGCTGATGTTTGTGCTCCTGGTGCAAAGGCTCTCAGTTTCCTCCTTGAAATAACATCAGTGGTGGGTCAGCGACATGCTTTCTTTCCCTCTCAGGTTTAAATATCTGGGACTCTCCACCGTTTGGTTTTAGAGCTGAAGAAGCTTCTCAGATGAAACGTCTTCCAGAAACTTAAAGACGTCTCTTTTCTCTCCAAGCTCCTTAGATCACATGACCTGGATGACTGAACCTACAGACATATTGACCTGGTTTCTAGGTCACATGACAGGTCAGAGGTCAGCGACTGTAACTCAGTTCCTCCTGTTAATGTGAACTCACTGAGTGTTTGTGGTTTACCTCTCAGACTGACTGAAGATGATGATGGAGGAAGAGGAGGACAGAGCAGAGTCTGCAGGGTCCAGCTGTCCGTCTGTGAGGAGTGACGGGTCCAAAGGAAACAATCCAGACTTCAGTGGTGAACCTGGAGCAACGAGGTCAGAGAGCTGAACTCACTGAGTAACAGAAATAATTCTGCACTGACATTATAATCAGTGTTGACTCTGGTTGATTGTCTGACTGTGTTTGTGAGCTGAGAGGAAATGAAAATGAGTTTGTAACAAAAATCAGTTTTGTCCAGTTTTCCTGTAAAAAGCTGAACTCTAATCTAAGAGGATGTTACTGACAGGAAACAGCTGCATTATCTGCAGTCTGTGTGATCACAGCTGCTTCAATCATGTTTGTGTCTGCAGAGGTCAGAGGTCACAGTCTGCAGGGTCCAGCTGTCCGTCTGTGAGGAGTGACCGGTCCAAACGTCGAATTCCATTCTTCAGTGGTGACCCTGGAGCAACGAGGTCAGAGAGCTGTGATGACTCCTTTACATGTTTGTGTTTCCTGGATAAATATGACCTGAAACATCCTCAGATTGTTACAAAGATTCATTAAAAAGAAAACAATGAAAGAGAAAAGATCCAAATGTTCGACTTGGTCATTTGCTGTTTGAGGACAGTGATGCTCATATCTGTGGGGAAAGTGTGACCTGAGTGGGTTCATGTTTGTCTTTAAAGAACAGAGCTGCTCTGATTCTCTTTGTGTCTGATCTGTTAAACAGTCTGAGAGGTCACACAGAGACCCAGCAGCTAAAGCCTGGATCATACTGGCTGCTGTTACTCCATCAGGACAACACTGAACCACAGTGGTGTGGATGTAGTGGATAAATCCCACCATACTGATGCTCAGAGTTAACCACAGGGAACAAAACCAGATGTTACCTTCAGATTGTGACCTTTGGAGTGGACGATGCAGATTTCAATAGAGAATAAATGTTGTTGTTTTTCAGCTGTGAAGAAAGAATCTAATTTTCTGAACTTAAGAATTTATGATGCTGGAAACAACATGGAGACTATAACACAACATTTCCACTGTGTTCATAGAATGAATGTAAAACTGTCAGACATTCATTAAATATGCAAAATGTCTACAGAAGCATCAGAGGGTCAGACGTGAAGCACTCAGTGATTTTGATCAAATGACTCATCAGTTATTGATCTGTACTACTGATAGGTTTGTAGCTTGAACCCACCCGCTGGAACGTTGAAGACAATATAATTACACTGCTAAGCAAGACACAAATAGGCAAAGTTCTTCATGTTACTCGTGCACGGGAGAGAACCGGACAGGCACCGTTCCTTCGCTTGACCCCAGTTGCTCTCGTCCGTCCTCCCGTAACACTGTTCTTTTATTGAGGTTACATGAATATGCATAGGTTCATTAACATACGACGTCTACATACAAACAAAGAGTACCTTGCCTGTGTGTGTGTGTGTGTGTGTGTGTGTGTGTGTGTGTGTTGCTGATCAAAGGGTCAAACATCCTTGGTCAGGAAGAGGGTAGCCTCCCCCTCACCCTAGATGGTTCATCCTAGATAACACGGTGAGGAAGTCCTGCAGTTCATCTAAACAAAGAGCACTTAGACTAGAACAGACGTAGCTACGTTAATCCTACCATAAAACAATAAGACACGGTATGACCTCTCATGCTCCCAAAGTGCTGTCTAATACACACAAAGTTTGCAGACTATCAAGGATCAAAACCTCTACCAATCTACAACTAATTACAAAACTCTAAGCATATATAAGTAAATATTTCTAAGCATAAATGACAATCAACAATACAAATCTAACAACTACACTGATCTACCACGTTAGTAAAGCTGGTGTTCTGGTGGTGGAGGGAGACTCGGATCATGTTCTGGTTTTGGAGCAGTGATCTGCTGATGGTTCAGTTTGATGAGCTTCTTCAAAATCATCCCTGACATCACCACTGAAAGGACGTCCATGAAAACAGACTGAAAATTACTGATATGTTCACAATCTGAGAGTTTAAAACTTGACAGACTTGATTCAGATGAAGTTATTTGAGCAGAAACTCCTGGATCTTTATCCTGTGTTGATCTAATCCTTCATGGTTCCTCCACAGAGTGGAGCAGCAGAGCTCAGAGGTTCCCAGTGGTCAGTCTGCCCAGCAGCATCAAACACAGCTGGACTCCATATTTATGGTCTGTACATGTACAACAACTACTGTTACATCTGTTCTGTTCACAGTCATCTCCATGCTGCTCTTTGTAGACCAGTGGATCGTCAGTGTGTCCAACATGGATCTGATGTTTGGCTCCATGATTTCAGTCTGATTGGCTCATTCATAAATATTCTGTTCCAGCTGCTGGAGGACAACATCATCACTTTTGTGAAGAACGAGCTGAAGAAGATCCAGAAGGTTCTGAGTCCAGATTACCCAGAATGCTTAGAGAGTCAGAGGAGCAGCAGCAGAGAGGCGTTTGTGAAGATCACAGTGGACTTCCTGAGGAGAATGAAGCAGGAGGAGCTGGCTGACCGTCTGCAGAGCAGTAAGAGGATTTATCTAAAGATTTAAGCTGCTGGATAAATGAACATTTTCCAGAGATGGAAGATGGAGCAACATGTTTTAAAGATTAGTTCTTTTTGGAATTGAGTGTTTATTTTTCTTCTCATTCAGAACTTCAAACTGCAGTTTTTCACCGTAACCTTAAATCCACCCTGAAGAAGAAGTTCCAGTGTGTGTTTGAGGGCATCGCTAAAGCAGGAAACCCAACCCTCCTGAATCAGATCTACACAGAGCTCTACATCACAGAGGGAGGGACTGCAGAGGTCAATGATGAACATGAGGTCAGACAGATTGAAACAGCATCCAGGAAACCAGACAGACCAGAAACAACCATCAGACAAGAAGACATCTTTAAAGCCTCACCTGGAAGAGATGAACCAATCAGAACAGTGCTGACAAAGGGAGTGGCTGGCATTGGGAAAACAGTCTTAACACAGAAATACAGCCTGGACTGGGCTGAAGACAAAGCCAACCAGGACATCCAGTTCATATTTCCATTCACTTTCAGAGAGCTGAATGTGCTGAAAGAGGAAAAGTTCAGCTTGGTGGGACTTGTTCATCACTTCTTTACTGAAACCAAAGAAACAGGAATCTGCAGCTTTGAAGACTTCCAGGTTGTGTTCATCTTTGATGGTCTGGATGAGTGTCGACTTCCTCTGGACTTCCACAAAACTACAATCCTAACTGACCCTAGAAAGTCCACCTCAGTGGATGTGCTGCTGATAAACCTCATCAGGGGGAAACTGCTTCCCTCTGCTCGCCTCTGGATAACCACACGACCTGCAGCAGCCAATCAGATCCCTCCTGACTGTGTTGGCATGGTGACAGAGGTCAGAGGGTTCACTGACCCACAGAAGGAGGAGTACTTCAGGAAGAGATTCAGAGATGAGGAGCAGGCCAGCAGGATCATCTCCCACATCAAGACATCACGAAGCCTCCACATCATGTGTCACATCCCAGTCTTCTGCTGGATCACTGCTACAGTTCTGGAGGATGTGCTGGAAACCAGAGAGGGAGGACAGCTGCCCAAGACCCTGACTGAGATGTACATCCACTTCCTGGTGGTTCAGGCCAAAGTGAAGAAGGTCAAGTATGATGGAGGAGCTGAGACAGATCCACACTGGAGTCCAGAGAGCAGGAAGATGATGGAGTCACTGGGAAAACTGGCTTTTGATCAGCTGCAGAAAGGAAACCTGATCTTCTATGAATCAGACCTGACAGAGTGTGGCATCGATATCAGAGCAGCCTCAGTGTACTCAGGAGTGTTCACACAGATCTTTAAAGAGGAGAGAGGACTGTACCAGGACAAGGTGTTCTGCTTCATCCATCTGAGTGTTCAGGAGTTTCTGGCTGCTCTTCATGTCCATCTGACCTTCATCAACTCTGGACTCAATCTGCTGGAACAACAACAAACAACCTCTACATGGTCTAAACTATTTAACAAACTAAAACTTCAATCTCTCCACCAGAGTGCTGTGAACAAGGCCTTACAGAGTCCAAATGGACACCTGGACTTGTTCCTCCGCTTCCTCCTGGGTCTTTCACTGCAGACCAATCAGACTCTCCTACGAGGTCTGCTGACACAGACAGGAAGTAGCTCACAGACCAATCAGGAAACAGTCCAGTACATCAAGAAGAAGCTCAGTGAGAATCTGTCTGCAGAGAAAAGCATCAATCTGATCCACTGTCTGAATGAACTGGATGATCGTTCTCTAGTGGAGGAGATCCAACAGTCCCTGAGATCAGGAAGTCTCTCCACAGGTGAACTGTCTCCTGCTCAGTGGTCAGCTCTGGTCTTCATCTTACTGTCATCAGAAGAAGATCTGGATGTGTTTGACCTGAAGAAATACTCTGCTTCAGAGGAGGCTCTTCTGAGGCTGCTGCCAGTGGTCAAAGCCTCCAACAAAGCTCTGTGAGTAAATCTGTGATCATGTTTATTTTTAAAATGTTGATTAAAAGTGGTCATAGATTTCTTCTATGACAGATCCATGTCCTAAAACCATGAGCCAGCGTAGTTGTACAGTATAAAAGAAAAAAGGAGAACTTTTGACCACAATATTGTAACTTGAATGAACTTTTGATACAGCCTTTAAACATAAAATTTATGAACAGAATCGGTGACAAAGGGCAGCCCTGGTGGAGCCCATCACCCACCGGACTTATTACTATCCAACGTATTGCCGGCTATGCCAACCAAGCTCTTGCAATGGTTGTAAAAGGATCGAATGGCCATAAAATGTTTCTCAGTTTTATTATTTTCAGTCACATCTGTTTTTGATTATTAACTGAATATTTTAAAATTCAGGCTTTTTATGTTATACAAAACATCATATTTTCTTATGATGTCTTGTATTGATTCTGAAGGAATAGTTTTCATCAGTATCGCAGATACCAGCCTGAATTTTACTTTGTATTGGATCAGAAAGGAAATCAGTGGCATCACACATCACTTACAGCAACTTCAGTACCACTCCATTTTAATAAACTGGGGGGAGGTGAACCAAGATTCAGTATGAGATAAAGAATTATTTTTAACTGTAAGGTTGGAGAAATCTGTTGTTGGAAATTGGAAGAACAGGTCATCTTAAAAATCACTGCATTGTAGTTTTATTCAGGCCCCTTCAATCTGTGATCGCTGTTGCTTTGCATTGTAAATGCTACTATTACAAAAGTCACAAATATTAGTGTATGTGTGTGTTGTTGGGTAATAAACCAAAAGAACAGAATCTAGCAGCACCTCACTGATTTCTGCTTAAAAACAATAAAAAAGCAATAAAGCTCTGATTTGTTTGGTTGATCTTGTCTCCCTTCCACCTTGATTTCAGACTGAGTGGCTGTAACCTGTCAGACAGAAGCTGTGAAGCTCTGTCCTCAGTCCTGAGCTCCCAGTCCTCCCATCTGACAG
Source organism: Aulonocara stuartgranti (assembly GCF_965226115.1). Lineage (NCBI taxonomy): Eukaryota > Metazoa > Chordata > Actinopteri > Cichliformes > Cichlidae > Aulonocara > Aulonocara stuartgranti. Next base: position 8,605,763 of record NC_138941.1, read on the forward strand.
AGCTGGACCTGGGTAACAACAACCTGCAGGATTCAGGAGTGAAGCTTCTGTCTGCTGGGATGAAGAGTCAATACTGCAAACTGGAAACGCTGAGGTCAGATCAAGCAATATCGATTTTTTTTTCATCAATTAACATCATTTAATCAATTTCATTTGGAAAAAATTAACAGTGTTTATGTTTTGTTTTTTTAATGAATCCATCCAAATCACACTAAACTGCCACATTTGTCTTTTGTAACATGAGGCAATAAGGATTCCAGCATGTCCTGAAACAGTGTTGAAATATTGTAAATGTAGTAGCTCCTCATGGCACCATGAATATACTTTAACACAAGTGTTTCATGTCTTCTTGTCATCCTTTCTTCAGACTGAGTGGCTGTAACCTGTCAGACAGAAGCTGTGAAGCTCTGTCCTCAGTCCTGAGCTCCCAGTCCTCCCGTCTGACAGAGCTGGATCTGGGTAACAACAACCTGCAGGATTCAGGACTGAAGCTTCTATTTTCTGCAGTGGAGAGTCCAAAGTGTACACTTCTCAGGTCAGGATTCAGTCTTTTCTGATGATGATTTAAAACCTGAGTCAGGTCGATAAATGGCTTACTCATTTACAACAGACATGATTTGTCAAATCACCTTATATCTAACCCAAAGGTCCTGTGTTTTACTACTTTGATTTTTTAGTAAAACACAGGACCTCTTAATATTTATCTAAGAGACCATATATAATTTTTTTCCCTGGATCATGTGTGTACCCTCCTGGTTGGAGCTCCAGCAGCCTGTATCAGTGAATGTGACTTTAAATGAAATTGCTGCCCCTGTCAGGAAGAGGTCTGAGTGACACACAAAACAGAAAATATGAGCACTGCATGTGTCTGAGGCTACTCAGATACAGACCTGAATGAGACACTAACTTTGTCTCTGAGAGATAACTTTTATTATTAAATACACTTCATTTCTCATCTGTGTAGAGAATGTAGAGTTTGACATGCTAATATTACAAAATGAAAAATCACACTGAGTCACAAAGAAATTGTTTTGGAGTATTTATGGTTCAGCTGATGAAATTGTTCAAACAAACCAGTAATTTACACCGAAACAGCACAAGTGAAACTTTTTGAGGGACTTACACTAAGCTTGTCCTGGTACACCTGTAGAGCCCAGCTTCTATGGACCATGAGCTTAAGTTCTGTGCTGCTCTGATTTATTGCCTGTGCTGTCTTTCAGTTCAGCTTTGTCGAGTCTCTGGTAGGATTTCTTTTACATGACCTGTGTAAAAACAAAACAGGAAACACATTAAGCTGAAGTAAGATGCACAATTTGAAAAATGGGGCACAAAAATGTTGCTGCTTTCTGGAAAGTGCGTCTAAGAAGACCCAATGGAGAAAGTGAAGAGAAAAATCAAAGATTAAGAAGAAGAAAATGGCAGAGGCAGTTTCTCTTGGACTGCCTGCAGATGGGGTGAGACTCTAGAAACAGGGATGATTGGAGAAAATGCAAAGAGGCCATAGGATAAACCAGGAGATGAATACTCTGGTGTTCTGGGGATAGTGGGAGTGAGAGGGAGAGATGCCAGTAAATGATTTCAAGGATAAATTTGAGAGAATCAGAGCTAAGAAACCAAAGCAAGTGGGGAACTACAAACATATGGACAGACTCATAATTAGGCCAAAGACACATTAAAGCAATTATTACAGGTTTAGAAACAGGGATGGATATGAAGGAGCTTAGCATGAATTTGCATTGAGGAAAGAATAGCAACGAGCATCAGAGGAAACAGTTAGGAAAACTAAAAGGATGTACTGGCAGGAATACTGCAGTACTTTAGGAAGAACTACCGTATTTCCCAGACTACAGAGCGCACCTGAATATTAGCCGCACAAGCTAAAATCAGGGGAAAATCCTGTTTTGTACATACATTAGCCGCACCTGACTAAAAGCCGCAGGTGTTTCAATGTTGACTTATCATATGTAAGAGAATATGCACAAAGCGAATTGTCAGGAAAGAGATGGCTGTTTGGAGACACACCCCTTTTATTAATATTTTGAAAAACAAGTTATGGGTACATATTTGCATAACTTTTTAGGTATATGTACAAGTAGCGGTAATTACAAGTACAAAACATGTACTGTGCTTCATAAATGAGTAACAAATGTAGTACATAACAATAACCTACAGCACACCAGAACAATTGATTCGGACTACCTTTTAGGCTCAGGTGCAGTGACACGGCTTTAACAAGAAGAAAAGTCAGTCATTCACCACCATCTTCCTGCGCACTAAAACCACCAAAGTCCTCTCCTCCAGTGTCGGAAACAAACAGGCTCAGGGTGGCTTCGTCATCCACTCTCAGCTTCTTTCTTTCGTTGTCACTTTCAAAACCAAAGAAATCCTCGTTGTCAGTGTCAGAGTCGAACACCCTCAGAAGGGCCGTGGCGGTGTCCTCCTCTCCATCATGCAGCATTCAGCCCTTCGAAATCTGTTGGTGATCGTGGATGTTTTCACACTTTTCCACGCTGTCAGAATCCAATGGTGGAGTTGGGCATAACTTGCTTTTTGCAAGTTTATCGCCGCTCATCATCCAGGCCTCCAGCTGAACGGGTAGCGCTACTTTGAAGTTTGTTTTTCGCGCTACCTCGTACTGCACTACGTTGCCTGACGGATGGACATGTGACCAACATACCACTCTTGAACCCCGATCCTTCCGCCAGGCAACGTAGTGCCGTACAACAGCGGAACAAACAAAACAAATCCGCTCATGGACAATCCATAGAAAAGCCGCACCTGACTAAAAGCCGCAGGGCTCAAAGCTTGTGCAAAAAGTAGCGGCTTATAGCCCGACAATTACGGTACACCAGTTCAGAATGTGTGGAGTACAGTTAAGAACATGAATGCAGACAGGAAACAACAGCAGCTGTTGTAAAGTAAATTCAAACTCCTTCATTAAATGCAGCTGGTTGAGTTGAAAACAATGGAGAATGATTGTGTTACGTTGTTTATTCTCTATAGAAATGGAGCAGGAGTGCATGCAGAGCTGGACGTGGGCTGTATATACATGCGTGTATCTGTTTTGTCTGTGAGCAGAGAAAACAAAGCGCTGGAAATGTCATATTGAAATGTTAAATCAGGAAAATCCTGGAGAAGAGGATAGTTCTAATGTTCAGTTTGTAATGTTGAATTCAACACAGCTCTTAAATGCATAAAAACGACTTCACCTGACGTCAGACTGAACAATCGGATTAGCTACTGATATTGATTTAACCCGTTTAGACCTACCATAGAACCAAGTCCGCCAGAGCTTATATTATATTTTTACATGCTGTAGAGCCATTTTTGGGAGCATTTCAAGTTGCTATACATCAATACAACCATTACAGCCTAAATTTTAATAATATGTATGTATTAAGTGCATAGTAATTACATAAATTGCAAAAAAGTGCAATAAACTACAAAAAAATTGAAAATCGTTTTTGTTTTTTTAACATATATTTCTAGTTAGAGAAATTTAAGAGGCTTATCCCTCAAAACTGTAAATACAAAAAAGTTGCACAAAATAGTTTCCCACCTCAGGAAATTTATTTTGAGTGCCTTCATAGTTTTATTTTTGAAATACACCAATTTTTATATACTGCAGGAAAAACGAAAATAAATATTATACTGCAAATTTGCAAAATAACAGCATATGCATCAAAATAAACTATTTCCAGCAGAGCTATATGAGTCCTAAGCATATGTGGAAGGAAACTGTAACCTAGGACAAGCTGATGGCATAAGATGTAAATACAACTCCTCAGGTTTCATATGCAAAAAAAATTATTGCGCTAGCTCACGTGATTACAGTGCTACCGGGATTTAAAAATAGTTGCGCAAAACGGAGTGTGCCCACTCTGACCAGTTTTAAAGGGTTAAAGCAAGAAAATATGGTATTAGCATTAGATGCCAATTCCTATTAACCTTAAATTAGCATTACCTGCTAATGGCAGTCTACTTAGCATTAACTCCTCACTAATGTAATGCTAATTCACATCAAATTATCTTTAGCTTTAGCATTAGCTGCTAGCTTCAGCCTACCTAGCACTAGCTGCTCACATTGTTAAAAGGGAAGCGAAAACGATATTAGCATTAGCTTGTAATAATTATTCACCCCTAATTAGAATTAGCCACTAATGGCAGCATACTTAGCATTAACTCCTCACATCGTTATAATGCAAATGATGCTAACTTGCATTAAATTAGACTGCTGTTATTAGCTAATGCTATTTAGCAGTAGCTGCTCACATTGCTATAAAGCAAAGGAAAACGATATGAGCATTAGGTTCTAATGCGTATTTGCCTTAAATTAGACGTAGGTGGGCAGCACGGTGGCACGATGGTTAGCACTGTTGCCGCACAGCAAGAAGGTCCTGAGTTCAATTCCACCATCAGGCTGTGTGGAGTTTGCATGTTCTCCCCGTGTTTGCGTGGGTTCCCTCCGGGTACTCCGGCTTCCTCCCACCGTCCAAAGACATGCAGCTTGTGGGGATAGGTTAATTGGATAATCCAAATTGCCACTAGGTGTGAATGTGCGACTGAATGTGAGTGTGAATGGTTGTCTGTCCCTGTGTGTTAGCCCTGCGACAGACTGGCGACCTGTCCAGGGTGTACCCCGCCCTTCGCCCTATGACAGCTGGGATAGGCTCCAGCGCCCCCCGCGACCCTGAAAAGGATAAGCGGAAGCGAATGGATGGATGGATGGATAGACGTAGGTGCTAATGGCGGCCTACTCAGCATTAGCAGCTCAGATGTTGTAATGCTAGGGAAAAGAGTGTTAGCATTAGCCGTTCACAATGTTATAAAGTTAAGGGAAATAGTGTTAGCATTAGCTACTCACATTGTTAAAAAGTGTTAGCATTAGTGCATAATGCTAATTCACATCAAATTAGCATTAGTTAATAACGGCAGCCTATTTAGCATTAGCAGATAATGTTGACCTTGGCCCACTGGAAAAGTTCAGAACTAAAGATTTAGGAGTGTTTCTCGATAGCTCTTTCTCGTTTGAGAAACAAATAAATTCTGTTATTAAAACCAGCTGTAAGGTTTATATTGTTGATTGTCATTTATGCTTAGAAATATTTACTCATATATGCTTAGAGTTGTATAATCGATTGCATGATGATAGAGGTTTGATCCTTAGTAGTCTGTAAAGACTCTGTGTGCCTTCCAGAGTGCTCTGGCATGCACACACCACTTGGGGCCATGAGAGAGGTCGTACCCTCTCTTACTGATTTATGGTGTAGGACAGGGGTCTCAAACTCAATTTAGCTGGGGGCCGCTGCAGGCAGAGTCTGGGTGAGGCTGGGCCGCATTAGGTTTTCCACAAGAAAGGCATGGTTAAAAAAATTCCAATCCTCTCAAATCTCTTTATTTTTATTTTTTAACACAAAATATTAAAAATAAATAAATAAATTAAGAATTAATAAGAAAATAAATCAATCTGTAATACATAAATAAAACAATAATAAGATATTTTTAGTCAGTGAACTTGTGTTTTTCTTTCAGTCTTCTATATCTGCTGTATTTAGATTGAAATGTCTGTATTAACAGTTCTATAACCTTCTTCTGAACATGAATGGAACACTGTAGAAAATGAACTGTTCTTCTGAACATGGCTTCTCTTGCCTACTCCTTGCTGCTAGAGACCTGGCAGCGTTTCCTCTCGCATAGCCGAGCCAGATTTGGCCTGAGGGAGGAAGCAGTTGCGGCCCTCAGTATGTCTTGAAGATGATCATCCGTAAGTCTGGACCTGTACTTGGACTTATTGAAGTTCAAAGTGGAGAAGAGCTTTTGGCACAAGTATGTGCTACCAAAAAGGCACATGGTCCGCTTGAACATTCGGGAAAGCCGAGGGAAACTAGGGCTCAATTCTCTCAAAAATTGTCCAAGCTTGTCTGCTTTTCCACTCACCTCCCTGAACGTTGCTTTGAGTTCAGAGTTGCACTGCAGCTCAAAGAGCTGCATTTGAAGCACAGAAGGGGCATCTTGCACATCAAAGGAGAAGGGGTCCGCAAAAATGTGAAAGGTGGCTCTGTGTGTCTTGAAGTCAGCAAATCTGTGATCAAATTCCTCCTGTAGCCTCAAAATGACATCAACATACTCGTCAGCACTGAATGGTGTGCCTGCATCCACGAGTGCCTTGCATGCTGGGAAATGGCAAAGGTTTGTCTGAGAGAGCTGAGCTTTCCAGAGCGCCAGTTTTGTGGAGAATGCTCTCACGTTGTCATAGGCAGCACTGACAAGTTGCCCCTGGCCTTGTAACGTCTTGTTCAGTACATTAAGCTCATGTGTCATATCAACAAGAAAAGCTGAGTCCATGAGCCATTTGGGATCAGTTAGCACAGGAACACTAACTCCATCCTTCTCCATGAAGGCTTCACTTCTGCTCTCAACTCAAAAAGTCTCTTTAATACATTTCCCCTGCTGAGCCAACGTACCTCAGTGAAGTCGAGCACATCCCCATATTCTGACTCCATTTCCTCTAAAAAAGCTCAGAACCTTCGGTGCTTTAAGCCCCTGGATCTGATTTGGTTGATGCATTTCACAACAATAGACATCACATTGTCAAACTTCAGGCATTTGCTGCAAAGGACCTGCTGATGGATGATGCAGTGCAGAGCAATGGCCTCCTCCACGCCTTCCTCCTCCAGTTTGTTTTGTGCCACCAGTCCATGTTTCCTCCCTGTCATTGATGGCGCTCCATCTGTTGTTATTCCAACAAACCTCTTCCATGGCAAACCAACATTCTCAATGGCATCACACAGCTTGTAAATATCTGCTGAGCGGTGGTCTGGCCATGCATTGGAATTACTGTGAGCAGCTCCTCCATCACTTCAAAACTGTCATCAACACCACGGACATACATTGGGAGCTGGGCAGTGTCGGTGATGTCTGTGGTCTCATCAAGAGCGACTGAGTATACACTGAAACATTTGGCTTTCTCACACAGTTGGTCATAAATGTCACTTGACAGGTCAGAAATGCGATCTGCTGCGGTGTTGGCAGAAAGGCTGATGTTGCTAAACTGACCTTTCTTTCCCGGACAGACTATATTTGCAGCCTGCAATATGCACTTTTAGACAAATGCACCTTCTGTGAATGGCTTCCCTGCTTTAGCAATCATCTCACTAACCACGTGGCTCCGACTGCTGCATTATTCTCTTTGGTTGTTTTCTTGGAGAAATCTTGCTGCCTCAGTAGATCTGTTTTAAGACTGGCAACCCGGTTCGCTCTCTCGTCTCCCTGGTATTTAGCATCCAGCTCAGCATGTCTAGTTGTGTAATGACGTTTCAAATTGTATTCCTTGTGCAGCGCAACTTTCTCTGTGCAAATAAGACAGGTCGGGGTGCTCCTGTGCTCAACAAAGAAATATTGCATTTCCCACTTTTCCTGAAATTGTCGGTGCTCATCACCAACCTTTCTCTTCACTGCAGGCTTTGAAAAAGACATGTTTGGGGCTATGTGACATTTATAATTCTACTTGGTGTCACTGTCGCATTGAAGTTTCAATCAAGCGTTTAGCCGACGGACGGGGAACGTCTCAACGCGTAGAGAACGTCATTTCTGCTTCTTTTTCTTGCAACCGTAGCACGGCGATCGGCAGATAAAAAGCCGGTAGCAGTCTCCTTTGTTTTTACGCTCGATGTTCATGTCTTTCATGACGACACGAACACCGTGGCGTTTGCAGATGGTAGAAAGTGCAGGGATAGCGAGCGCAAAAAAGGTGACTGCTCACGGCGCCGGGCTGTTGTTACAGGAGAAAGAAGCGGAAATGACACCGTGACATATAACAAATAACATCAGCTGTTTCTGATGTTAGTTGTTTTGACTGCTTTTACATTATATTGAAATATATGTAATGTTCATGTTTGCTGCAATGCAAACGCAGTGATGCAAATAAAAACATGGAGCCACAAATTACGGTGCGACCCTATAATTAGTCCGGGTTACCGGGGACTGTTGTTGCCGATGAACAGGTGTCGCTATGTGACTGCAGACTAAATTGGGCTGCATTGAGTTCATGACTTTTCTTTTATCCCGCCGCCTACGCATCACTATGAGAGTTAATATGAGATCTCTCTCTGTGGAAAAATAACTTTAAATCCCACTGACGTGTGTATAAATCTATATACGTATAATGTCCCGCTGGGCAGCAACTTAAAAAAACAACTTTTTTTGAAGTGTTGTGAACGCAGCGCGCTGGCGCGAATGTCGGCGTTTGCCCAATAGAAAGGAGGAAGCCAGCCAGGCACAGGAAAGAAAGAAACACTCCAGGGCAACGCTGCTGGAACTTTGACTCATTGAGAAATGTTTCCCTGCTTGCATCAAGCCCGGCTGGTGTCCCCTGAGATCCATATCCCACCCTGATTGGTGGGTTAATTCAGCTCCGCCCACAACACTGTAAAGTGTCATACATTATCAAACTAACATTACATTTTCATATTAAGGTGGGGCCAAAAACTATCGTCCTGCGGGCCGCAATTGGCCCGCGGGCCGCGAGTTTGAGACCCCTGGTGTAGGAGGACACCTGCTCTGTGTCTGGTTAAGTATAAGAGCCCTTTGTTAGGGGGACCGCTGGACTCTTAGCACCAGCTTTGGGGTCACAGGGTCACATCTGGAACACACACACACACACACACACACACACACACACACACACAGACACACACACACACACACACACACAGACACAGACACACACACACACACACACACACAGACACAGACACACACACACAGACACAGACACAGACGCACAGACGCACAGACACACACACACACACACACACACACACACACACACACACACACACACACACACACACACACACACTATGCACAGACTGGTACTCTTTGTTCATACCTGTGTAAGACGTCATAATGAACTTGTGCATATTCATGTAAGCTCAATAAAGAGCAGTGTTACGAGGGAGCAGACGAGAGCGACTGAGGTCAAGTGAAGGAACGGCGCTGTCACAGTTCTCTCCCTCATCAATTGTCTGGTTCCAGCGGTGGGTCTGTGCTAGACGACCCATCACCAGCTTTTTCCACTGGTTACCAGTACGTGGTAGAATCCACTTCCAGATCTGGTTGTCTTTAAATCTGTGAATGGATTGGCTCCATCTTATCTCTCTTTAACAAAAGAATCCAAGTGGAGCCCTCAGGTCTGCAGATAAGCAGCTTCTGACCAGAACTAGACGTAAAAACAGAGGTGAGCTTTATCGATGGCTGCAGCCAAACTCTGGAACAGTCGCCCTTCACATCAGGTCGTCACCAACACTGGACATTTTTAAAAGCCGGTTGGAAACACATTTGTACTCTGTAGCTTTCAATCCTGACCAGTCTTTATAGTCATTACTGTGTATGTTTCCTATTTTCTCTCTACTCTGTGCAGCACTTTGGCTCAAGCTGTTTTTAAATATTCTGATAAATAAATGTAGATTTCTTTGAATAAAACAGTGGAGCCGAGCTTTGAGCTCAGTGTGTAACAGTGTGTGTGTGAGAGCCATGTAATGTCCATGTGTGCATGCTGACTGTGCTGCTCTGACCCCCCTCCTCCTTTCAGGGTGGAGCCTGCTGGAGTCCGATGGTTGAGACCAGGTCTGAGGAAGTGTAAGTGTGTTTTTAATGGGATTCATGAAAACAAAGCAGCACACATTCAACCATCTTCATCATGTCAGGAGTCATCATCAAAGTGTCAATCAATGAACAGATGATGGATCGATAACTGCAGCTGGATTGTGTTTGTTCTCTCCATCAGATTCCTGTCAACTCACAATCGACACAAACACAGTGAACACAAAGCTCCAACTGTCTGACAACAACAGGAAGGTGAAACATGTGAAGAAGGTTCAGTCATATCCTGATCATCCAGACAGATTTGATGTTTATCAGCTGCTGTGTAGAAATGGTCTGACTGGTCGCTGTTACTGGGAGGTCGAGTGGAGAGGAAGCGTTTATATATCAGTGAGTTACAGAAGCATCAGAAGGAAAGGAGACAGTGATGACTGTGTGTTTGGATACAATGATCAGTCCTGGAGTCTGAGCTGCTATAATGATGGTCCTCAGTCTGTCAGGCACAATAGAATAAAAACATCCATCTCCTCCTCCTCCTCCTCCTCTGTCTCTAACAGAGCAGCAGTGTATGTGGACTGTCCTGCTGGCACTCTGTCCTTCTACAGAGTCTCCTCTGACACTCTGATCCACCTCCACACCTTCAACACCACATTCACTCAAACTCTTTATCCTGGGTTTATGGTCTGGTCTCCTGGTGCCTCAGTGTCCCTGTGCTGAGTGGAGTGTAAAGAGTGTCTCCTGTTACAGAAACACTCTGACTGTTGAACAGATAGTTCAGTCTGTACATGTCTGTCTCTTTCACTCACAAACACGTTTTCAGATTCATGGATTCAATCAGTTGATGTTTGAAACTCTTCTAAATGATTCCTTGTAAACTTCTTCCTCTTCAGTCACAAACAAACAGGAAGTGATGTCACATGTGTTCCTGTCCACACAGCAGAATGAGTCTATTGCTGACAGTGATGTACAAACAGAGTGAGCATTTCTGAGGCCCAAAATAAACTGAGTAGTTCACTGAATGAACAATGGACTGTGAGCTCAGTTCCTTCATCATTAGTATGGATTATATATGTATATGTATTATATTAGTATCATATATATCAGGTGCTGCTGCTTTCAGTCATTGTGCAAATGTGCTGTTTGTAAGCTTGTAAAGCTGCAGTCAGCTGAGACTGAAGAAGTCACCTGATCAGTGAGCAAACGTTTCTGAAAACGTCCAGATGAACAGAATCAACCTTTTGGGATCAGCCAGCAATGCAGCATCATTGTTGTTCAGCTTCAGAGGTTTGCAGGAATGAACTGATGACCAGAAACAGCTGCAAAGTCCAAGAAAATACCAGCTGGAGTTCAGCTGCATTTGAAGAAGTCAAAGAAAAGTAAGGATGGCAAAGGGCGACGTTTTCTTCCAAAGAGCTGCAAACATGGTCGACGCCTCATTAGAAGAATCATCTGGACATTTGTGAGGAACTCTAACCAAGAAAGCAACGTCACACAGATCCAACAGACAGTTTCCATGACTGCAAGTGTTGAGTGGAAAAATGCTACATTGCATTATTGCATCCTCTCACCACAGGAGGCGCTGTTGGCACCACTGATTGCTGATCAGCTGTTCTCTGATGATCTGATTGATACTGTGAATAACGGGACTCACTGAACTCTGTGACACAGTGAAGATTACAGAGTTTAACTTCACCCTTTAAGACTGACCACAGAACCAAGTCCGCCAGAGCTTTTGTTATATTTTTACATGCTGTGGAGCCATTTGTGGGAGCATTTCAAGTTGCTATACATCAATACAACTGTTATAGCCCTAATTTTAATAATATGTATGCATTAAGTCCATAGTAACTACATAAACTGCAAAAAACACCTCTGCTCATCCATCTCTGTGTGTATCAGGATACATTTGGTTCATAATACACAGAAAAATCAGAGTTATTACCTGTAATAAATGTGAAAGATTCCTGCAGTGATAACCAGGCAGGACTGAAACACATCCAAGCTGTCACCACGGTAACAGCACCGCCCATCCACAGGTGAGGGGAGGAGCAAAAAGAGGGACTTTGACCATTTTATACTAAAAACACTCAACTAATGTTTCTAATATGAAACAAATAAGCCCACATTAATGTGAGCGTTTATTAAATAATAATAATGATGATTTCCTCCTGATCTCATTTCCACAGCAGAGAAAACTGTGGTGTATATTGAGGTGGAGGGTGTGGTCTGTGGCTCAGGTGTAGAGTGAGGGTGGGGTGCACCACAGCAGCATGCTGGGACTGCTGAGGGTGGAGGAGGGAGTGATGATGACATCAGAGCTGCAGCACAGAGACCAGTGAACACACAGTCTGTTCATCTTTGCATAGATACAATATACAGCACAATATTGAATGACAGACACGCTGTGGGAGCTTCCACAGATACACTGACGTCAGCATCCAGAGTCCTCCTGCTGCTCCCCCCTCAGAGCCCCGTGATCAGCACCAACACATTCAGTTAGATGACAGAGTCCAGCTGCAGCTAGAATCAGCTCCCCTCTGTGAACAACAGCACAGCGTCAGTGTTTCACACTCAGTGAAAGGAGGAAACAGCAGAAGAACACCATGTGTGCTACGTTTCCCAGGACACACTACAAACTGCACAAATACAGAGCAGCACGTGGAAGGACCTGGAGCTGCATTTACAGAGCTGCAGACAGCGTGATGTCCTGTATGGACAGGTGGAAGGAACCAAGTCCTCAGCTGGAACACTCGTGTTTGTCCACAGACAGGAAACACAGCAGGAAACTTCCTCACAGAAGTGCAGCTCATGGATAACACACTTCCTGTCAGTCAGAATGAGGCTGCAGCCAAACACAGAAAGGTGTTTTTGTCCAGATGAGCCCAGAGAAGAAACACGAGTGTTCACAGACATCAGAAGCTCAGAGAGGTGAAACATGAGGTTGGAGTCCTCGTCAGCATCCAGAAGAGCTGCTGTGAAACCCTGAGTACTCATGACAGACTCTGATGGCACAAACACATCATGATTCAAACAGAAAGACAAACATGGAGCTCCTGATCCTCCTGCATGAGAACAAGCTGACATGAGCGCTGTGTCTGAGAGTGTCTCCCTGTCACAGTGACAATAACACAGCTGCTGCTCACAGTCATTAAACTGACCTGAGGTCAGCTGTGCTCCTTACATATGAACCATGTGACCTCACATCAGTGCTGTGGATGACTGTAGTCATAGAAGAGTAGAGCTGTAGCAGGTGGTGTGAGGAGGAGGTGGTGTATTCTAGTTAACGCAGTACTGAAACACTCCAGCAGAGGGCGCTGTTAAGTCCTTATTGTAACACAGTTACTGTGTGCAGTTAGACTTCATACATAATCTGCACTTATTTCCATCAGACATGCTGTCAGGAAATGATTGGTTTCTATTGATTCTACTTCCTGTTGACTCGTTTGATGACAGTGAAACAATCACAGCTGATTGTGTGATGATGTAAACTGTCACTGTTACATTCAGTGTGTGTGACATAATGTTAGTGCAGGCTGATAACAGCCTGGTTCTGTTAGAAACACATGAACGTGTCCATAGATCAGTGTGTGTTTAACATGAGAGCTTCAGCCCTGCTGATGTGTTAAATAAAGACATGCAGGAAAACTGATGAGACTCTGAAATAACTCTTTATATTTATAATGTAACTCTGCATCAAAAGAACAACAAAGGATCCCAGACAGGTTTCTGTGAACAAAGACCATTCTGATGTTTCTGTGTTTCTAACACTTTGACATTATTAGTAAACAGACTGCAGTGAGCAGCATTTATAAAGAGCTTCTATATAAAGATATGACAGCTGTTTGACAAGTTTATCACTCTGTGTTTGGACCTGATCAGTCCAGCTGTTTACTTGAAACATGTTCATTTACCTGTTCTGTTATATTCATGTTCTTGTCTCTGTTGAAAACACATTTTAATGTCCCTCAGATTTTTCTCCCAGATGAATAAATATAAAAATGACACAAACTGACTGCAGCTGCTTTTTGTCCTTTCTGTCAAAAACCTTCATGTGACTCATGAGAGACACGTTTCAGCTGTTTGTGACAGATCAGAGGCCAACAAGTCATTTATAACACTTTCCATCATTGTTTAAAGTTCTCAGTGTTTCTGTGTTGCTGCGTATAGGATCTCCCAGCATCATCACTGTGCTGTCCAATCATTGTGTGCGAGGTTACCCTTATAGTGCGATGTGTGTTTGCACAAAGAGAAGCATGTGTGTCAAATATAAATAAGCACAGAACAGAAACAGCTGCTCGTTTCTTCTGTTTAGAGTCAAGTTAGTGTTTTGTGTCTTTGTTTGAGGCCTGATGTCGAGCAGAGGTGTGTGTAACTGCACTGGTCTGTTATATGTGTGAAGTGTGTGCTTCTCTTCAGCATCATCTTTGTCACTGCTGATTCCTTTGTGTCATCATGTGTTGAGAAGAGAGAACAGTTATAACGGAGGAGCAAAAGGAAGCCCTGAAATCTGCATCAACAAGGAAGTGTTGGCTCACCAGTGATCCCAGCAGAGCCACTGGTTTGGCTCCAGTTGTTCTAGATTCAATGATGTTGTTGCTACAGATACATGTCAGCATCTTTATTGAATTTAATATGAAGCAGAAATGGTGTCATTAGGAGAAGAAGAGGAGAACAAGTCCGGCGAGGAGGCAGCAGCTCTTAAAGATGAAACAGCAGCTCAGCCCTGAGCTCAGAGAGCTGCACATGAAAAAGCTCCTCAAGCAGATCCTGTCAGAGGTTTGTCATCAACAGGAGGAACTGTTCACATCATAGGATGAAGATGCTGTCAGCTGGATGAAGAAGGTTATTTAATGCAAACGTTCACACTGAAGTCAAATTGTTGTCGTGTTGAACAGATTCATGTACTGATCGTCTCCAGAATGTTAGAAGAGCTTCAATGAATCATTAGAAACAACTTACAGCTGCACAGCTGTGTCAAACACATCTGTGTGTCATTGTGGGATTGTTGTGTTTCTACATGTGACACACGTCTAAAACATGCACACAATCTGAACACAAACAGGGACTCATGTGTTCCCACAGCCAGATGCTGAGAGCCATTTCCTTGTAGTCCTGTGTCTACATACATGAACCATTAGATGTTATTGGAATGATTGTCAGCTCTGATAGTTTCATGTGTGTTTAGCTGGACGCTGTTTGATCCTCGACATGTTTAAAGGTGTCCAGTCCTGAGACACTGGGGCTGGAAACAGCTGTGATGTCATTGGACTGTCACACAGACAGAAGTGCATGAAGTGAGCAGCCGAGGAGCCGCTGATGTTTTGGATTCAACAGCATTTGAAAGGTCGACACAGACACATTTGCACACAGAAAGCTGAATCTGTCATATGCCACAGTGAACTCACTGTTCAGTGTTTTTCAGGAAGCTTCTTAACGGCCTCTGCTGCCAAACAAGCAGCTGATGTCCTTGAGAAGAAGCTGAAGAAGTCTTCAACAACAAATACAGGAAGTGGACTTTCAAATACTAGATTCACTTTAGACTCACAGAGAAATGACTCAACCAGCTGTGTTTGACTATATGAAAGGTCAGTGTGTGTCTGCACACAGACTGTTGTGTTGGACTGTTATTCAGTTGTCTGCTGAATGTTTTCAAATGTCTGCATCTCAGCTGTGATGAGGCTGGGGGTCATGGGAGGCCACCGTAGCAGCCTCTTCAACATCATGACATCATCATAAATGCTGCTGGACTGTCTGATGGGCTGACGGTGAAAAAGCCGTCGGG
Organism: Aulonocara stuartgranti; assembly: GCF_965226115.1. Classification (NCBI taxonomy): domain Eukaryota; kingdom Metazoa; phylum Chordata; class Actinopteri; order Cichliformes; family Cichlidae; genus Aulonocara; species Aulonocara stuartgranti. Next base: position 8,621,148 of record NC_138941.1, read on the forward strand.
AAGGAAACAGAAGACATTTCAGAGGCTGCAGCAGATTTCTTTGATTCGGGGCCTTTTTCAGCTTTATTGGACAGAGCAGTGAAGATAAGTGACAGCAAAGCAGAGAGAAAGGGGGCGTGGCCCGGGTCAAAGCCAGGCCAGCTGCTCTCCACCTCGTGGTCACCTGCTCATCCTAGTGAGCTCCACCAGCAGCCCTTTCACACACTTTACACTGTCAAACACTGTGTGTGGACCTCAGCTAACAACAGGCTACATTTAAGTCTGGACTACATGCTTTTATATTGTTTTTATTCCATCAGCAGCTCAACATCATGAGCAGCTTTGACATAAAGACATCAAACTCAAGCTGACTTTAAACTACTTTTTAGAGATGGCACGATACCACTTTTTTATGTCCGATACCGATATCATAAATTTGGATATCTGCCGATACCGATATGAATCCGATATAGTGTTTTTTAATCAACAAAACTGTTTTTTTAAATATCTTGCTGCATTTTGTATAAGTTCATACTCAAGTTTAAAACAACAACTACACTAAAGCTATTCTGTTATACCTGTATACAAAAAAAACATTTCATAGTTCAGCAATACTGATCAATCTAATAAACTTAAACCTACACCATCCTCCCTATTCTGGTATTTTAAAGAGTACTTAGCGTAAATATTAAGCAACCTAACTAATAGGGTTCCAACTCCCAGCAACAACAAAAATAAATAAATAAAAAATAGGGAACCACCCCTCACGCTCCACCTCATGATGCTTAATCGACGTAATCAACCTTAATTTGATGCAGTGTGAAAAAAAAAGCACAGACTTAAATTATTTTTCAAGAAATATTAAATAGATTCAACATCTTTCTTCAACAGAATTGCAGACTGCACAGATGGTACCTTCCCAAAGGAAAAAGTACTATAGCTTACTAGGGTATATATATTAGACTTAATAGTCACTATATACAGTAATTGACTTCTATTCATTTTACATCAAATTAAAACTTTGGGTGTCAGATAATTATTTATTAAAAGCTCGACATTTTAAAGGAGAATAAGAAAGAAAAGTATGTCTTTGTGCCCCCTTTTCCCTGTTAATGCCCTATCGGCCCCCCTGGCTAAACTTTGCTAGATCCGCCCCTGCACAGTTACCAGCCGTCAGCTACGTAGAAAAAGATCCTCGAGTAGAAAGTAATATTAAATAAATTCTAACAACAGCTTATCAAGCTTAAACGTTCTGCTGTTGTTCAGCCGCTGGTTTCCTCTTTCTGGTGCAAAGTGGGCCAAAAACAAACAAGAGAGACGGACTCGCGACAGAAAAGCCGATCAGCTGATCATTAAGCAGTTTCATGATTGAAGTACCAGCCGGAGAGCGAGAGGCAGTCGCTTGTTAAGCTTAACGCAGGAATGCTTTACAAACATTCAGAGATGGACTTACACACTTGCTTTACTTCTCTCGGGGATAACTTTGTCGGAGATGAAATGCCGGGTTGCTAGCGAAGCTCCAAATGCTATCCAGACCACCGACAGGTCCCGCATGCCACAGCCGCTCTATCACGTGATGCATACTGCTCCGAGTGCTAACGTTCTGAGGTGAGTTACGGCGTGCTGCAAGTTTTGTGAGGTGCTTTCGTGATATTTAATGGATCGGATTACATTTTTTATTTTTCTCCGATATCCGATCCAGTAATTTAGGTCAGTATCGGACCGATACCGATACGTAATATCGGATCGGTCCATCTCTACTACTTTTAATACAGGGGCTCAAAAACAACAACATCTTTATTATATATCAGGACAGAAAGTCATTTCATCTCAAAGGGAAACAGCTTTATTTGGAATAACCAGCACTATCAACTGGTTTGGGATCTCCACCAGTTTCATGTCTTTGCAGCTTCTCCAACAAAGTTCCTGTAAAATCAGCATGTTTGTCTTTATTGGTTTGATAGTGATTGATTATTCAGTCCCAATCTGCTGTCATCTAAAGAACATAATGATGTTTCTATGAGTCACAAAGCTCCAGATGTTGTCAGCTTCACAAAGAAAACAAAGAACTTAAACACAAAGTGTTTGGAGCCAAAATGTTCCCAAGCTGCTCTTTTTGAAATGGCAGAGGTACAGTGGTGTCTAACAGCACACTGTGGAAGGCAAACATGTTATTGTTGGATGAAACTTCATGAATCCTTTGTAGATTTGAGCTGTTGGAGCCTTTCTTTTCTCTTCAGGTGTACAGATGCTGAGGAGGCAGGTGAAGCAGGTGGAGCTGTTGTGATGCTGGCAGAGGGTGTGTCTTAGTAACTCTGTGAGGCAGAACTGGATCCAACATTGTGGATGTGTTGATGTTGGAGCCATTAAGAGTCTCTGGCCACACTGTAGGATTTCCCTTTGATCCACTGTGGGGGCATTTTGGAGTCTGTCAGTGAAACTCTTCATGTTTGTGTTTGACTCCAGTTTATAGAAACAGAGAAATGTGTCATGCTTTTGTTCGGCCTCCACAAATACACACATTTGTTCATTGGTTGGACTTTTTGGAAGGAGACACATTGAAAACCATTGTAAAATTATGATATTATTTTATGCCATGTTATACCCCTAATTAAAGATTGTGAATTATTATGTAGTTTTAGTTTGCATTATTCTCCTGAATTAGAAGAAGCTGATAACTATTGCATTAGTTAAATTGATTTGCATTACATTAAATTGCTGACTTGTTGTGAATGAATGATATTGTTTTATGATGCATTATATTGCTGAGTTATAAGAAATACTGTTCGCAGAAGGTTATTGTCTAATTTGTCTGAGTAGAAGAGAACAGAGTGTGCTGGAGTTTTCTGCCCCATTTCAGCAGGAGCAGATAAACAGGGAGCCAAGGTCGTAGCTCAGGCGCTGTGTGAGAGAGAGCATGTGAATGTTTAGGCTTTTTATGATAAGGTGGAGGCACCAGAGGTTATAAAAGTTTGAGCAATGCTCCACCATTTTGAGATTTTGAGGCTGTCTGCATCAGTGTCCATCTCCCACGTGTGTGATCATTAAATCATCGTTTGACTCAACCCGGCCGGACCAGTGTTGTTATTGTGGTTTTTTCTCTTGTCTCCATCCCCAATATTTTGAACCTTAACAGCTTGGGGGCTCGTCCTGTGGTATTGGGGTGGAATTTAAAAGTTTGGACGGTCCGAGGTTGTCGAACGGACAGGCACGAGCCAGTGGTCTGATGTGAGTGGACAAAAGCCGGCTTATCTAAAGGTAAGGCACTACCTGTTGAATTATTTCCAAAGTGTGCCAAATTGGATATGACTAAATTAAAGTCTACTCACTGAAATTACTGGTAGAGTGTCTGTTTTGATTTTGATGAGAATCACCGTGTGGTATGCAGTTAAAGTTGCTTAAGAGTATTTAATGAAGTTGAAGAAATATGAAACTGTTCCCAGAAGTAACAGAGAATGTTGGGTTTGAGTCCCTGGATATTGAGCTGAAGGCTCAGGTAGTTTGGTAGGGAAATTAGGACAGAAACTGTTCCCAGAAGTAACAGAGACTGTTTAATTGGTCGTAAAAAAGTTATCTTTCTTCGGTGAGAAACAGTCGGTAAACGCTGGACCTCCTCTCAGCGTCCCCGCTCTATGTGCCGTTCAGAGATACGCAAGTTTCTTCATGACTGCGGCTGCTGCAGATATTAGGTCGTCCATGATTTCTACAGTCACTGGTCAGCAATATAATGTGTGCAAACATATGTGGCTCATATATGTGGCTCTGAAGCCCCGCCCCTCAAGCGCACCCTCAGATGCCGAAGCAGTGCCAACTAATTGAAGCTGAAAAAATAACTGTACGTGGAAAAAAACGATGTAAGTGTGAAAACCACATGAACAGTGAGTTTTTTCTTTAAATTTCTATATTTATGTTTTTTCACTATCATTTCACTTTCAATACATTTGTTTCAGTTTCAATATTTCTTCAGTTTCATTTTAAGGTGGCATCGTTTTAACCTCATATGTGGGTTCAAAGTACAAAAAAGTCCAGTTGTTTCTCTGCCAAACTCCTTAGACTGGAAGTTCTCATGTTATATTAATGTCCCACAGAAAGATTAAGGCAAAGATTAGGACAGGTTACAACTCGTGAATTTCATGTACTTGTCACAGTTACAAAAAAGAATCTGCCTGAAGTCTATACATCCATACGTCTCATCATACAAAGCACTGATCTCCTACCTGCTGATGGAGCTGCTTTGGCTGGCTGTTCTTTAGGTTCTTCCATCATCTTGCTATTAAAAACACGAGAAGATGATTTTACCAAAAGAAACAGTGAACACAGTCTGGGTGTCACATCATATGAATTTGTGTCATGGTTTAGTGTACGGGCCACACACACTGAAACTGATCTGTGTGAAAGAACACATCGACGACATGTGAATGTAGTGATAACCTCATCATAATAGAGGTTTTTACTTTTTCACATATTTGTTCAGTATAATGATTAAATAATCTGACAATACAAACCTAAAATACTTTGTTCCCTGTCTGCGACTTTGTGCGTCTCTGCTGTTAGTGCTTAAAGGAAGTTTTAAACTTAAAATCCTTCCCCACATATGTGACTGTGGTCTCTGGGGCCATTATCCTGAAACACTGGGGCTCAGCCCTGAAAGCTTTGCTATCTTCACCTGATAACAGCAGCTGTTTAAAGTTATTGAGTTTGACAGGGAAGTGAATGTAAATGTGAGACACTGTGTGCTCACAGCTAAAGGCTGCAGTCAGCTGTGTCAGAGCGTCCAATGATCCTTTAATAAACACTCAGAGCTCCATGTTGATGAAGCTGTCATGTGTGAGCTTGTGAGGCTCCTTTAAACTGGCTCTGCTCTGTCAGATGCTCACCTCTTCTTCACTGTCTCTGCTGCACTCTCCATCTCCTCTCTCTCTCTGCTGTCCTGTTTAAAAAAACAAACAAATCAGCGTTAGCCAATCAAACTGTGCAGATGCTGCAGCTACAGCTGATATGTCATTCAGCTGTTCATCAATCAGCTTCTGCTGCTGTTTATTCGGCTCTTACTCTGAACACGTGCAGATCTAGGAAGATTTTCCTGGGGTGTCAAAATCAAAGCATTTGTTTTTTCAAACACACGTGCAGGTGTTTATATCACATATGGTTTAAATGATTCAAATGCAGTAAGTATACATGTTTCATATATCGTCTATAACTGAATTATGTTCTGTAGCCTACATAATGAAACACTTTAGTTGCATAAAACGTGAATTTTGATTTTATGTACTGTATATGTCACAGCATCGCAGTGTGGATGTGGAGAAGAGGACCCAAACGCAGGACTCACAGGTGGTGAAGGCTGGTGTTTATGACAGAATGACAGAGCCTGAGATGGATGACTGACTGGAAGACCAGCTGAACAGAAACGACACACGTGGGACTGACAAAGACACTGAACTGGAGCAGGGACGTGCAGAGAGGTTTAAAGGGGCGGGTGTTCAAAGTTAAAAAGGGGCACATTGAACCAGGCTGAATAACAACAACACACATTCATCAAGAATCTAATATGGGAAGGGCAGGGCTGTGTTGATCTGAGACTGTAGACAGTAAAAAGTCCACAGGAGAGATGGTAGCTGATTAAACAAGTGTCATGAGATAATAACAAAATGCAAAGATTGGTGACAGCGCTTGGAACCATAAGGCAACAAAAACTGTGAGAAATAATTTAGGCTCTGCCTGTGAATCACTCTTTGCTTCTCTTCTTCCTTCCATCCCATCATTTCATATATCACTCTGCACTTGCTGTCTATCTGAGAACAAGGCACAACTTGCTATTGCAATAAACTATAATCTAATTATCCACACCTAACAACTCTTGCACTTAATCTATAATAAAATGATGACAGAAAAATGTTATAGCCCTGCCTTTAGTAGCCTCACACAGCTCCTGCTGTTTCCTCCTCATGTCCTTACCAGCCATGTCTGCACAATGTTATATCATGAGGAATATTTTTTTTAAAAATCCATCTAAATAAAACACACACATGCACACACAGTGACACTTTAGACCTTCTTCAGAATACTGTATATACTATGGGCATCCTTACATTATTATTTATTACTAGAGCTACAATAATAAAGCAAAGAGGAGGGGGAAGTAATAAATATGAAATAATGTATTTATGATGATTCCATTTGTTTCACTACCCACTCTGTGCAGGGCAAAGCTTATTACATGTTTAAACTGTAGAGATACAATCATTTTACTGCTGTAACATCCAACTTTTGTCTTATTTAAAATATAAATCTAATATAATCTGCTTCCTAATGTATGTTCTTTAAAATACAGTGTGTGTTTTTAATATATTATAATTATAATAATTATTATGGGGACATGCATATTAGATCGTTTTTAGTGAAATATAATCCCTCCAGAAAGGCAGGAAAAGCCCGGAAACTTGCTTTAAAACTAAATATGTTCCCTAAAACGGTGACAAAGCTACAGACCCATGACAGCCTTACACAGGTAGCCAGCAGCTGTGACCAGCACTACTTGTGCAGTTAATAAAAGGACAGGTAATGTTTGTCGCGCTGTTGCACACACAGCACGCTCGTTTGTTTCAGTTCGTCAGTAGCAACAAGACAGCTTACCAACGTGTACGTAATAAGCTAATACTCCTGTGTGCTACACACTACAGTGTGCGCTGTACACCTACTTACTGGTTGTGTCGCATCAGTCTGTGTCTCTGAGTTAACTTGTGTTTCTCCTACAGCTCCGGACCGCTAAAAATGCGCGTGCTCTTTGTGAGCTCGTTCCCGGCTCGTAACCAGCGCGTTCTGCCGTCAAGGGCGATCATTGGTTAAATGTGATCATGTGACTGATGCAAGCCAGATCCTTTTATTTAGCAAAACTGTGATTAATAGTTAAATATTATTGTTGAGGGGCACAGACAGGACTCCGCACACACACACATAAAAAAATAAATAAAAAAAATTTAAAAGTTGCCTCAACAAAAGGGCACTTTGGGCACTCATCAGGAAAGGGGCGGGTGCTCAAGCCCCTCTAGCCCCCCCCTCTGCACGTCCCTGAACTGGAGGACACTCAGGACTTACACAGGCTAATGATAATGATCAGGGTTCATATGCCTTTTTCAGGGTCAAATTCAAGCACTTCTTAAACACTTTCAAGGTCCCTTTTCAAACTTTTCCAGCACATCCCTCCCTCACCGCCAAAAAAAAAATGCATGTTTCAATTCACATCACCTCAGTAAGACCATGTGAAAGTTAAGACAAATCATCCTAGGTGAACTTAAACACCTTTGTTCCCTTTTTGTTAAGAAATAGAAAAACACTCCACACAAAAAAATACTGCAAAAGGAAACTGTTGCCTTATATAAAGAGTGTATAAACTCAAAATGCACATGTCACTTAAAAATTAAGATGTGAACAAATCAACTTGTTAGATATTCTTCTCCTGTTGAAAAACCCCCCAAAAAGAAATAAATAAGTCTTCTCATCAGATATTGATGCTTCTTTCCTGTGTGACAGAAAATAGGAGACAGATGTTTGTTTGTTTTTTAAGTTAATTCCCAATAAAGCTGTTTTACTGCTAACTACATTGCTGTCTGTATTATTGCTGAAGTCCTAAACGATCACCTTTAAAGTAGAGCTGGGCGATATGAGATTTTTTCATATCACGATATGTTTTTTTCATTTCAGGCGATAATGATATCTATCACGATATAAGCCAAATAACTATATTTGTAAGATTTAAATGTGCCGTTGCTCACAAGTAAAATGTGAAATAATCAGCAGCTTGTTTTTATTTAAATATTTATTTCCCATAATAAGTTCAACAGGGTAGATGTACTTAAGGAACATGAGACTTTTTCAGCTAAATAAAGGCAAATATTGCAAACTACACAAAAGGCAGCCGCTAAAGCGTTTAAGTTTCAAAATAGAACAAACGAAACAGACTAAATTGTCAATTCCACTTAGAAACAAAATATTAATTCTAAAAATAAATCTTAGTTTGTTTTACAGAAGAACAGACAAAACTGACCAACTTTTGTCAATATCAAATAAACTGAGAACTAAAAGGAAATTCTCAATCTCTCCTTGTTGTATAGCTGAGCTTTTCAAACAGTTTTAACAGTTACTTTAGTCTGACAAAAGCCGAATGACGAATTAGCGCTTCCAGTCAGAGACTGAGGTTACGTCCACACGTACACGGGTATTTTTGAAAACGGAGATTTTCCGTTTTCGTTTTAAAAAATAATCCCGTCCACACATAAAGGCAGAAATGAAGGAAAACGCTGCTATGAACATGCCAAAGCAGCAGGTGGCGCTAGATTCCTAACCGTGCAGAAATGTTGGCCAATCAGAAGTCTAGAAGCCTCGGTGGGAAAAAGTAAACAAAGCTGGGGCATAGAAGCAGAACCGAGTCGTATGTGTGGAGGGACAGTAACTGTGTGTATATGTAAGCATTTAAACACTGCAGAGAGTAGAATTAACAGTATTGTAGAAATTCATTTCACCGAAACAATAACGTGGCGCACAGTGTGACGCATGCACCAGTTTATTGTATTTCCAGACTTGCTTTCGGCACAATTTACAGTGCACGCTACTCTGTTTTTTGTCAGACTTGAAATAGCCGAAATACCTTCACACTACGGAACTTCTTTGGCTCTTCCGTTCGACAATCTCTCCGGCATTGCAACCATCATCTGTTTTCTCTTCGGTCACGCTCGGTTGATTTTTCTAGTCGGCACACTCATTTCCTCCATTACCCGCTGGCTGCTTCCCAAACAAACACACGTGCGGCTACTTAGTTTGGATTGGCTGACCTTTTTTTTTTTTTTTTTTAAGAGGACAAGAGCGGCGAGGTCTATCGCAATAGTTAAATTTTTCTATCGAGAAAAAGTTATATCGCGATACATATCGTTATCGTTCTATCGCCCAGCTCTACCTAGAAACCAGGTCAATGTGTCTGTAGGTTCAGTCATCCAGGTCATGTGATCTAAGGAGCTTGGAGAGAAAAGAGACGTCTTTAAGTTTCTGGAAGACGTTTCATCCGAGAAGCTTCTTCAGCTCTAAAACCAAACGGTGGAGAGTCCCAGATATTTAAACCTGAGAGGAAAAGAGACGCTCACCATTGATCATGTGATGAGTCACATGATCAATGGTGGGCCAACAATATAACAACAATGTAAACACTTATTTCAAGGAGGAAACTGAGAGCCTTTGCACCAGGAGCACAAACATCAGCTCCAGCAATGATCCACTGATGTGTTTTTATTCCATTAGGGCTGGGCGATATGACCCAAAATTCATATCTCGATATTTTTTAGCTGGATGGCGATATAAGATATATATCTCGATATATTTTTTTAAAGCCATAAAGTAAGAACAAAAAGAGAGTTCTTAGTCAAAGCTGTGTCCCAGATGTCACACAGGCACTTTTATTAACATACAGCACAGATGTACATGAAAAATTACTCAAAATTAAATTATGAGCATTCATTAAATAATAATGCTCCATAAATAAAAGAAAACAAGGTTGTTTTTGTGCTAAACAAAGAGCTCACAATTGTGCAGTCAAAATGTAAACTAAAAGACGCTGAGCGTAATAACAAAGACAGACAGATTTTACAGCTGCTCTGTTCCCAAGTTTTACTGTGTGACTGACAGCCTGGAGTTTGAAATCCGCTTCATAACCACGTCTCTTACAGGTGCCATTTATGGTCCTTATACACACACAATACGGTAATATTACGTTGATGCACAGTACGTATCACTCCGCGAAGCTCCTCGGTAGCCGTAATGCGCCGACAATCTATCAAGCGGTGCAGCTCCGTAGCTTACCAAAGTCGTACTCAAACATTTTTGACAGATTGCTGAACGCCGTGTACCACATAAAATCGGTTCACGGCCATCAAGCACAACCAGAATTCATACATAAGGCGCGCTATCAACTTTTGAGAGAATGAAAGGATTTTAGGGTTAGCGCTGTTAGCTCGTTAGCATGTTTAGCTCGTTAGCACGTTGACGCCGTCCAGCCCCACGCATGGGGCGATGCGCAGTAACTCGTTAACGGAGATTTGCCGTGTCCGTCTTGTCGCTGCCTGCATGTGAAGCGATGGGGGAGGAGGGGGAGTTGTCTTCAGTGAAGGCGAGGCGGAGTAACGTTGTGTAGAGACAAAAGTGGACGAAAGAGAGGCAAACTTGCGGCTCCACAACTATAATTATAACGTAACAGACTATATCGATATAAAGGATATTGTCACATCTTATATCTCGTATAAAAATATATCGATATGTTTTAAAAACTCGATATATCGCCCAGCTCTATATTCCATGTATGAATGTTGTTATTGACAGAGATGACGTTTGTGTGTCGGTGATGCAGTGACTGTTGTTGTTACCTGTACAGGCTGGTTAGACTCTATGAAACAGATCATACAGATCTCTGCATGTTAGAAGAGACTATTAAAGGTCATGAATGAGACAAAGGCAGGGAGGCGTCCTTTACAGCTAAACAGCAGAGTGAGAGAACAGCCAGCACCTCTACATTTATCACATTATACAGCACATGTATGATACTGACAGGGATGAGAAGAATTTAGTGATTCTGATCCCATCATTGATATTACTTATTGATTCTCAGTAGCTCTGCTCTGACAGTCACCACCATCACTGAGCAGCATATCAAAGACATTTGTGCACATTAACTGCATGTTGTGGCTCAAATGTTTGTGCATGTTGGAGGCATTTCCTCTTTGTTGTGATCAGTGTGGGTCATTACTCAAAACAGTCATTATTACACATATTACACAGAACACTTTGATTAAAAGTAATGGAGTACGTTACTTCATTACTCCTCATAACATTACTTTGATGTTAAAATGAACAAATGAGCATGTAACAACATAAAGCTGAGGTACAGCCCCACACACCAACACAGATCCTGATGAGGTCACGTGATGTTTCTCTGAGTGTTTATGAACACAAATCAAAGATGAAACAGCACAAAGACACTTCAAAGTGATTCTACTGTAGAAACATGAACAGGTAGAAACCTGCAGCCTGACTGCTCATCACTTTGTTACCTGTTCAAGTTCAGCAGCAGCAGCTCACTTTATCAATGTGAAAACAAAAATGTCAAAAACCATTGCTATTCTCTATAAAACAAAGCATGTCCTGAACAAAAAATCATTAAACACACTTTATTGTACTCTGTTTCTTCCATATATGACTTACTGTCTGGAGATATGGGCTAATGCATATAAAACGAACACTCTTCCTATTTTCAAGTTACAAAAAAGAGCTATAAGAATTATAAACCAATCAAACTATATAGAACCAACTAACATTTTGTTTATTAATCTGAATACCCTGAAATTTTATGATTTAGTTGAATATAAAATGGCACAGATAATGTATAAAGCACAAAATAACTTGCTTTGCCCCAGTACTCAGAAGCTGTTCAAAGTCAGAGAGAGTCAATATGACTTAAGGGGAAGAGATTTCTTTAAAAAAAACAAGATAAGGACAAATATAAAGCAGAGATGTGTTTCTGTTAGAGGAGGTAACCTGTGGAATAGTTCTGACAGGGATTTAAAAAGGTGTAGTTCATTTTCCTTGTTTAAAAACATGTTTAAAAATAGAGTATTAGAAAAATATATAAATCAAGAATGAAAAGAGCAAAAAAAAAAAAAAAACAACCTCTTGATTCTTTTGCTTTGATGTAGTTACTTATCTAAGGTGGAAAGTTTTTTTTTCTTGTTTGTTTGTTTGGTTTTTGCTTTGTTTTCTTATTTGCTTCAGGCCCTGTGTACAGGAGCTGCATGCAAAAAGATATTTTGTGAAAAGGGTTGGCGTAATAAGCAAATGCTTCAGCCAATACCTTTTGATTAGCCTTGTCTCATGCTTTCTTGCTTTGTGGTAGATTTTTGTTCTGTTTTCACTGAGATATTTGAATGCTAATCAATAAAATCAAAATCAAATCACAGTGCTGGTCTGGGGTCAGTGTTTACTCAGCTTTAACCTCACTCTGGGTTCTAGGTTAGCTTAGCATTAGCTTAGCGTTAGCATGCTGTGTGCTAGCTTAGCGTCAGAGCTCTGCAGGTGTCTCGTGTGTAAATATTAATCACAGTGACAGTAAAGGAGGTAAAGGGCTGTGACGTCATCACGTACGCTGCGTCCTCTGTGGGCTCTGAGTGAACTCAAAGTACAAACTACAAGTACACAAACACGAACGTAGCTCAGAGTGGCGGACACACTCGGCCTCGTTGGTCCAGCTGTGAGTCCGTTACCGTGAACTATGGAGGCAGATTTGTGCTGAACTAAGCTGCACACAGCTGATGTTAGCCAGGAAACATTACACACTGACTTTAATGGAGAGACCGGAAATACAAACACACACAGTTTGTTGTGTGAAGAAATCAAACACGAGCTGAACAAACAGTAAAGTTCCTAAAGACAAACTGTTAAAGGAGGAAACAAAGCAAACTTACAGTTTCTTCACACACCAACAACAAGCTCCACTCCACACCTGGACACTAAACACGGACACACAGGTGAGCTGCTTCCTGGAAGGAGGCGGGACTCCACCTGAAACTCAGCACAGGTGGGAGGGGCTCAGCTCTGTGTGTGCTGATGTGTTAACTTTAAAAATATGCCGTCTGACTGCTCAGACTGAGTCAGAGTAAAGTTCACATGCTGACGTGTGGAGACATGAAACCTTGTTGTAGCTGCAGGTGTGAACACACTGATCCCAGATCAGCTCTGCTGTGTTTGTAACATGAACATTTCTGCTGCAAAGCTTCAAATGTTCAGCATGTTTCTCTGTTTCCAGTCTATAGATCCAGTCACACTTTCTACCTTCACCTGTGCAGTAAAGACTGAGAGCAGAGCTGAAAGCAAGCGTCCAATCAGTGAGCAGCATCAACACCTGAGCTTCATTCAGACTCTGTTATTGAAGATGTTGTTGGTACAAAGTTCATCTGCTGCTCACATGAATCCATGAAAGATTTATTTCACTGAATGTTTCTTCAAAGCTCATTTCAACCTGTTGAAGTCATGAATGAAAGTGCAGACTGAGAGTGGATCACATGATGTTTGAGGTGTGTCATGTGACATGTTCAGTATTGTCACACATGTCTAGATTGTCCCTGATATCATAGCTGCTCAAACACTGATGATTATATTTGAAGAATTATTCCTGATGGCAGCAAAGTTTGAATGGAGCTCTCTGTCTGTGCTGATTTGTCGCCCTCTGGAGGTCAAAGCACAAACTGCATGATGTCACTGTAACCACCACAGAGACAGGAAGTGTTTTTATGACTGAAACACTGAAATGATGCTAACGGCTGTCGTTAGGCTCACTGACAGCAGTGCTGATGTGTTCATGTCCAACACTGGCTCAGGTCAGACTCCTTCATCCTTCTCCAGCGTGAGGCCGTCCTCAGACCCACAGGAGCTCTGACCTTTGACCTCCTGACCCTAACCATTTTAGTCTTGTTGCATCTTTAAATGCAAATCCATCCAAACTGTAGCCGAGCAAAAGAAGCTGGAAGCTGTTCTATGAATGATGTTGTCGAAGGAGCTTGGAAAGAAAAGCGTCTGGACTTCTTTAAGTTGCTTGATGAAGGACATGGACGTCTTAACGCCCACTCACATCCTGGGACATTTGATCACAGGAAATCACATGATAGCGTGGGGCTAGATCTCACAATGGGTTCACCCAAGACACGAGTAGTTCTTTATGTTTCTCGTGCACGGGAGAGAACTGGACCAATGCCGTTCCTTCGCTTGACCACAGTTGCTCTCGTCCGTTCCCTCGTAACACTGTTCTTTTATTGAGGTTCATTAACATACACGTGAACAAAGGTACCAGTCTGTATGTTATGTAGGTGTGTGTGTGTGTGTGTGTGTGTGTGTGTGTGTGACCCCATAAACGACTTCCCTAAACCTGCTGGTCTGGAAGTCCAGCAGTTCATCTAAACAAAAGGCACTTAGACTAAAACAGACATCCTACCACAAAACAATAAGAAGGTAGCACCTCTCCCATGATCCCAGGACGTGGGTGTGAATGCCAGAACACTCTGGAGTCACACAAAGTCTTTAAAGACTACTATCATTACACAATTGGTTCTACACCTCTGAGCATATATGGTTAGATATTCCCCAATAACAATGACAATGATAAAATATAAATCCAACAATGGTTTTCAGGGTTTTTATCGTTAACTTCGTTTCCCTGGGTCTTTTCCCGTGTTGTAGTCGTGTGTCTTATTTTGAAAGAAATGTTTACGCGTTACCATAGCGACCAGAGAGCATTAAGGGTGCAGACAGGTGCATCCAACCAACATTTTATTTTCCCTTATTTGATTTATGGACCTAACTGTATGAACTGGACTTTGTCTTTAATGCTGCTCCTCTTCATCATTGCTGTGTTGCATTTCCATCATTCTGCTGCTGGATTCACTGCAGGCTTTAACAAACACTCCTTTGGGTCCAGGCCCAGCCACGTGTTTGTAAGCTGCTGTGCTCCTCACAAATAAAGCCTGAAGCAGCTCAGACTGTTAGAAGCAGCACTGAGCCCTGTTACAGTTATAGTGTTAGAGCAACGGCTGCAGCCTACAGCATTTAAACTAGCTGACAGTAAACACATCAGTCCAGATGTTACCACATTACTTTGTGATGCTGAGAGTTAAAGGAGACTGGCTGATTAAAATCCCATTCCTTACATCACCGTCCTCTGCTCTGACTGGTTTCATTTAATCACAATCAGAATACTTTTTTGATCCCCAGGGGAAATTATTTAGGTTACAGTGCTGCAGCACAAACAGGAACAAAGACACAACACACTAAGTAAGAAATAGCACAATATACACAATATATACATGCATACATATGAGTCAGTTATAAGTAACATGTGAGTGCTGGGGTCTATGACAGCAGGCAGGTCTGTATTTATGTCCAGGCTGACATGAACAGCTAGTAGTTCAGGGTTCAACACTCAGGAAAGTGTGTGACCTTCCACACTGACAGAAGATGCTAAACATGACTTTAAACTGTTGTTTGTTAACGCCTCACAGATCTGAGAGCAGGGCTCAGTGGGTACATGAGCCTTTATACATGAAGGCTTTCTGTTTCCAGGAGAGGAAACATGTGATCCAGCTGTGTTTGGTCACATGGATCTGCTCTGCATGGATCACCTGACTAAAACATGTTGTTATTATTGTTCTTACAGTCTTAAATCGGTACATCAGGTGGGTCACATGACACCCGGGGGTGACAGCAGCATCTTTCCTCTTTAGAAAGCTGCTCTCTGTCCCAGGAGCTGTTGTCACAGTAACAGCAGGAACAGGAAGTCACATGCTCTCTGCTCTGTGATTGGCTGCTTCTTATCTCAGCTTCCTGCAGAGGGTGGGGTCTGCTGATAACGCACACCAACAGAAGTGTGACTTTCACTTCCTGTTTATTGCTGTTGTTCTTAAAGCTCTCAGGCGATGCTGCAGCGCCCCCTGCTGACACAAACTCCTCCCTCTGTCTCAGAGGTCACAGGTCAGCCTGCTGCAGAGGGTCTGCCTGTTCATGGACTTCCTGTTACAGAGACGGGTCTCAGCGTCAACACTGGTTTCTGATTGGACGGTGTGGAAAATGTTACGAGTTCAAAATATTGGGGATGGAGACAAGAGAAAAACCACAATAACAACACTGGTCCGGTCGGGTTGAGTCAAACGATGATTTTAATGATCACACACGTGGGAGATGGACACTGATGCAGACAGCCTCAGATCTCAAAATGGTGGAGCATTGCTCAAACTCTTATAGCCTGTGGTGCCTCCACCTTATCATAAAAGCCTAAACATTCACATGCTTTCTCTCACACAGCGCCTAAGCTACGACCTTGGCTCCCTGTTTATCTGCTCCTGCTGAGATGGGGCAGAAAACTCCAGCATGTTCTCTTCTAATCAGACAAATAAGGCGATGACTTTCTGCAAACAGTATTTCTTATAACTCAGCAGTATAATGCATCATAAAACAATATCATTGATTCACAATAAGTCAGCAGTTTAATATAATGCACATCAGTTTAACTAATGCAATAGTTATCAGCTTCTTCTAATTCAGGAGAATAATGCAAACTAAAACTACATAATAATTCACAATCTTTAATTAGGGGTCTAACATGGCATAAAATAATATTATAATCTAACAAAACCCAGCTTCCTCCAGCCGAGTGATGTGTGGATTCATCACTCTCTGTGGATCAGTGTAAGTCTGTGTGTGGGTCAGCTGCAGGACTTGTTTGACCTTTGACCCTGGCAGACAGAGCTGGTTACTGCTGTGTGACTCCTGCCGTCGCTCCACTTTAAATTTTACTTAAAATAAGTCCTGACATGGCCCCGCCCCCTCTGACCTGCTGCTCCTGGATGTGCTGAGGACACAGCGGAGGCTCAGAGGGGGCGGGGCTTTTCCCGTGGCGGTAACCAAACTGCATTAGGTCGCTGCACTGCCAGTGTTTAACCACACCTCTTCTGACTGACCTTTGACCTCTGACATGTTGATTCGATCCTTATTTAATGACGTCTTTTATCTAGTGATTTAATTCTGTGTATTTATATGTGATGGTGTTCCTGAGTTCAGCCTCAGCTGATATCCACAGACGCTCCTATTGGCTGGTTTTAAAAACACATTTTTCCATTAAAGAGACTCTTTTAAAAACACGTCTGCCTGAAATTCACATTTCATTTATTTTGGGGGATTTTAACAGAGAGATAGAACTTTATGAATCCCTCATGTTTATCCTCCAGGAAATCCAGTTTGTAGCAGCAGAACACCGACAAACTTTTACACAGCACAGAATTAGGATATCAAATAAAGGGGAATAAGAGAATATGAATATAAGCATAAATATGTACATATATACACAGACCTCACACAGAGACAGCAGCTACACTGTGTGTGGATGTGATCCACAGTCACAGCTGTGGGTTTCAGTCAGTGTGTCTCTGACTTCATGGTCACATTTCAAAGCTTATTGGAGCCAGAAGATGTTCAAGTAAAAGATTTATTGCTGTACTCGTCTACCAGGATAACAGGAGGTTCATAAAGCTGTGTCATACTTCAGCTTTACATCATGCAGTAGTAGTTTATTAAACCCCCCAAAATATGACTATCCAGAGTTGGGACCAGGAAGCAGAGTTGCAGTCTTACACGCCTCTCTGCAGCTTCTCTCCTCCTGCTACCCCCCAAAAACCCATCTCCATAGAGACTGTGTCAGCTCCCAAACAGACAAAAAACAAACTAAAAACCAGCAACAAACAACTTAAACATAAACAATCACAAAGAAAGAACAATACAGTATCCACATCTGAACCAAAGAGTAAAACAGTGAAATGTGGATTATTAAACATTAGGTCTCTCTCCTCCAAGTCTCTGTTAGTACATGTTAGTAAAAACATTTCTGCATTTTACCCATATTTTATTTTTAACTCAAAATCAAAGATTCCAGATTCTCCTACATGTTGGTTTTGAATCAGATAGGACGACAGATTTCAGGTGGCCCTGTGTCTTTCTCTATTACATTTGCCACTGTGTAACTCAAAGTTATTTAAGGACTAGTTTATTTCAATGGATGAGTTTACTGACTGACGCGCAGAAGAAATAGTTCTTTATGGAGCCTAGATGGTGTGAATGATGAGACCAAAGACTGCAATATCTTGTACCAAAAATATATTGAATAAATGGAGGAAAGGGGAAATGGAACAAAATAATTAACACAACACACAACATAAATGCCCACAATTAAATAATAAATCAATGCTGTGATCTTTCTGTGCAAAAGTCCTTTTTGGTCCTCTTCTTTTTAAAGTTCACTTTTAAGGTATTCCTCCTTAGAGTCCAGCTTCATACAAATGGGGAAATATGTCCGTAATCCAAAGACGGCTAAGTGGGGGAAAGAGGGGAAACAAAGAATGGTCCTACCGGCTCGCCACTTCAATATGAAGAAGATTAATTCAAAGGGAGGGAACAAAACCTGACCTGTAGGTCAGAAAAACGTCCATTGGCACATCAAGTTCGATTCAGTTTACCGGTAAACAAATATATTTTTCTGCAAGCCTGTGTAACAATGCAAATCATCATCAACCAATGTACAACAGTTAAATTATTAATTATCTTGGCTACGTAGCTTAATCTATACATTCCAGTAGCGTTCGCTACAAACAACAGACAGCAAAATTCAAGGCAACACATAACAATAATCATGTTACCTGGCATCTTTTCAGCCACCAATGATAGTCATTGTATGTTATCAACATTTCACTAACTATGTTTTCTCTCATGTTTAAAATAGGCAAAGAGCAAAATAGGTATGTCTGCAGACTCTGCTGTAGCCAAAGTTATCAGATCTCCTGTGTTTTTAAATCCCTAACTGCTCGATCATTATCATTTTAGAAGACAACAATTTCTCAAAGGAGGTTCAAAACTAATGCCTACAAGATTACCAAGAGGATGGTTCGGGGCTCTTACATGACTCCGGGAAGTCAACACTTGGTGGATGAGGTGTGTTACCTTTGACACTTTTAAGACAGTCCTGTTTATCACTACTAACAATAAGCAAATATGTTTTCACTCAACAGATCCTTCACAGCATGTTGTTTCTGGGCAAAATCAACAACATCCCCTTTTCTCCAGAAGAAATCTTCCCTAATCCTTTTGTTTTGGGTTCTTTAATGAGAAGATATCCCAGGCCTTTAAAGTTGTATTCGACTCAGCTTCCCAGGCGAAGTCCCTTCTCCTGTGTGCTCGACATGGTAAGATAACTCTTCTCACATTTTCAGTCAATCTGACAAACTTCCAGTTTTTAGGAAAGTATAATGCAAAGTGCTTTTTTACTGAGAAATCCAAAGAAAATCCATACTGTACCTTATACTTCAACATATGCTTCTAGCTATACTTCTCCACCAAACACAGAGACTGCAGGAGAGCTGGAGACTTGCTTCAGAATTTGTTAGTTCTAAATAATGTCTAACAGACTCATTATTGGAGATGCTTACAGTCTTCAAGGCGTATATGATGCTGTCACTGTGTAGCTGCTGGATCTGTTAAGCTCAAAGACTCTAAATTCAGCGTGTTTTGACAGCCCGGCATAGCAAAATAGAAAAAAAAGGTCAATTAGCAAATTTAATTATAAATTAGTGAGAACAAAGATGGATTTTTGCTTATTGATTTAAAATTAAATAGATTTTTGTGACTTGTTTCACCCCCTATCTTAAAATGTCTAAACCAAAAGCATCCAATGGTCCTGCATAGTTAAATAAGTCAAGCAGCGAAACAAACATGTTGATCAACTTTCTATTAAAAACAACTATATAATCAGGTGCAACACTTTGACCAGATCTGTAACTGTTTTCAGATCGTCCTGCAAAATAACTCAGAGAATGAAGAGCAAATAAAGCAGAGTCTGCAAGATCTCCTCACAGACTTGGACTTAGAAGAGAATAATAAAAAAACAGCTTTCGTCTCGTCCACCATCTGCATTTCTCAAAAATCCCGAACCAACAAATCAGAAAGGTACTGCGGAGTCTCCATGTCCACCAAAGGTCCTAACGCTGGGAAAATTATGATTGCTGCCTCCTGTCTTAGCAAATGGCATAAATATGTATCTGGTGCGGTGATGACCTATTATCCAAACACAGTCCAGAAAGATTACTTTGATGGAACAATTGAAGTACCTGGAAATATCAGGTGTGAGGCTTTTTGTCTCCGTGATGGTGCCAGAATGAAGCCTTGCAGATCATGTAAGAATTTGTTTGGCTTGAACACAGAAGACCTCAGAGAGTGGCCATATGGTAACTGTGCTGAAGCTGAGAGCCTGAGCAATTTGCTTGAAAATGAGAGAGAAGTTGAAACGCATGTGGATGAATACTCAGCTGAAAAGGACAACAGGCAGAGAGCTGAGGATGAGGTTGGTAGGGTTCTTAGAACCGTGTTGCAAAGGATTCGGTTTAACTGGACAGGTGAATTTTACAACCCAGAACAAGAGTGAGATTTCATGAAATCATTTGCATTCATCATTCTGATAAATCAAAGATTCTCTGCTCTGACAGCATCTGTGTGGATTTTCTGTAATCACAGAGACGTGTATAAGCATGTTTACTTTCCATCTCCATGTAATTGTCACATTTAATAATTAAAACTGGCTTCTATGGGTTTTTGTTTGTTTGCTTACATATCTAGTGTTTAATGCAATGTGAAGCATTATCAGACAGCATTTATTGGGAAGAATCCCATGTTTATACTGGTCTGTACCCAGGGTACACAGAAAATAAAAACACATGTTTTCTTATTATGATCCCAACTATAATTTACTTAAGCAAAAGCACTACATGTGTAGTTATAATATTTATAGCAGTTACTGTTGAGCTTTAAATTTATCATCTTAAATGTTTATATGCTGATTATATTGCTTTATATAAGAAAGGCCTATCTCTGAGTACACTCTGTGCCAAAAAGTGCTGACAGGAAACTGCATGCTTTTGCAGAAACGTGCTTTTGCAGCTAGAAAGTGAAGCTGATATATATCAGTTTTAATTAGTTTTTACCAACTGCTTGCTAGGGCAATCCCACGAGTTTGGTGTTTTTGTATTGAACATGATTCCAAGTGCTTTCTATAACACATAGCAGAGGTGCCACAACAAAGACTGAGAAGAGGACAGGAAGAGACAGTGAAAGAGATGCACTCCTTCGCCATTCATGTTAAAGCGTTGCATAGCTTTAATTTTAGAGAGTGTTGCATAACTTCAGTCATTTTTCTACCACAGGTGAAGCCAAGAATTGTGAAGCTCTCTTTTGGCCAAATACCAGAATCTGTAAGAAGAAGAAAAAACAAACAATCAAATAGGTCATTATTAAGAGAACAACAATCTCTTGATGATTATCCACAGTGTCTTTGATAACTCTGAGATACAAACTGTCAAGGATATACACATCCCAGCAAACAATAGCTGTGTTTGACTAAAGCGATTAATAACAAGGACAGAGCTACAATCACTACAGTCAAACATAAAGGGCTTAATCCTGAATCCAAGTCTGAGCTGTGATGCCGTTGGTGCTGAAAGCTGCTCAGATCCTGAAGCTGCACGTTTTGTCTCTCTCTAACCAAACCAGCAGCAAAAGAAGACACATTTCGCTTGACATAAACATTGTCATGAATTCCCTCTTACTTTTGCTGGTTTGCTTCCACCACCATTAAAACACACACAGAAAAACAACACAGCACAGCTCTCTGCCTCTCTCAGTGTACTTTAAGAACACCGTTTCCCATCTCAAATCTCTGTTTTTGGCATTATTCGCTTGCTTGTTATGAAGCAGTCTACCGTTGCTTACAGTGCTGTTGGCCGCCGGTTTTTTTTAATGACTTCCGACAAGACAGCCTCATTTCTGCTGTTCAATACCAAATTTTATTTATTTTTTTCAAATTAAGTGAAACTGCAAAATGCTCTGCTGTGTCTCTATTAAAACCTCTTATTAAAACCTCTGAATCACTTCAGCAGCATCAGCCAATGTACATTTGTTGAGTTGTGGTTCTCGTCTGCTTTTGTTCTACTGCAGAATAATATTTTTAAGGTTATCTACTGTAAAAAGCTAGGCCAGGAAAATCTGCTTCATGGTTTTGTGTTTTATCCTCAGTTACTTTGACACAAAAGTATCTGCTGTGATGCTCACACCTCTGATGAAGTTTCACAAGTGTCAGTACTGATAAATGATCAGAATTATAATGTTTCTGACTCTCTGAGTAAGAATTAAATGGAATCTAATTGGGACCTTGTGAATTGGAATTGAACAGGTTCTAGAAATCAGTGATGATACTCAGCTCCAATACCCACCTATGATATGAGGCTTACGAACGCTGACTGGGTTTCATTTACCAGCTTTTTATGTTCTTCCTGCAGTTTCCTCCCCACATCACTCATCTTAACTTTTTTCCAGTCCTCCTCAGTCTAAACAGAACACACAACAATACAAAGAAAAGCTCAGGTGATTGATCTCTAACACTAGGCATCCCCAGTCTTATTCTTAGCAGTCTAACTTCTCACCATATCTTTGAAGGCCTCTCCATTGTAGTAGCGCTTGGATGCTGGATACTCTATCGTTTTGTCACATAGTTCCAGGAAACTGGAAGCCACCAGATGCAGCTCCTCTCCGTCATAGCCGTACAGCTTTTTGTCCTCACGCGTCATCAGCACAAGCTCGTCACATGGACATGAGGTGCCCTTTACCACACCAATAACCTGCATTTTTACAATCTCGGGAAGGTAGAATTTTCCCCAGGCGTTAACTTCATCATCATCCCCGTTGTATTTGGTGTTCTCAAGCTCTTCTATCCACAGGTCAGCACCACTTGGCTTCTTCAGGTGAACGCACATGCTTTTGTTTTTGGAAACAAAATCTTTCACCCATTTCAGGTAGTTTTCACCTGGAAAGAAGCAGACAAGGAAATATGGATGAATGTAGAAGTGTTGGAAAAGACAAATAGCAAGGTTATCCTACAGCAGTTTGTGAAAATGTTGTATCTTGAAATAAGCAGGCAAAATGAGGATCTCACTTATCTCATATGTTCTGACTACCGACTTTCTTCAGTTAAAGGACAAAAAAAGGGCACACTGGAGGCTGACAGAGTGTGCAATGGTGGGAATCATTTTGCAGAACTCACTAAAGTTTGTTTCTCCTGGAACAAGCTTTTTACACTTCGGCAAATGAAAATACTGTGTTAAACTAAAAAAGAGCACCAGACCAAGGTCTACAGTACTAACAGAAAAGCATGCCGTTACCTGTTGCCTGTCGACACAGCTGCTGATCTTCCGTACCAAAAAAATGAGGATCCCTGAAAGGAATAGAAAGGTTATGTTAAAATGAATGACTGTCACGGTGATCATGGGAAGCTCCGAAATATCACAATAGCTACGAAATCACAAAATGCAGTGTGATGTCTGTAAGCACCAAACATGACATCTCTGCAAATTCATCTTGAAATATGTAGGTACCTCACACGTACAGCTGCAGCCATCTCAGCCATTTATCACTGTGGCTGCCAAGTGGCTGCCACTTCACAAGCGCATGGCACCACACAGAAGAGCCACCTCCACAGGACAAGACTCAGCAGTCCATCTGCATCTTAAGGATAAAGGACACTCTTTGAGGATGCTAATGTTCACATTTTGGACAGAGAGGACAGATGGTTTGAAAGAGGAGTGAAAGAAGCCATCTATGTCCACTGTGAGCGACCATCTTTGAACAGAGGCGGGGTTTACGACACCAACTCTCTGCCATCTATAATCCAGTTTTGAGATCCTTCCCAGACGCCTTAACGCCCACTCACATCCTGGGCCATCTGACCTCAGGAATTCGCATGATAAGGTGGGGCCAGGTTTCACAATGAACTCACCCGAAACTGGCTGATTGGGGCCCACACCCATTTTCACACCTTGGCTCAGGTGATTAGAGGATCATCAGGGGGTCCTTTTGTCCCTCTGTGGGGGGTCACTCCCACTAGGCTTATATCTGGGACTCTCCACCATTTGACCTTAGAACTGAAGAAGCTTCTCGGATGAGAGGTGAAACGTCTTCAAGTAACTTAAAGAAGTCCAGACGCTTTTCTTTGCAAGCTCCTTTGACTACGATGACCTGGATGACTGAGAACCTTCACAGACATAAGGTGAATGTGACAAACAAAGCGCCTTCTTGTTCTCTGTGATAATGTAAAGTTATTAATGAAAAAACAAACGAGTAAAAAACGGACTGGAAACATGTCTTCAATCAAAACTCGACAAAAACAAAGAAACAGCCTCACTTCTCTGCGACGCTCCCTAAAAATGACGTTACGTGTTACGTACCAGAGATTTCTATACAGCCCTTTATCAAGCCGAGAGAAAGTGACGCAAAACCCTCCAACTAATAACGACTAGCAGAGAGGCTCAGCTGAGTGTAGTTACCTGGTTTGCAGACGCATACAGACGTTTCCTGTCCTCTCGGACGCAGCTGTGATAGAACATGTGGTGCATTACCGCCACCAACTGGCTTGGAGTGAGGACCGGAAATCGCTCATGCCAAATCAAAAAAAAAAAAAACATAAAGAAAGATTAAGTGAAGAGATAAATGAATACATTAAATCAAGAAGAAAAAAACCCACCACCGGACATATACATCCTCATATCCTTCTGTACAAATGAGTTTGTTTTAGAAACTGAAAAAAGCCACAAAACCTTCACATCTAGAAATCCTTTGCAGTAAAACTTGTTTTTTGGCAGGTTCCACAGGTTTTGAATCAGTTTTCTTCTTTATTCCTGATAATTTTGACAATGAAAAAGAACATGTTCTATAGGGCTTTGGAGTTGACGTCACGCCGCAATGCATTGTGGGAGCGCGGCACCATTTTCGAGGTCTACGAATCAAAACAAACACACTGTGTTGGAACGACGATTACAAGATGCTTAAAAGCAGCTCAAAAGAGAACGGACTGTATAGAGACCGATTGCGTCCAGAGGCGAAGCGGCGGTACTTGCAGAAAATAGCGTGCAGTGGAAATGTGGACCCGTATGAAATACGGCCGTGGAGTAGAAACCCTGAAGACGTAGCCTGATATATTTTCGTACCTTATCTGTGGAGTCAGCGCGTACAAGTCGTCATTCAAACAAAGGTAAGTCAGCTCGAGTACTGCGTGTGAAATGCGTTTGATTTCCCTGCAAACATTCACATTAGTGCAGCATAAATTCATTCATGAGGGGAAATTACAGTGAGAACATGTGGAGGCTGTTAGAGGGAGAAGATAGTGAGTTCAGTGCAGGGCTGTGCAGAGAGGTTTAAAGGGGCGGGTGCTCAAAGTTAAAAAGGGGCACATTGAACCAAGCTGAATAACAACAACACACATTCATCAAGAATCTAATATGGGAAGGGCAGGGCTGTGTTGGTCTGAGACTGTAGACATTAAAAAGTCCACAGGAGAGATGGTAGCTGATTAAACAAGTGTCATGAGATAATAACAAAATGCAAAGATTGGTGACAGCGCTTGGAACCATAAGGCAACCAC
This sequence comes from Aulonocara stuartgranti, assembly GCF_965226115.1. NCBI lineage: Eukaryota > Metazoa > Chordata > Actinopteri > Cichliformes > Cichlidae > Aulonocara > Aulonocara stuartgranti. The sequence goes on from NC_138941.1 coordinate 8,646,214, forward strand.
AATGCCCCACTGTGTGTATATATATATATATATATATATATACACACACACACAGTGGGGCAAAAAAGTATTTAGTCAGCCACTGATTGTGCAAGTTCCCCCACTTAAAATGATGACAGAGGTCAGTAATTTGCACCAGAGGTACACTTCAACTGTGAGAGATAGAATGTGAAAAAAAAAATCCATGAATCCACATGGTAGGATTTGTAAAGAATTTATCCGTAAATCAGGGTGGAAAATAAGTATTTGGTCACCTCAAACATGGAAAATCTCTGGCTCTCACAGACCTGTAACGTCTTCTGTAAGAAGCTTTTCTGTCCCCCACTCGTTACCTGTATGAATGGCACCTGTTTGAACTCATCATCTGTATAAAAGACACCTGTCCACAGCCTCAAACAGTCAGACTCCAAACTCCGCCATGGCCAAGACCAAAGAGCTTTCGAAGGACACCAGGAAAAGTATTGTAGACCTGCACCAGACTGGGAAGAGTGAATCTACAATAGGCAAGCAGCTTGGTGTGAAAAAACCAACTGTGGGAGCAATCATCAGAAAATGGAAGACATACAAGACCACTGATAATCTCCCACGATCTGGGGCTCCACGCAAGATCTCATCCCGTGGGGTCAAAATGATCATGAGAACGGTGAGCAAAGATCCCAGAACCACACGGGGGGACCTGGTGAATGACCTGCAGAGAGCTGGGACCAAAGTAACAAAGGTCACCATCTGTAACACACTACAACGGCAGGGAATCAAATCCCGCAGTGCCAGACGTGTTCCGCTGCTGAAGCCAGTGCATGTCCAGGCCCGTCTGAAGTTTGCCAGAGAGCACATGGATGATACAGCAGAGGATTGTCATGTGGTCAGATGAAACCAAAGTAGAACTTTTTGGTATAAACTCAACTCGTCGTGTTTGGAGGAAGAAGAATACTGAGTTGCATCCCAAGAACACCATACCTACTGTGAAGCATGGGGGTGGAAACATCATGCTATGGGGCTGTTTTTCTGCCAAGGGGACAGGACGACTGATCCGTGTTAAGGACAGAATGAATGGGGCCATGTATCGTGAGATTTTGAGCCAAAACCTCCTTCCATCAGTGAGAACTTTGAAGATGAAATGAGGCTGGGTCTTCCAACATGACAATGATCCAAAACACACCGCCCGGGCAACAAAGGAGTGGCTCCGTAAGAAGCATTTGAAAGTCCTGGAGTGGCCTAGCCAGTCTCCAGACCTCAACCCCATAGAAAATCTGTGGCGGGAGTTGAAAGTCCGTGTTGCTCGGCGACAGCCCCAAAACATCACTGCTCTCGAGAAGATCTGCATGGAGGAATGGGCCAAAATACCAGCTACTGTGTGTGCAAACCTGGTAAAGACCTATAGTAAACGTTTGACCTCTGTTATTGCCAACAAAGGTTATGTTACAAAGTATTGAGTTGTATTTTTGTTATTGACCAAATACTTATTTTCCACCCTGATTTACGAATAAATTCTTTACAAATCCTACCATGTGGATTCATGGATTTTTTTTTTTCACATTCTGTCTCTCACAGTTGACGTGTACCTCTGGTGCAAATTACTGACCTCTGTGCAAGTTCCCCCACCTAAAATGATGACAATCGGTGGCTGACTAAATACTTTTTTGCCCCACTGTATATATCAGCAATCAATCAGAAAATCATTGGTTCATATTACAATTAAATATGAACAGGCTCCTTAGATGTAAGCAGTTCAGATCTGATGTCATTTACATTCTTCACACAGCACATTCGTCCAGGCTGACAGGTAAACATAGAACTAATCTCAGGTAACATGACTCATAGTAGAGATCCAGTAAGAAAGATTGCAGGCTCTAATATTATTACCACACAATCCAAGGACACACCAACAGCTCAGATTTGTAGAACTATTTAAACAAATGTCTTCTGAATATTCAATTCAGGTTCACAGTGGGGGGGTTCGTGGAATTTTTTAAATAAAGTCTGCAACACAGAAAGAGCTGTGATCAAGCTATTTATTACTGCGCCAACACACATCAAACATCACGGTTCAGTCATGTCAGCGCTGCCACAGAGGTCGTGCTCCTCCTCCTTTACGCCTTCCAAGGAAGAGGGAGGAAGTTACAAACTGATCCTACCACACTTCACGTGTCTCGCTATGAAACCTAACGCATCAATGGTTGTGCTGTTTTGTGCCCTTGGCCTTATCAGCACCTGTAAAGGGAGTTGTTTTCTCAAACTGCTGAAGTAAGTTCATCTAGTTTTAGCAACTTTCACTGAACAGTAACAGTGTCACAACTAAGCATATGCATAAGCACTTAAACACTTTAAATGAGAATAACAGAACATTTCTATTACAGAGGCTGGAACCTGTCCCAGTAGTAGGTAGAGCACACCTGGACAGGTCACCAGTCTGTCAGAGGATTAACACAGAGACAGACATCAGAGTAACAAATCTATTTAAAATTAATGTAAGTTTGCTGCAGCTGTATGTATGAACATGTGTTTCTGTGCTCACAGTCCACCTCTCAGGAACCTGCAGTTCACTTTTAGTCTACTTTAAACAGACCTCACAAAAGGCTGATGTGGCTGGATCAGTAGTCTGATTTGAGTACGATACCTTTGGCCAGGGATTCATCTGGTGCATCGCTTCACTGCAGTCTTACGTATTTTCCCCACACCTGAATAAAAAAATACTGATATATACAAATAACAGCTTCAGCTGATGCAGCCTGACTCAATCCTAGATGTTCAGCACACAGAGACACAGAGGTGCCGTTTAAAGTTTAGTGTTAACCTGAGTCACTGATCATTTGCAGTATTACAGAGTCTGGCAGTCTTTGCATGATGTCCACGTCACTGTAAGTTTCTAGCTGACTTCACTGCAATTTCAATTTCTGCTGTTCACAAACGCTGTCCATCTAATCTGACTGAGCTGGAGCTGTTTTGCAAAGAAGAATGGGCAAAGATTTCAGTCTGTAGATGTGCAAAGCTGGCAGAGACAGACCCTAAAAGACTGGCAGCTGGAACTGCAGTAAAAGGTGGTTCTACAAAGTGTTGACTCAGGGGGCTGAATAATTACGCACACCCCACTTTGCAGTTATTTATTTGTAAAAAATGTTTGGAATCATGTATGATTTTCGTTCCACTTCTCACGTGTGCACCACTTTGTGTTGGTCTTTCACCTGGAAGTCCAATAACATTGATTCATGTTTGTGGCTGTAATGTGACAAAATGTGGGAAAGTTCAAGGGGGCCGAATACTTTTGAAAGCCACTGTATATGTAGACACAGGACTACAAGTAGAAGATCAGACATGAAAGTGGAGATAACACAGAAGACCTGCAGCAAAGGTCAGAGGTCAGACTGGGCCCCTGGATTCAACAATGAGCCAATGATCATCAAGCAGTGACTAAAGCAGAGCCCTGACCTTCTGACATTCATCACACAGTCAGAACAAATGTCTGCTGATGACTTCATCTCATGAAACGACTGATAGATGTCAGTTCATTGATCAGCTGAGCTGCTGATCTTCATCGTCACAGAAACATTCAGCTTGTTTCAATCAGTAAATAACTCCCACTACTCCCAGTTTGAACTGTTCCCACTCAAAATGCTGTGAGAACAATGATCAGCCGGTCGTCACGGCAAAGCTACGAGAGCGTCTCTCAGCATGGGCCCGAAAAAAGTTCTGTCAGCCGAGGAAGGAGACGATATTAAGAAGTCGCTGGAGTTTATGACAGAGGAGATTTCTACTGTCAAACTGCAGCAGAAAGCCATCCTGGACCTGGTCGAGGAAGTTAAGGCTCTCCACATCCAGAACGCCGAGAAGGATCGGCGGCTGGCGTACCTGGAGAACAGAGTGGCGGATTTGGAGCAGTACACCCGGATGAACGATGTTATCATCACGGGGCTTCGCATCAAACCCCGGTCATACGCCCGGGCGGTCGCCACTGACAATGTAGGAGGGCCAGGAGAGGAAGATGTCAACTCCACGGAGCATCAAGTGGTTACCTTTCTACGGTCCAAAGGTGTGGAAGTGGATTATAACAACATTGAGGCTTGCCACCCTCTACCCCGAAAAAATGACAGTAACAAACCAGCCATCATTGTGAGATTTGCAAACAGAAAACAGAAAACAGCACTGTTAAAACAAGGAAGGAAACTGAAAGGATCCGATGTCTTCATGAACGAACATTTGATAAAAAGAAATGCGGACATTGCCAGGAAAGCATGTTACTTGAAGAAACAGGGAAAAATTCAAAATACATGGACCACCAACTGCAAAGTATTCATTAAACTCAATGGAACACCGGAACAAGCCAAAGTGTTGGTCATCAGAAATATGGAAGAGCTGGACAAATACTGAGGTCAACTTACTCTGGAGGTATGAATACACATGTGACGTGACACACAACACAACACATGGCACAGTCCAAAAGAACTTCATCTGCATCCGGCAACAATATCAACATGACTCATTGGAATTCTCTTTATGATAATCTGGAACTGAGAACATTTCGATACACAGACCATAATGTTCTAGACTTAGAAAAGGATATAGACCCGGAAAATAATTTCTTCTACAACATCAGCTGTAACTGCTGCTACTTCACTGATGAACAGTTTAAGCACACCATCAACACGGAAAATAAATTATCAATAATCCATTTTAATAGCAGAAGTCTGTATGCCAACTTCAACAATATAAAGGAATATCTAAATGAGTTGACAAATCCATTTGGAATTATTGCCATTTCTGAAACATGGATCAATGCGGAGAAAGGAATGGACTTTGGACTGGAGGGATATGAAGTGAATTTTGTAAATAGAAGGAACAAGAGTGGAGGGGGAGTAGCTGTGTATGTGGATAAAAACCTAAATTACAAGGTGGTAGAAAGTATGACAACTGTAATTGATAATTTACTAGAATGTATAACAATTGAAATTTATAAGGAAAAAGAAAAAAATGTAATAATTAGCTGTATATATAGAACACCTGGCTCTAGTATTCAAGTATTTAATGACTTCATAGAGGAAATATTCTCTAAAACAAATCAAAAAGTTATGTTTATCTGTGGTGATTTTAATATTGACCTGTTGAATCCAAAAAAGCATAAAATGACCGATGAATTCCTAAACACTATGTACAGTTTGAGTTTACATCCTAAAATAACCAGGCCCAGCAGAATTACACCACATTGTGCCACCTTACTTGACAATATTTTCACTAACAATATGGAAAACAACATTGTGAGCGGAATATTAATTAATGACATCAGTGATCACCTACCAGTTTTTGCAGTTTATGACACTAATTATAAGAAAAATCAGCATGAAGAACAACTGAGATACAGACGTGTAAGGACAGAAGAAACTATGACTGCATTTAAGAACGATCTATTAAATCAGGACTGGGACAAGGTGTACAAAGAAGCTGATATTGATATTGCATATGGCATATTTTTAAGAATATTCATGGAGTTGTACGATAAAAACTGTCCAACAATAAAATACAACAGAAAGCACAAATATTCAGATAGACCATGGATCACTAAGGGTTTACAAAATGCATGTAAAAAGAAAAATACACTCTATAGGGAATACCTAAAACAAAGAACAAAAGATGCTGAAAATAAATATAAAAAATACAAAAATAAGTTGACCAATATTATACGTGTATGTAGAAAGGAGTATTATAGTAAAATATTGAACAACAATAAACATAATATGAAGGGAATATGGGATGTTTTAAACGGTATCATTAAAAATAATTCTGGACAACAAAGTTATCCACAATACTTTATCGATAATGGCAATATTATGGAAAACACTGCTGATAAGGTCAACAGCTTTAATCATTATTTTGTAAATATTGGACCAAAACTGGCAGAACAAATTCCTGAGTCACTGCCATCAGTAGACTGTAGTGAAAACCTGATTGATAGGAACCCTAACTCAATGTTCCTCACATCAGTGGAGGAAAAAGAAATAATTGACATTGTACACATGTGTAAATATAAAACATCCACTGATTGTAATGATATTGACATGAAAATCGTCAAGAAGGTCATTGAAGGAATTGTAGGACCTCTAACATATATTTGCAACTTATCATTTCAGACGGGAAAAGTGCCAAACAAAATGAAAATAGCTAAAGTTGTGCCGCTGTATAAAACCGGGGATAGACGCCACTTCACAAATTACAGGCCTGTTTCTTTACTACCACAATTCTCCAAAATCCTAGAAAACCTGTTTAATAAACGATTAGACAAATTCTTAGATAAATATAAATTACTCTCTGACAGTCAATATGGATTCAGATCAAAAAGATCAACATCTCTGGCATTAATCGAATCAATTGAGGAGATTACGAATGCTATAGATCAGAAACAGTATGCAGCTGGAGTATTTCTGGATCTCAAGAAAGCATTCGACACAATCAATCATGACATATTAATTAATAAACTGGAACGGTATGGGATTAGGGGGGTTGTACTGCAATGGGTGAAAAATTATTTAAGTGACCGGAAACAATTTGTGAAGCTGGGTGTCCATTCCTCATCATGCTTGGACATTGCTTGTGGTGTTCCACAAGGCTCTGTACTGGGTCCAAAATTATTTATTATTTATATAAATGATATTTGTAAGGCATCTGATATATTAAAATTAGTATTATTTGCAGATGACACAAATATTTTTTGTTCTGGGGGGAATCTAAAGGAGCTGCTGGATACAATTACTTCAGAAATGTGCAAAATTAAAAAATGGTTTAACAGGAACAAACTATCGCTAAATCTAAGTAAAACTAAAATTATCTTATTTGGGAATTCCCTTAGAAATGCACAAGTGCAGATTCATGTAGATGGTGTGGAAATTGAAAGAGTACTTGAACATAAGTTTCTTGGTGTGATTATAGATGATAAATTAAACTGGAAGTCTCATATAAATCATATACATAACAAAATTTCAAGAAGTGTCTCAATCTTGAGTAAAGTAAAACACATTCTGGACCACAAATCACTCCACATTCTCTATTGTTCCCTGATTGCACCGTATTTGAATTACTGTGCAGAGGTTTGGGGCAATACTTACAAATGTTCGCTATCATCAATCTTTATATTACAAAAAAGGGCCATAAGGATAATCCATAAAACTGGTTACAGAGATCATACAAATCCACTATTCTTAAAATCAAAAATTCTAAAATTCACAGATCTGGTTCATTTTCTCACAGCACAAATTATATATAAAGCAATAAATAACCTGCTTCCTGACAATATTCTAAAAATGTTTTCTAAAAGGGAACGGGGATACAATTTGAGGGGGGAATTAAATTTAAAACATCCTCGTATCCGTACAACATTAAAAAGTTTTTGCATCTCTGTGTGTGGAGTGAAGATAAGTAAAGATATGAAGCAATGTCCAAGCATGGCGCAGTTTAAAAAGCGGTTTAAGGATATGGTTTTTACAGGGTACAGGGAAAAGGTAGAGATTTGATAGGGTGTTCTTGTCTAATATTTTCATGTGTGTGCGCATGCACGGGTTTGTTGGTATGGGTATATATGTATGTGTATATGTATGTATGTATATATATATATGTGTATGTGTATATGTATATATATATATATATATATATATATATATATATATATATTAAATATATATAAAATTGTAGGTTGTGTATCCTTCAGGTGTTAATGGGGTTATTGAAAATGTGTATATGTGCGTATGTGTGTATATACGTAGGTATGGATAGATAGAAACATATATGTGTATATATTAAAAAAAAAAAAAAAAAAAATTACACATAACATATAATGTAATTACAAGGAGGTATTTCTGTAGTCTATTGATACTAGATAGTGGAAAAGGGGTGGGATTAAATAAGCTTATGCTTCTTCCTGCTCCTTTTTGAACATGGACGTTATTTGGAGTTGTGGTTGCTCGTTTTCCTTTTGTTTGCTTTGTTCATTTGTCTCTTTTAATTCTATTTTTTTTTTATACTTTTTCAACATGTTCAAAATAAAGATTCAATCAATCAATCAATTGTAGAACTTCACAAACATCACGTGTTGTTTTCCACATGTAAGATCAGCAAACACACAGAAACTTCCTGTTGCCACACACGGCCTCTAAAATCTCTTCCACGCTTTCTGTCTGAAGTCCACTCTCTGTGTCGGATCCACAGGAAACAACAAGATCTTATTAACATGGTTTTCAATGTGTCTCCTTCCAAAAAGTCCAACCAATGAACAAATGTGTGTATTTGTGGAGGCCGAACAAAAGCATGACACATTTCTCTGTTTCTATAAACTGGAGTCAAACACAAACATGAAGAGTTTCACTGACAGACTCCAAAATGCCCCCACAGTGGATCAAAGGGAAATCCTACAGTGTGGCCAGAGACTCTTAATGGCTCCAACATCAACACATCCACAATGTTGGATCCAGTTCTGCCTCACAGAGTTACTAAGACACACCCTCTGCCAGCATCACAACAGCTCCACCTGCTTCACCTGCCTCCTCAGCATCTGTACACCTGAAGAGAAAAGAAAGGCTCCAACAGCTCAAATCTACAAAGGATTCATGAAGTTTCATCCAACAATAACATGTTTGCCTTCCACAGTGTGCTGTTAGACACCACTGTACCTCTGCCATTTCAAAAAGAGCAGCTTGGGAACATTTAGGCTCCAAACACTTTGTGTTTAAGTTCTTTGTTTTCTTTGTGAAGCCGACAACATCTGGAGCTTTGTGACTCATAGAAACATCATTTTGTTCTTTCGATGACAGCAGATTGGGACTGAATAATCAATCACTATCAAACCAATAAAGACAAACATGCTGATTTTACAGGAACTTTGTTGGAGAAGCTGCAAAGACATGAAACTGGTGGAGATCCCAAACCAGTTGATAGTGCTGGTTATTCCAAATAAAGCTGTTTCCCTTTGAGATGAAATGACTTTGTGTCCTGATATATAATAAAGATGTTGTTGTTTTTGAGCCCCTGTATTAAAAGTAGTTTAAAGTCAGCTTGAGTTTGATGTCTTTATGTCAAAGCTGCTCATGATGTTGAGCTGCTGATGGAATAAAAACAATATAAAAGCATGTAGTCCAGACTTAAATGTAGCCTGTTGTTAGCTGAGGTCCACACACAGTGTTTGACAGTGTAAAGTGTGTGAAAGGGCTGCTGGTGGAGCTCACTAGGATGAGCAGGTGACCACGAGGTGGAGAGCAGCTGGCCTGGCTTTGACCCGGGCCACGCCCCCTTTCTCTCTGCTTTGCTGTCACTTATCTTCACTGCTCTGTCCAATAAAGCTGAAAAAGGCCCCGAATCAAAGAAATCTGCTGCAGCCTCTGAAATGTCTTCTGTTTCCTTCCCGACGGCTTTTTCACCGTCAGCCCATCAGACAGTCCAGCAGCATTTATGATGATGTCATGATGTTGAAGAGGCTGCTACGGTGGCCTCCCATGACCCCCAGCCTCATCACAGCTGAGATGCAGACATTTGAAACCATTCAGCAGACAACTGAATAACAGTCCAACACAACAGTCTGTGTGCAGACACACACTGACCTTTCATATAGTCAAACACAGCTGGTTGAGTCATTTCTCTGTGAGTCTAAACACAGCACACACAGAGAAATGTAGACAGGATGTGCAGCCAGTGCAGTAAATGGTCTCAATATCAGCTCTTTAGAAAATGATCCTGATGAACATGAAACTAACATCCAATGAGAAACAGCTTCCTTGTTTCATGTCCAATAACAATAAATGCAGAGCTAATAAAGAGCTGTTCTATTGTAAAATGCTGAGATGATTATTAGACAGAACCCAGCGGCTCACCAAAAGCCTGCATTGAAAATCTATATGAAAGTCATCTATGCTCATATATGGCAAAATCCTGTAACTGTCACTGTGTTTTTCATCTGTGCTCTTGTTGGTTGGACAAGTTTGTAAATGACAAAGAGCTCAGTGAACTTTGCATCCATCAGATCCTGTTAGATGTTTGTTTTTCCTTCACAGCTTTGTGATGAAGGCTGAAGAACAGAGATATGAACTATTGCCAACATGAATCCTGATGCATGACGTGGGCACAGACCCACCAAAGCAACACTCAGCTCACCTCATTCCAGGCGCTTGTCTGCTGGAGACCATGAGCCTTGTTAGTCACACATCAGCACCGTGGTAGGAAACAGCCTCCATCATTTCATTAGATCTGAATTTGGACTGTTTCCCTCTGGATGAACCGAGTCTGTCAAATCTATTGATCCAACACAAACAAACACATTGGCTCACAGTCAGATTGGCTTTGTATGGATGGTGTAACAGGGGGCTGGGAAAGGATGCTGAAAGCTGAATATAACACAGAACAATAACAGGACATATAATAATGTAGAAACATGATCTTCAACAGGCACACTTCTGTTATTCATGATCACAAACACAAAGAACTTGTGCAGCCCTGATATCAGCCCTAATATATGAGTGTGTTTGCCCAAAGACTGAAACAGCATCAACATGACAGCTGTAAGAAATCTTCTCTCAGCCTTGTTTGGCAGAAGATCCCTGCAACAAAGATTGTAGCTGAAAGATGACGTGTGTAAAGTTTGCTCTGTGGGAGGGTCGAGGCTGTTTTTAGACCTTTGATAGTTTCCAATCCAGTTCTGACAGACAGGAATAAAAACAACATCATTAAGATCAGATCATGGAGCTGTTTGCTGCCTCGTTTCTATCTTCACATTACAAGACTTTACTACAATAAAGATGCTGACATGTATCTGTAGCAACAACATCATTGAATCTAGAACAACTGGAGCCAAACCAGTGGCTCTGCTGGGATCACTGGTGAGCCAACACTTCCTTGTTGATGCAGATTTCAGGGCTTCCTTTTGCTCCTCCGTTATAACTGTTCTCTCTTCTCAACACATGATGACACAAAGGAATCAGCAGTGACAAAGATGATGCTGAAGAGAAGCACACACTTCACACATATAACAGAGCAGTGCAGTTACACACACCTCTGCTTGACATCAGGCCTCAAACAAAGACACAAAACACTAACTTGACTCTAAACAGAAGAAACGAGCAGCTGTTTCTGTTCTGTGCTTATTTATATTTGACACACATGCTTCTCTTTGTGCAAACACACATCGCACTATAAGGGTAACCTCGCACACAATGATTGGACAGCACAGTGATGATGCTGGGAGATCCTATACGCAGCAACACAGAAACACTGAGAACTTTAAACAATGATGGAAAGTGTTATAAATGACTTGTTGGCCTCTGATCTGTCACAAACAGCTGAAACGTGTCTCTCATGAGTCACATGAAGGTTTTTGACAGAAAGGACAAAAAGTAGCTGCAGTCAGTTTGTGTCATTTTTATATTTATTCATCTGGGAGAAAAATCTGAGGGACATTAAAATGTGTTTTCAACAGAGACAAGAACATGAATATAACAGAACAGGTAAATGAACATGTTTCAAGTAAACAGCTGGACTGATCAGGTCCAAACACAGAGTGATAAACTTGTCAAACAGCTGTCATATCTTTATATAGAAGCTCTTTATAAATGCTGCTCACTGCAGTCTGTTTACTAATAATGTCAAAGTGTTAGAAACACAGAAACATCAGAATGGTCTTTGTTCACAGAAACCTGTCTGGGATCCTTTGTTGTTCTTTTGATGCAGAGTTACATTATAAATATAAAGAGTTATTTCAGAGTCTCATCAGTTTTCCTGCATGTCTTTATTTAACACATCAGCAGGGCTGAAGCTCTCATGTTAAACACACACTGATCTATGGACACGTTCATGTGTTTCTAACAGAACCAGGCTGTTATCAGCCTGCACTAACATTATGTCACACACACTGAATGTAACAGTGACAGTTTACATCATCACACAATCAGCTGTGATTGTTTCACTGTCATCAAACGAGTCAACAGGAAGTAGAATCAATAGAAACCAATCATTTACTGACAGCATGTCTGATGGAAATAAGTGCAGATTATGTATGAAGTCTAACTGCACACAGTAACTGTGTTACAATAAGGACTTAACAGCGCCCTCTGCTGGAGTGTTTCAGTACTGCGTTAACTAGAATACACCACCTCCTCCTCACACCACCTGCTACAGCTCTACTCTTCTATGACTACAGTCATCCACAGCACTGATGTGAGGTCACATGGTTCATATGTAAGGAGCACAGCTGACCTCAGGTCAGTTTAATGACTGTGAGCAGCAGCTGTGTTATTGTCACTGTGACAGGGAGACACTCTCAGACACAGCACTCATGTCAGCTTGTTCTCATGCAGGAGGATCAGGAGCTCCATGTTTGTCTTTCTGTTTGAATCATGATGTGTTTGTGCCATCAGAGTCTGTCATGAGTACTCAGGGTTTCACAGCAGCTCTTCTGGATGCTGACGAGGACTCCAACCTCATGTTTCACCTCTCTGAGCTTCTGATGTCTGTGAACACTCGTGTTTCTTCTCTGGGCTCATCTGGACAAAAACACCTTTCTGTGTTTGGCTGCAGCCTCATTCTGACTGACAGGAAGTGTGTTATCCATGAGCTGCACTTCTGTGAGGAAGTTTCCTGCTGTGTTTCCTGTCTGTGGACAAACACGAGTGTTCCAGCTGAGGACTTGGTTCCTTCCACCTGTCCATACAGGACATCACGCTGTCTGCAGCTCTGTAAATGCAGCTCCAGGTCCTTCCACGTGCTGCTCTGTATTTGTGCAGTTTGTAGTGTGTCCTGGGAAACGTAGCACACATGGTGTTCTTCTGCTGTTTCCTCCTTTCACTGAGTGTGAAACACTGACGCTGTGCTGTTGTTCACAGAGGGGAGCTGATTCTAGCTGCAGCTGGACTCTGTCATCTAACTGAATGTGTTGGTGCTGATCACGGGGCTCTGAGGGGGGAGCAGCAGGAGGACTCTGGATGCTGACGTCAGTGTATCTGTGGAAGCTCCCACAGCGTGTCTGTCATTCAATATTGTGCTGTATATTGTATCTATGCAAAGATGAACAGACTGTGTGTTCACTGGTCTCTGTGCTGCAGCTCTGATGTCATCATCACTCCCTCCTCCACCCTCAGCAGTCCCAGCATGCTGCTGTGGTGCACCCCACCCTCACTCTACACCTGAGCCACAGACCACACCCTCCACCTCAATATACACCACAGTTTTCTCTGCTGTGGAAATGAGATCAGGAGGAAATCATCATTATTATTATTTAATAAACGCTCACATTAATGTGGGCTTATTTGTTTCATATTAGAAACATTAGTTGAGTGTTTTTAGTATAAAATGGTCAAAGTCCCTCTTTTTGCTCCTCCCCTCACCTGTGGATGGGCGGTGCTGTTACCGTGGTGACAGCTTGGATGTGTTTCAGTCCTGCCTGGTTATCACTGCAGGAATCTTTCACATTTATTACAGGTAATAACTCTGATTTTTCTGTGTATTATGAACCAAATGTATCCTGATACACACAGAGATGGATGAGCAGAGGTCACATGATGAAAGAACAAACATGGAGTCTTTGATTTATTTAGATATTTATTGATGAATGCAAACAAACCTGACACTGAACCATCGTCCAGCAGAACAAACCTGATCACATGACCTGCTGACCCAAACAGTGAAAAGCTCCATGGCAACAACAACAAACAGCCTCACATATGTTAACAGAGGCTGTTAGAAGCACAGAGTCTTTACAGTCTTTCTCCTGTTTGGACACAGATCTCTGCACATCTTCATCACAGTTCCTCACAGACGTGCAGAGTGTGTGGATATCAAAGCTAAGTTTCCACCATGTTTGTAGTCTGTACTGGGACTCATGGAGCATCTCTCTATGAGCACTCAGTGCTTTAAACAGTGAGTCCCAGTATAACCAGCAGCCTTCACACCACACATCACACAGACATGGAAACTTCAAACCTCAGACTGAAGACACCATCAGAAATAAACAGATTGTGATGAAGATGAAGAACTGCAACAGTTTGCTGTGGTTTCTTCTGTTCCTGTCAGAAATAAGAGTCTGGCAGCACTTTGCTCTCCTTCCACATGTTTAAGGAGGAAGTGAAGAAGAGCGAGTGAGTCGTCTTCCTCTGTGGGCCCAACATCAGGCAGCAGCCACGTATTTTTAAAAACCCAGCACACTGCTTCAGAAACACTGAGTCCAGGTGACCAGAGTCATGTGATCAGTGAGGTCTTCACTCAGGACGTCACAGCTTCAGGACCTGATTCAGAGGTTTATAAGGATCATTGGTGCTGATGTTGTGTGAGAGCTGGTGAACCATGGGGAACATAAATAACAACCAGGCCATCAGCAGTTCTACCCCCAGCTCTAACACCTACATAATACACTATACATATAGTTATTGTTAAGGTTCAAATATTGAGGAAGGAGAGTACAAACAAAGAGGTCCAGAAGAGCTTGGTCAAACAATTGATTTTAATGAACACAGGCGTGGGGGGACCAGCGCCGTACGCAGACAGCGCTGATCTCCGACTAATCAAAGCATAAACAGATATTTTATACCATCGGGGTTTGAATTTAATGACGCCCCTTCAACGTCACACAGATACATACATACATACGTCAAATCAAAACCACAATGACTTTTAACACAGTTTGAAAAGAACATTATCTCTATCTTCATGGCAGATGTTTCCTGTCAACCTTTTGACTGCCGCTTCTCCAAAACCACAGACCATGCTCTGCAGTAAGATACCACTTCTGCACGCTCGCAGTTGCAAGCAAACATGATTAACCTCTCACCTATAACTGGATGTATCTACTATGTGTGTGTGTGTGTCACGACCTCACTTGGCACTCTGTGTCACCTCTCACCTACTAACGCTCGCAGTCAAACAGAGGCCACTCTCAAATGTGTCAGCAGTTTACTAAAACTATATATGTAGTATATTGAATAAATGTTTTAATCAAGAACCTCTACTAGAAGCTTAATAAAAGAATATAAAAGTATAAAAGATAATAATGAACAACCTGGTTATTCAAATAGCATCATCCAAACAGCTCCTCAGAATAAGCTGCACTTACACTCTGCTTTTAGTTTCACTTTTGCAAAAGCACGCTCTGCAAACCTGCATTTTCCTGTCAAGACTTTGCACAGAGTGGACTCAGAATCAACAGAATCAGCCCATACACACTTAAGATTATAACAAGCATTCAAAAGCATTTAAGATCATAGATTCAACTCAACAGTTTAAAGTGGTTATAACTGCACCTGTAGTAAAGGCTAATTGGGTACCAAAATGTTTAAACATCTGAATGCAATATCAATGCTGTAGATTATATTATTAATGCAATGGTAATGATGATGATTATTAACAGTAGCAACAAAATAATTTCCCTGATCTCCACATTATATAGGTTATAGTATGTTATATATAAACGTAGCTGAAGCAGTTTCATTTGTAGCTTCACGCTGCACTTCACATGTTTGTCCACCAGATGGCAGCACAGAGGCCTGTGTTGGAAAGCTTTGAGTAATGAAGCGTTTTCAATCCAAGCTTCAGAAAGCTTCATGTGGTCATCAAGGAAGCAACCAGGAAATATCTGCTGTGTGTAAAAACAGCAACACAAGAATCCAGGATGAAGACAAGAAACTCGAAGCTCACAAAACAGGTGGAGCTAATTTTGTGACGTGTTTCTGTAAAAACACCACAGAAGTGAATCATCAAAGTTTCCATGTGAGCTGATGATGCTGCTGCAGAGTTTCTGTGAACCTCCTGTGACCCCGCCTCCTCATACAGAGACATCTGATTGCTCTTCAAACTGCATCACGTGGACACATGTGATTGTGTGTTGTAGTATTGATCCCAATGCTGGTATCAGTCCTGGATCAATAACACTGGATGGATGCGTTCAGCATGGAGCCCCTGAGCTGTGTTACAGACAAACATGGAAACTGACAGGTCTGTGTCATTCACAGTCTGTAACACTTCTAAACAACAGAGGCTGACCCAAGTGCCTCAGAGCCAGGCACGCTCACATCACAGCTCTCTAAATAAGCCAGTTTCAAAATAAGAGCTGAAAGCTGTGTTTGCTTGTGTTAGCTTATTATTGTGGAGACTAACATTCAGTGATCATGTGTTCAGACTCATAATGATTACTCTCAGAAATCCTGATCTTTGTATTTACTGTGTGTTGGATCAATAACTGAGATTCATGGTATCACACAGCTGTGCTGCTGCTGATGTCAGCACATCTGGAACAATACGAGGTATCTGCTAGCAGACTGAGCAGGACGTGAGACCTGTGGACTGTTTAAAGCTGTCCCTCCACAGCTCACTCAGACCTGATCCACACCTCAGTGATATTCTCTGACTTCCTCAGTAGAGACACAAACCATTCAGATCTGGGACCATCAGCTGACTGATGATGTCACACAGACTGTGTTTTTCAGGAACAGTGATTCTGATGTGAGCCTGCTAGCTGACAGCAGACCTGATGAAAGCACATGTTCACATCTGTGAGGACAGACTGGACTCTTTGACTGCACCTTGGTTCTCCTCAGAGGTCTGTACAGGAGCATGTCCACCCCCACTGAAGATCTCAGTCACTGTGAAACATAGAAAGCTGCTTGTGTGGCCTCTGCCTCACATGTAGATACAGCTACAGGTTTCTCTGTCAGTCAGACTGAAACAGTGTCCTGATGCTGCATCATTCAGCTCTGTGCCCCAGTCAGCATCACTGGGAGCTACCAGTGTTTCTGCCCTTTTCCTGTAACACTACACTCAGCACAGGCTCAGCTGGTATCCAGTGTTGGACTTTGGCTTCAGCTGCTGTGATAGATCCTCTAACATAGATCAGCTCTGCTACATGTTGTTAGATAAGTGCAGCTGCTGTCATGTCCTGATGTTTCTCTGGCTCAGCAGCTTCTCCATCAGAGGTTCACATGGAGCTGATCCAGTATCTCCAGTAACTGTGTTCTGTGCCTCACTGGTTCATCCTTCTGTCTGTGTGACGTCAGTCAGATGTTGAAGTTAAACTCTGTAATCTTCACTGTGTCACAGAGTTCAGTGAGTCCCGTTATTCACAGTATCAATCAGATCATCAGAGAACAGCTGATCAGCAATCAGTGGTGCCAACAGCGCCTCCTGTGGTGAGAGGATGCAATAATGCAATGTAGCATTTTTCCACTCAACACTTGCAGTCATGGAAACTGTCTGTTGGATCTGTGTGACGTTGCTTTCTTGGTTAGAGTTCCTCACAAATGTCCAGATGATTCTTCTAATGAGGCATCGACCATGTTTGCAGCTCTTTGGAAGAAAACGTCGCCCTTTGCCATCCTTACTTTTCTTTGACTTCTTCAAATGCAGCTGAACTCCAGCTGGTATTTTCTTGGACTTTGCAGCTGTTTCTGGTCATCAGTTCATTCCTGCAAACCTCTGAAGCTGAACAACAATGATGCTGCATTGCTGGCTGATCCCAAAAGGTTGATTCTGTTCATCTGGACCTTTTCAGAAACGTTTGCTCACTGATCAGGTGACTTCTTCAGTCTCAGCTGACTGCAGCTTTACAAGCTTACAAACAGCACATTTGCACAATGACTGAAAGCAGCAGCACCTGATATATATGATACTAATATAATACATATACATATATAATCCATACTAATGATGAAGGAACTGAGCTCACAGTCCATTGTTCATTCAGTGAACTACTCAGTTTATTTTGGGCCTCAGAAATGCTCACTCTGTTTGTACATCACTGTCAGCAATAGACTCATTCTGCTGTGTGGACAGGAACACATGTGACATCACTTCCTGTTTGTTTGTGACTGAAGAGGAAGAAGTTTACAAGGAATCATTTAGAAGAGTTTCAAACATCAACTGATTGAATCCATGAATCTGAAAACGTGTTTGTGAGTGAAAGAGACAGACATGTACAGACTGAACTATCTGTTCAACAGTCAGAGTGTTTCTGTAACAGGAGACACTCTTTACACTCCACTCAGCACAGGGACACTGAGGCACCACGAGACCAGAGTCTAAACCCAGGATAAAGAGTTTGAGTGAATGTGGTGTTGAAGGTGTGGAGGTGGATCAGAGTGTCAGAGGAGACTCTGTAGAAGGACAGAGTGCCAGCAGGACAGTCCACATACACTGCTGCTCTGTTAGAGACAGAGGAGGAGGAGGAGGAGGAGATGGATGTTTGTCTGTTATTGTGACAGACAAGATGGCGCTGGAGTGACGGCAGCCTTTCCAAGTAGCTCTGCAACACCGCACCTTTTTGTTAACTTTAACTTTTTAGACTAGGCTTTTCAAACTTTTTTTTCACCTTCCTCTACTTATACCTCTTAGATATAGCGATACAAGATGGATAATGCACTTTTTAAAACTTCTGGAACCAGTTCCTTCATCTATTCGAGAGCGGAGCTGCTGGCACTAAAAACAAAGGGACAGACCGGCATGCGACACAACATCCCGGCCGAGCTAAAGAGGAGCTACAGAGGCTGCAAAGCTGGAGCGAGGAGAGCGGATCACCGGAGGCGATTCAAACCATCAATCCCGACAGTGATCATGGGCAACGTGAACTCGTTACAGAATAAGATTGACGAACTGTGCGCTCTGAACAACCACAGACTATACCGTGAGTGCAGCTTGTTTATCTTCACGGAGACGTGGCTAACCGAACTAACGCCGCAGGCTAACGTAGACCTATGCGGTTTCACACCCGTGAGAGCCGATAGGGACACGCAGACCAGCGGAAAAAGCAGAGGTGGGGGACTCATTGTCTACGTTAACAACAGATACTGTAACCCTGGACACGTCTCCGTTAAAGTTTCGGTATGCCGTCCGGACCTGGAGCTGCTAGCTGTTAGCTTGCGGCCATATTATCTACCTCGGGAGTTCAGTCATGTGATCTGTGTGTGTGTTTACATCCCTCCGAGGGCCGACGCAACAGCTGCCTGTGAGAAAATACACACAGTCACAGCAAGACTTCAGACACAAAACCCCGAGGCTTTCATTATTATATCTGGAGACTTTAACCATGCCACACTGGACTCTACTCTGGCTGCTTTTCACCAGTTTGTGAATTGTCCCACAAGAAGCAACAGGACAATTGACCTACTGTATGCTAATGTGAGAGATGCATACAGAGCCACCCCCCTCGCCCCACTAGGGAAGTCAGACCACAACCTGGTTTACCTACAGCCACAATACACACCCCTCGTCCAAAGGCAGCCTGTCACAACGCGCTCCATCCGGAGATGGACCCCAGAAAAGGAGGATGCTCTGAGGGACTGTTATGACACCACAGACTGGGATGTGCTCCTGAGCCCACATGGTGAGGACATAGAGGGGGCGACACACTGTCTTACAGACTACCTCAACTTTTGTGTGGACACGGTCGCCCCTGCTAAGACGGTACGGTGTTATCCTAATAACAAACTGTGGGTAACACAGGAAGTCAAAGCTGTCCTCAACATGAAGAAGAAGGCTTTCAGGAGCAAAGTGAAGGAGGAGATGAAGGCAGCACAGCGGGAGGTGAAACGCTGCCTGAGGGAAGCAAAGGACACCTACAGGAGGAAGGTGGAGCAGAAGTTGGAGAGGAACAATATGAGGGAGGTCTGGAATGGTGTGAAAACCATCACAGGCCACAACACCAAGAAAAGCACAGTGGGGGGGACTGTGGAGAAGGCAAACGAACTCAACAACTTCTTCAACAGGTTTGACCAGCCCACAACCCCCCCACCCTCACCTTCACTACAGAGTCCAATCCCCACTCTCCTACCTCCCTCGCTTCCCCCCCTTCCTGACACCATGACACCCCCCTCCTCCAATCCCTCTCTCAGCAGCAAGACATCTCCCCCCCTCCCCTCTTCCCAAACATCTCCCAGTGTCACAGTGGATCAGGTCAGGAGACAACTGAGGAAGCTTCGCCCCAGAAAGGCAGCAGGCCCAGACAAGGTGTGTCCTAGGATGCTAAAGGCGTGTGCTGCTGAACTTGGGGAGCCGCTACAACGAGTCTTCAACCTTAGTCTGCGACTGGGGAGAGTGCCCGCCCTATGGAAGACATCCTGCATCGTCCCGGTCCCCAAAAAGAACCGGCCCAATGAGCTGAATGACTTCCGACCGGTGGCACTGACGTCACATCTTATGAAGACTCTAGAGCGGCTCTTCCTCAACCTCCTCCGACCACAGGTACAACATGCCCAGGACCCACTACAGTTTGCATACAAGGCGGGTGTCGGAGTGGAGGATGCCATCCTGTAACTCCTACACAGAGCCCACTCACACCTGGATGGGGGAAAAGGCACGGTCAGGATCCTGTTTCTTGACTTTTCCAGTGCCTTTAATACCATCCGGCCCTGTATGCTTCAAGAAAAACTGAACAGGATGGAGGTGGACCCCTGCCTGGTGGCTTGGATCTCCGAGTACCTCACCGACAGACCACAGTACGTCAGGCTGAAGGACATCACGTCTGACACAGTGGTCAGCAGCACAGGAGCACCACAGGGAACTGTGCTGTCCCCTCTTCTCTTCACCCTGTACACCTCTGACTTCTGCTACAACTCTGAATTATGCCACATTCAGAAGTTTGCAGACGACACAGCCATCATGGGGTGTATCTGGGATGATCAGGAAGAGGAGTACAGAAGTCTGGTGAGGAACTTTGTCGCATGGAGTCACACAAACCACCTGCAACTCAACACCTCAAAGACTAAGGAACTGGTTGTGGACTTCGGGAGGTCTAGAGCAGGTCCACTGCCGGTTCAGATAGAGGGGGAGGAGGTGGAGGTGGTCAACAAGTACAAGTACCTCGGGCTGTGGGTGGACAATAAACTGGACTGGTCATGCAACACAGAGCACCTGTATAAAAAAGCCCAAAGCCGACTGTACTTCCTCAGGAGGCTGAGGTCTTTTAACATCTGCAGGAAGCTCCTGAGGATGTTTTACCAGTCGGTGGTTGCTGGAGTACTTTTCTATGCTGTGGTGTGCTGGGGGAGCAGCACAGCAAAGGAGGACTCATCCAGGCAGGAGAAACTGATCAGGAGGGCTAGCTCTGTGGTCGGCATGAAGCTGGACACTCTGGTGACAGTGGCAGAGAAAAGGACATTAAAGAAACTGATGGACATTATGGACAATGCCAGGCATCCTCTGCACACGGCCATTAACAACCAGAAGAGTCTGTTCAGTGACAGGTTGCTTCTCCCAAAGACAAGAACTAACAGACTTAAAAACTCCTTTGTCCCACACGCCATCAGACTGTTTAACTCCTCTCTGGAGGGGAGAGGGAGGGGAAACAGGAGGACAAAGGAGGGAACAACTAAGCTGTAGTGCCTCTTCACCTCACTGTACAATACCTTGTGCAATACTTTTGTAAATAGTCAACGGTGCAATAGACTCAATACTTGAAATGTGCAATTCACTTGTATTTTTATTTTTATTCCTATTTATTCTATTTATCCCCTTCGTATATTTTATTTATATGGTCTCTGTATTTATATATATGTGTGTGTGTATAACTCTGTAACTTCTGTCGGTGCTGTGCTTTTTTGGAAATCGAATTTCCCAGAGGAACCCACCCGAGGGATTAATAAAGTTCTATCTTATCTTATCTTATCTCTTATAACGAGGACCATCATCAGAGCAGCTCAGACTCCAGGACTGATCATTGTTTCCAAACACACAGTCATCACTGCCTCCTTTCCTTCTGATGCTTCTGTAACTCACTGATATATAAACGCTTCCTCTCCACTCGACCTCCCAGTAACAGCGACCAGTCAGACCATTTCTACACAGCAGGTGAGGATAAAAACCATCAAATCTGTCAGGATGATCAGGATATGACTGAACCTCCTCCACACAATGTGCCTCAATGTTATTGATATTATTATTATCATTATTATATAATAACAAAACCTTTATAATAAAACCACTAAAAACCTTTATTCTAGCGCAACTTGTAAGCGAACTTGACTTTCAAAATAAAAGCACAAAGCACCAAAACGTTGACTACAAAAAACAAACAGTAATGTACAGCTTAAACAATTTACAATCATGACATAGATCTTGACAAGATAAAGAAATAATCCAAATTATATACAATGTCATCATGCCAACAGTTACAACATCGATGGAGGATCTGTGTAAGCGCTGAGGATCGTCCTGATGGACAGAACAGAAGGAGAGTGAGACAAGTGAAGATATACTAAACAACACTGTGACATGAACTGAGCCACACACAGTTTGATTCACAGGTGATTGACACATTATTTGACCACAAGTGTCTGTGAAGGTTCTCAGTCATCCAGGTCATCGTAGTCAAAGGAGCCTCTTTGCTGACTTTAAAGTCAGCAAAGAGGCACAGAAAAGAAGATCAGACACCAGCGAGGGAGGATAAGAAGGACAGACGTAACAACATTGTCATCCCCTATGTAGCCGGAGTATCAGAAAAACTCAGGAGAGTTTTCTCCAAGCATGACATCCTGGTGCATTTCAGACCCAGCAACACGCTCAGACAGAAACTGGTTCACCCGAAAGATAAAACGCCAAAACACAGACTTAACAACGTGGTGTATGCTGTACAGTGCAGCGAAGAATGCCCAGACCTCTACATTGGAGAGACCAAACAGCCACTTCACAAGCGCATGGCACAACATAGAAGAGCCACCTCCACATGACAAGACTCAGCAGTCCATCTGCATCTTAAGGATAAAGGACACTCTTTGAGGATGCCAATGTTCACATTTTGGACAGAGAGGACAGATGGTTTGAAAGAGGAGTGAAAGAAGCCATCTATGTCCACTGTGAGCGACCATCTTTGAACAGAGGCGGGGTTTACGACACCAACTCTCTGCCATCTATAATCCAGTTTTGAGATCCCTTCCCAGACGCCTTAACGCCCACTCACATCCTGGGCCATCTGATCTCAGGAATTCGCATGATAAGGTGGGGCCAGGTTTCACAATGAACCCACCCGAAACTCTGGCTGATTGGGACCCACACCCAGTTTCACACCTTGGCTCAGGCGATTAGAGGATCATCAGGGGGTCCTTTTGTCCCTCTGTGGGGGGTCACTCCCACTAGGTTTATATCTGGGACTCTCCACCATTTGACCTTAGAACTGAAGAAGCTTCTCGGATGAGAGGTGAAACGTCTTCAAGTAACTTAAAGAAGTCCAGACGCTTTTCTTTGCAAGCTCCTTTGACATTTGACCACGAGCAATCTTTTCTGGTTTGACGCCGTCTTTGTAGCCAGAAACCAGCTCTCTCCTCGGCTTCCTCCACTACACGCTTCCCCCACGCCAGTCTCCTCTGTCACTATAAAGGGGAGAGTCATGAGCTCCATCACCCTCACCTGTGCCGTCCAATGTCCCGCCACCAGCCTCCACTGCAGCAGGCCAGAGACCACACCCCTGCCACAATAAGTAAAAGTATATCGTTGCTGTACCCTTAATGCTAAATGTGCTAAATTAACCGCTGCCTTTGCCCCTTTGGGATTATTCTTATGTCACTGGGATGTTGACCTTTGACCTTCACATTAGAGAGATGGGCAGACATAATTAGTGTATGAATTTTAAAGTAACAGGTAATAAAGAGAGTGTAGTAAATGTAGTCAGGTTTATTACTCTGTATCACACATGAGTGCCCGAGGGAGGCGGGGCTGACTGGGGAGACACAGGAAACAGAGAGACAGGGCTGACTCGACATGAAACGATGAAACGTGGGACACGGGAACAGAAACTAAACACAGGCTGAAATGAACACTGAGGGAGGGAGAACTAAGATTACTGAGAGCCTGATAAATAAGAAGAACAAAAAGCAAGAAAAACAAGAGTCAAAGAAAACCAAAAACACAAAGCATTGGGCCAGGACCCACTGCTGTGACATTTATATGTGATAAAAACATTAAAAACTGCTCAGATGTTGAAATCTTTCTACGTATACTTTAGGTTCAGCTCTCCAGCCTGGCATTTGGTTAAGCATGATTCAAACATTTGATTTTGTTTAACTGGTTTTAATTATAGTTACTTTTTGTGAACATTTGTTGCAGCATTTAAAAATACATCATTTATTTTCAAACTTTTATTTGATTTAGAGCATCATGTTTGACCAACGTAAATGTTTTAATTTCATATAAAATAACTGAAGCAGTGAATTAAATATCTGAAATCTTTCCTTCCTTAAAAGTTATAATCCTACTTAAGTTATAGTGCAAACGCTTAAGCAACAAATATACTTGATGCTAATTAATTAATATTTCCCTTTGATGTTGCAACTATGCGGTCTCTTCTGTCTTTAAACAAAATAATATTTTCCAGTTACAGAAATCATAAAGTCCAAACTAAAGTGCTACTGTTGCTATATGCATTTTATATAAATCATGGATGATGGTCCTGACATGAAGGAAGAGAAAGTTACAGGTTGCATCCTTTGACTTTGTCTCCGTGCCTTTGGGCGATTTTCAGAAGGACAGATGTTTCTGTTCAATTCTTAAATCAATTTTTTCAAACACAAACACTATTTTAAAGCTTCTAGAGAGTAAAATATTAATGATAATTATAATAACAATAATAAAAACAAAAGCTCTCAGATCCATCAAACCAAGCAGCAGAAAGAACAATAACTGAAGAGAAAACTTTAACCTTGTAGACTTCATTATGTTCCAGCTGCTCTACAGACGCTGTGACCTCGAACTTAAGCAGGTCGTAAAGTATGTGCAGCTCAATAACTTCATAATCAGACCCTGTGGTATTTAGGCAGCAGAACAACTAAGAATAACAACTACAAATAATGTTTTTAGGTTTCTGTTGTACTGCAAGGTTCTGTACAGGAGAACCAAACCAAGAGCAAATATTACGTCTCATTTACACCTGAGCACGAAGAGCCATCAACATTTAGCAAATTGAATCATCTTTGTTTAGATGCAAGAAGAATCATATAGAAATGAAAAAGTAGAAATAGAAATCCAGAGCAAAGATATCCTCTAATTCAGCGTAGCACATGTGCAGCTGCTGCGATTCACGTAAGCATTCGGCTCGTCGCTGTTGCAGATTTTTCTCTCGCTGTTCTGGCTCACAGCGCTGCAAACACAAAAATAAATATCCCCAAAGGTGTGAAAGGGAGCTAATTAGTAAGAGTATTGTTACTCTCCGCAGGAGTAGTCCAGCAGTAGAAATCAGTCCAATAACAAGGTGTGTAACATCTAGCAGGGTGACAGAAAAACCCAGGGTAACTTCTAAGGACCTCAACGTCTCTCTCACATTGTGTTTTTAAACATGCTTCCATTTGTCACTTCAGTCTTTACTCTGAAATACAGGAAGAGAAATCATGGCTGAAACAATTTCTCATGAAACCAGGGGTGTGGTCCAACAGTCAGTTTGGTGAGGAAGGTTCCTAACTGAGAGAAGTGACCCAGAAGTATCTGTGTAGCAGCCACAATGAATCAAGATCATGAGCTTTATTAACTGATCAAAGTCTCTTCTTTCATCTTCTGTATCATTCAGTTTGCATTGGTAATGCCCATTATTGTAATGCTTTTTTAAGACGAGCAAAACTTTATTTCACTTTGGGTTAGCTGGGATAAGTGATGGATGGAGGGAATTTTACTTCAGCCACATAAATCCTAAACAGGAAGGAGGAGCAGAGTTACAGTGGATCACTATCCAGCAGGGAAACAAGGTTTATTTCAATTTCTTGGCCATGAGTGAGATTTACTGAGTGGGCAAATTAGGGAGACGACACCATCAGATCCCAAGCCCTCCATGTGTTAATCAAGAGACGGCTGCTGTGCTACATCCATAAATAATGAATAAATTAGGAGCTAAAGCTGAAAGGACAGTTTATTTGTACCATCTTCACGTGAACACATTCAAGAACATCACAGATGAAGAAACATTAAAAACTTCCACACTACATAAAGCAAGAAAAATAGTTTTTCTTTCAGGTGGTTTCAGAAAAACAGAAACATCAAACATCTCCAAGACTCTCTTTGAAAGAACTAAAATCCTTTGTTCTCATGGTCCAATCATGAGTGAACTCCCCGATGAAGCCTTGTGTGCTAAAACATGTCAGAGTTTTAAAGGTTAAACATGAGTTTCCAAAACGTTTTGCTGGAGAACAATGAACTATTTGACTGAGTTTCAATCATTTACAGACGAGCAAAACCAGGACAGAGAAAAAAGGACAAAACTGACTCAGTAAAACAACAGAAAAGAAGATCCCATGTAGATCTGTATTATGTAGAAGTTCAGCCCAGCAACCAGTTCAGTTCAACACAAGTTTAAATGATTCTATCTGAACTCTGTGGAGCCTGATCTCAAGCTTTTTGAGTCTGACACTGAAACCAGAGGATCTTTCTGTGTCTTCAGATTCACTGTGATCCAGTGATGGGAGTGATTTCAGCCCTGAGTGATCGCGCTGATGTTTGCACAGAGCAGACAATGAGGTGAATGTTTGGGCACATTGGTAACAGTGAAACAGTTTATTAGTAACGTGGGATCGTTTGTGTTCAGAGTATGAACTGAGATTCCTGAAGCTCTTGTCACACTGGTCACAGCTGTAGTTTCCTTCCATGTGTGTACGTTCATGAAGGTTACGATTACCTGAATGTGAGAAGCTTCTCTCACAGTGTCTGCACTTGTGTGGTTTCTCTCCTGTGTGGACTCCTTTGTGTGATTTAAGCTGACTTTCAGTGGTGAAGGATGACCCACACTGATCACAGAGGTGCTTTTTAACCCCACTGTGAATCAGTTCATGTCGTTTTAACTCACTTGGTGTGGTGAAGCTTCTCCCACATTCTTTGCAGTATTTCAGTTTGTCTCCAGTGTGTCTACGTTGATGTACTTTTAGGGTCTTTTGCTGACTGAAAGTTTTTCCACAGAGGTCACAATGAAAGTCTTTCCCACCACCACAGTGATGACAGGGTTGAGAACTGGATCCATCTGTGTCGCTCTGCTTCTAAACAAAGACACAAAGACAGTGTAAGTCAGTCCTTCAACATTTGTATCCTGAACGTCGCCTGAAATAAAGAGCATCTCTGCAGACGTCCAACTACATTTGACTGTTTCAGTTAACACACTCAGTTTACTGGGCTGCAATAACTACAATACTACCACCATAATACTACAGTAATACTAAAATCATAACTGAAAGGAAAATCTGAATAATCACTCAGAGCTGCTTTTCCATGCAGTAGAATTGCTAACATGCTAACACAGTTTAATGAGCAGAGTTGTTCCAAACAGTCAGGCTAAAATGACAAGATAACAATATAAATACATACCTCACAGTAGCTGCACTTGTAGAGTCTCTTTCTGGTGTGGATCTGTTGGTGTCGTCTCAGGTGACGTGGAGATTTAAAAGTTTTCTCACACAGGTCACATCGATAAGGTCTCTCCTCAGTGTGGGTAAACATGTGTTGTTGTAACTGTGCGTCTGTTGTAAACTGTTTGCCACACTGTTCACAGCAGTACACATCATGTCTGGTGTGAATGCGTAGGTGTCTATTTCGGCTCTCTCTCTGGCTGAAAGTTTTTCCACAGATGTCACAGCTGTATGGCTTAATTCCAGAGTGGGTAACTAGATGACTCTGTAAGCTGCTACTACGAGTAAAAGCTCTGCCACACTGATCACAGCTGTACGCTTTAACTCCACTGTGGATGAGCTGGTGTTGTTTTAGGGAACGCTTCAAGGAAAAAGACTTTCCACACAAGTCACAGCTGAACGGTCTCTCTCCAGTGTGGATGACCTGATGATGTTTTAGTGAAGCCTTCAGAGTAAACTCCATCCCACACTCGTCACAGCTGTATGCCTTAATTCCAGAGTGGGTAACTAGATGACTCTGTAAGCTACTACTGTGAGTAAAAGCTCTGCCACACTGATCACAGCTGTATGCCTTAATTCCAGAGTGGGTAACTTGATGCCTCTGTAAGTGGCTACTGTGAGTAAAAGCTCTGCCACACTGATCACAGCTGTATGCCTTAATTCCAGAGTGGGTAACTAGATGACTCTGTAAGCTGCTACTTTGAGTAAAAGCTCTGCCACACTGATCACAGCTGTACTTTTTAACTCCACTGTGGATGAGTTGGTGTTGTTTTAGGCAACGCTTCCAGGAAAAAGACTTTCCACACAAGTCACAGCTGAACGGTCTCTCTCCAGTGTGGATGACCTGATGCTGTTTTAGTGAAGCCCTCACAGTAAAACCCTTCCCACACTCGTCACAGGTGTGTTTTTTCTCTCCCTTTCTTCTGTGAGGTTTGTCGGCCTCCTGAGAGCGCTGACTTCTGGCTCCATGTTGGTCCTGCAGTGACAGAGATACAAACAGAGGCAGTGAGTGAAATGCAGTCGTGGAACAAACTCAACCTTCAAACTCCATTAACACTAGTTTTAAACCTGAAGGTGGAGCGTGGCACCAAACACCTTAAAGGTCTCTTATCCCCACCTGCTGGTAGTTCTAACACATTACATCCAACCTGCTGTTAAAGATAATTCATGACTGTTCAAACACTAAAATCATGCCCATCCCTCCTGATTGTACACACACACACACACACACACACACACACACACACACACACACACACACACACACATTATTTTATAATTTAGATTATTTTGTTGTTTCCTATTACATATTTCTATAATTTGTATAGATTTATACAGAATTATTCAGTGATAATAAATCCTATGTTTGTTTATTCTAAAGGAACCCCGTTAGCTTCCACAACAGATGTTGCTCGTCTTCCGTCAAATACTCACATAAAATATTACACAATAAAGTGGATTCAAGATATCCACATAATTTCACTCTTACATCCACAGTGAGGTTTCACAATTGTTCAAATATAAGCAATCAATAATAATAATAATAATATTTCTCTGTCAGCCTTCTCGGTTACGAATCGTCTTCTGCTTCTCTGTCATGCAGCGTCCCACAGGGCTCAATTTTAGGGCCACTGCTCTTTTCACTGTATCTATTGCCTCTGGGTTCTATCCTTAGAAGGCATGGGATCTCATTTCATTGTTATGCCGATGACTGCCAAATTTATTTGCCACTAAAACACAAGGATGGCATCTCCATAAAACCTATAAAACCTATAACCTTATAAATAAAATTGAATTTAATATATTCTGAGGTAAGTTGATCTATAGTGTTACATCATATTCTATAAGGATGTTATGTGTTTGTAGACTTTCTGCCCAGTTTGACCCATTTAGCAGAAGTCAGCCTGTTTAAGGCTCTGATATCTATTCTGTGTGACTTACAGCAGTTATGACATGGTCTGATTTTCTCACCCAATAAAGGAATATTTCATATATCAGTCGACTCTTCATTCTATCAGACACAGTTATCACAGCTCCTACATTTGCTTTTTACACATATATGTAAGCATTGAGCCAAATTTAGTACCAACATATTAAATAAACAATATTTGTCTCATATATGATACATCTGTATACACACTGTCACAGATACTTGTCTGTGAGTGAAGTGATTAATATAATAACTATAATATTGGCCATATCATATTTACATTACCACAGTGAGATGACTTTAGTCTCATGAACAACATCAGCTAATTGTTATTTACAGCTAATCTTAAACGACTGTTCAGCACAGAAATGAAGCCCAACAATCATGTTTCACAGTCCTGTGGTCTCAGCCTCAGATACTCATCAAATCACACAGAGCTCATGTAGAAACAAATGAACTAAATATGTTCTCCTTCATTTCTGTCAAACAAAGCTGTATGAAACGTTTCCAGCTGTTAGTATCATGGTTGCTAGGCAACCTGGGCAGCGCGACGGAGGCTAGACGTCCCATTTCACGAGCCTACGAGCCTCGCACTTCGGCCTTAGCGGTCTTTGAGTACGCGGCCCTTGAGGACTTTAAAGCTGCAGAACCTGAATCGGGATACAGCCATGATGATCTCCAGCCTCGTGCTCGCCAACATTCTCACCTGAGTTAAGAAGACGATCACTGAAATGGTCTCAGCAGGTCCTTCGATGACAGCAATGAAATGCAGTGGTAAGGCTTTTTGGGGATTAAGTTCGTTTTCATGGCAAAGAAGGACGATGCAGTTCATCTGATCACTCCTCATAACATTCTGGAGTGCAGGCAAAATGCTATTATAAAAACTTAAGCAGCAACTTCTCCAGGTTCCAATATTTATGCAATTCTCAAACCTTTTGGCCACGACTGTATAACCTCTTCTGAAGTTTAGTGGATATTATACATGGTTATGCTCAGGATGTGTCGGCCAGTTTCCACTGGAAACGCCTTTTGGTTAAACTGTCAGCGAGGAATTTGCATTTGCACTGTTACATTTTTATATAACTTTAATGCACATAAACAACAGCTGCTTGTTTCAGTGAAAATACATTGATGGGTTTTTAATAAAGTTGTGCAGCTGTAAAGTATTTTGTCTGCTGTCAATTCTATCGTCAGCTACATGGTTATGGCAAATGTTCAAATGTATATGGTGATAAATATCTTTGGTCATATGGTCCTGCTCTGTCTGTCACCTTCTGTGTTGAGCTCATTGTTTCCTCTGTAGTGGCTGAGCTGAGTCCAAGTAGCTGAAAATGTTCCTCTGCTGCTCCGTCAGACTCTCCTCCTCCTGCTGATCAGCTGGGACACAAAACAGATCTTTGTTAGGCTCCACACTGCACTGAAGAGTCAAAGTGTCTCATATGTTCATCTGACAAGTAAAAGAACACATTTTTGTTTCCCGAGGTGGGCAACTTGTTGGAAACAAACACAAAAGGTTTGAGCACTGATACCTGCCATTGCTGGCATTGAAAGATGCAACGCCAGCAATGTGGATTGTCAAGACTCAAACCAATCATCAGGCAAAGACAACAGGGATCATTTGTTTCTGTTTATTTAGCATTCACAGCATTTGTAGTTGCCTTCTGTGCAGGGGAAGTCCACGCACACTGTG
Organism: Aulonocara stuartgranti; assembly: GCF_965226115.1. NCBI lineage: Eukaryota > Metazoa > Chordata > Actinopteri > Cichliformes > Cichlidae > Aulonocara > Aulonocara stuartgranti. The sequence goes on from NC_138941.1 coordinate 8,677,139, forward strand.
TGGTACCGCCATCCGCAGAAGGTGCATTCAACCTCTGTAAGAGAAACGAGATTGTCTGAGACTGAAATGATATTCACTAAAGAAGTGGTGATTTGTAAAACTTCAAGTGTATGATAAGGTGAAAACAAATACACAACTGCATGTCATGTAGTTGAAGGTTTTTTTTCTTTTGGAAGACCGGAAAACACTGAAAGTTACAAATTAGTCCTTTACTTATCCAGGTAAAAAAAAATCTCATTGAGATTAAAAATCTCATTTCCAAGAGAGACCTGGCGTCATGGCAACACAAGTCACATACCACACAGGTATATAACATTTAAAACAAACACAATATCCCAACATGTGTAACAAATGTATTGTGCTTGAAACAAATTCAGAATAGGTGATAAAGCAGCTGCACATGTGTGTCACGAGTAAATCTGGCTGTATAACAAACAGAAACAAGTGATGCTGCTGTCTTTGCTCAATGGTTGGTTTGAGTCTTGACAATCCACATTGCTGCCATCTTTCAATATGTTGAATGCACCAGTGTAAGTGCAGCCACTCAGACTCAATGTGTTCATAGAAACAGGCGCAGATGTGTCACGAGTTCATCCAGCAGTAGCTATGGCACTTGGCCACAGGGGGCAGCAGTGGACTGACCTGCATTCGAGACTGCTCCAGCTGCTCTGTGACAGTCAGTAGATCTGCTACAAATTGCAGATCATATGCAAGTTTTGGAAATGACATTATAAATATTCCTAACTTAGCCACGGCAGCATTGTTGATGTATTACCTATATACTACAAATTATTCCACCTGCTGAAAAGTGGATCTAATGTGGGCGGACTCACACTTAGCAAATAAACCTGTGATGTGAGAATGTAATCAAACTGTTGATCAGAGGCAAAGTAATTTAAAGTTTATGATGCTATCGTCTAATGTTAGCTGACATGATGTTAGCTTGTAAACTTATGTTGTTGTCTGGGTCTCATGTCTGATCTGATGATAATAACTGTGACAACACAGAGATTAAATAAAGGACGTTGGCTGGACTTCTTATGTGAGAACTATAACTTCAGTTAAGGAGTGAGACGTAAGGTGACAAGGAGAATGAAGAGAATGAGAAAGAAGTAACTGGGAAGAGAAAATGAAAACAAAAATTTGAAATGATCAAATTTGTGTTAACAGATGATGGTGATTTTAGAAATTCAAGTAATTTAAAGGTTTTATCCTATTTGCTGTTGTTTTTTTCATATTCTTCTATTTGCAAGAGGTTATTAATAAAACAGGTTCTCTTTCTGGTTTCTCTTTTTGGACGCACTCTCTACAGCTTATCACATCCAAAATGGCGGATGTCAAGTACAAAACCTCGACAGAAACAATCAGCAAGAATTTTAGCATCAGTCCAAAATAAAACTGTCCAACTACAGAGTTTTAAAATCCAACTAAACTATGAACAGAGATCTTTTACAAATAGGCTATTGATGAGATGACAGTGGTAACAAAAACGTACACATCCGCGCACACAGACAAAATGGCGGGAGAGCGTTTAACGGTCGACCTCATGAGTCCGTTACCGTGAACTATGGAGCGGCAGATTTGTGCTGGAACTGAGCTGCACACAGCTGATGTTAGCCAGGAAACATTACACACTGCTAACGTTACCTTCACACGGAGCTCCACACGGAGACGATCAGCGTCAGGCACAAACACCAAGTTCAGAAAAGAGGAACTTTGAGCAGGAAGGAAAGAGTCAGAGAGGCGTTTGAGGACACGTTTACAACCACGAACATCAGAATCTGTCTGTGCTGCATTCAAGTGCAAGTTGGAAACTCACTAATCTCTGTCATGTTGTCCAAAGATGATTTATTTCTGCTGGTTTTCTTGTTTGAAACACAAACATGTGTCAGCACTTTGTTGTTCTTCACCCTGCAGCATTTGAATATTTCAGGAGTAAACTGATCATAAATTCATGAAGTCATGACTGAAAGTGCAGACTGAGAGTGGATCACATGATGTTTGAGGTGTGTCATGTGACATGTTCAGTATTGTCACACATGTCTAGATTGTCCCTGATATCATAACTGCTCAAACACTGATGATTATATTTGAAGAATTATTCCTGATGGCAGCAAAGTTTGAATGGAGCTCTCTGTCTGTGCTGATTTGTCGCCCTCTGGAGGTCAAAGCACAAACTGCATGATGTCACTGTAACAACCACAGTGACAGGAAGTGTTTTTAAATGATGAAATATGTCAGTGATGCTGATAGTGTGTTCATCACAGACGTTCAGGCTTCGTGTTGACATGAATCAAAGTTAATGTCATTATGGACCAAGGACAGTACTCTGGGTCTCCTGCAGAACAACTCGAGCTGTGATACCTGAATGAAGAGCCTCTGCTGCTTTAAAGAAGGAGGCTCGAGGCAGAGGTGAGGTGCAGACCAACCAGCTTTTATTCAGCAACTTTAACAGAAGGATCAGAAAAATAAAACTATACAGCACAGTGATGCTGACTGAAGCCACAGCATTAAACTAAACAAGCATCTGATCATCTTTAACAACATCTAATAAATAATGACAACTATTTAATCCTGTATTTCCTACAATAAAGCCTGTTCAGATATTTGTTGCTGATGGAAATGTAAAAGGCTCCCAGGAACCAAAGGACAAAAACAGAGGCAACAGTCACAGCTGCAAAGGATCCCCTAACACATAAACTGGTTCGAAGATATTTTCTAGCTCTGCAGAGGAGCTTGATTGCACGGACAGTAAAAAGTGGATTCAATAACAGCAGCGAGCGCTGAGTGATATAACGGTGCTGCGAGCAGCAGTGCAAAGGCTCACACAGAGACAGCAGCTACACTGTGTGTGGATGTGATCCACAGTCACAGCTGTGGGTTTCAGTCAGTGTGTCTCTAACTTCATGGTCACATTTCAAAGCTTATTGGAGCCAGAAGATGTTCAAGTAAAAGATTTATTGCTGTACTCGTCTACCAGGATAACAGGAGGTTCATAAAGCTGTGTAATACTTCAGCTTTCCATCATGGAGTAGTAGTTGTGTCCCTTTGTGTTTATTAGTGTGTTCACACGTCTACTTTAACTTCACTCTGTAATGAAAGGATTCAAATCACTGATAAATACATACATGCTGACTCTGAGTCTCAGTGAAGGAGGAAAGGATGGATGAAGGCAGCCTAGTGTGGGTCATGTGTGTCCAGCAGTCATCCAGGGCCTGGATCCATCTGTAACAGGAAGACAAAGTCCAGCCTGTAATCATCCTATCAGGCACAGCGTTTCCATCCAGCATCCTGACGACGCTAACAACCCGTCAAACGTCTCCTCTGGTCCACAGAAGTCACACTTCCTGTGTCATGTTTACCTTTTTAAGTGTGCTATTCAAGCCTGTGTGACCAACTCTGACTCTCCAGATTCCATCCTGGTCTCTGCTGCAGCTTCTTCTACACGACTGTTTTCTGTATAATAATATCTGCCTTTCCCGTCTCTGTCCCAGTGTGCCTGCCACTCGTCCTTCATCTTTACCTTCATTATACTCTTCACCTCACTTTCACTGTATTTTATAGTCAAACCTGCACGACTTCTTCTTGCTGCACCTTTTTAAACTTATCGTCCTGTTCATTGCATCAACACCGATATTCACAGGGAGCCATAAGAAATCCACTTCTGTCCCTCTGTGTTTGATTCTATACAGTAAATGAAGTATATCAAAAACAATATGTTGCCTAGAGTCTGAAGACATATCACCTGTGCTCACTAGCACGCTGCTAGAGTCCCAGCAAACCACATACCTCCATATTAGTGCGTCCTCCACCCAGTTCAAGCCAGTAACATCACTACCAGCTCCCAGTATAAACTGCCACATCATCTGTAATTCTTTTACTCATCACCAAACTTATTTGTGGGAGAACAAATGCAGCAGCCGTTCTTTTATCTGACAGTGTTGACGCATCAGTAAATATCCTCACATGACCTGAGGACTTTCCCACTATATGAACCTGCTTTTAGTCGCCCCTCCTCCCTCGCCACAAGCTTCCTTTACAACATGACTTATAAAAAACAACTTTATTGACAACAGCAATAACAATTACAGACAGTCTAGAAGAAGAATCACATGATCAAGGAGCAGAAGTTTATGGTTTTAATAGCTTTTACATTTTGGGAAAGTTTTAAAAACATTGTTGGGTTTTCTTTCTAAAGCGTTGAAAGGACGGCTTTGCATCAGAAAAGTAAGATCAGCAAATGAATCCATTAAAGTTCTTTTGCCTTGTTTGCAAAAGAAGCCAAACAACATTTGTGTTACAAAGAGAGACTTCAGAACAGATCAAAGATCACAAACATCAGGCACTGATGGAAACAGCCAAACACAGAAACAGAGGCACCAGCAGGTGAAGGAGGCCTGTTGTAGAAATGACTCTGAGTGCTCAGGTAGAAACGCATGAAGAACCAGTGCGTCTAATATTTGGAAACCAGTCTGTGTTTGAGCGTCCTGGATGAAACACAGATCATGTTGCAGAGCGAGGACGTCGTCTTTCCTCCCGAGTGTGTAACTACAGGACGTGTGCAGCAGGTTTAATCGTCCTCCTGACAGTTACTGATGAACGAGTCCTTCAGGGAGGCTCCAGGATCACTGTGGCTTTTACCAGCTGCTGCTAAACTGAGAGGTGTTGCTGCTTCATGTGTGAAGATGTTTGCATGGCTTTAACAGTGCAGACGTTCCTCATGTGCACCCATTTCATATGTTTTATTGTGATGTTTAGTAACATCTGCTTCCCTCCTTCAGGCAGACGATAAAGTGAGCTCAGCCTTAAACATGTGGAGAGAACGTTTGACCGACAGTCCTGGGACGACTGCAGAACAATGGTTTGTTTTTAATGATAAAGTTTCATAATGGAAATAAATGCTGAGCCTGTTTCATGATGTTGGCCCTGCAGCATCAGGCAGGATTAATACTGTAACAAACGTGTGTCACAGTTATAATGACTTTAAATGAAGACTTGGGTTGGATGGAGATGTCAGCTGGATTTGTGCTGACTGTCACTTTAAATGTTTTCAGTTCTGTTCAGCTTCTAAATCTACTTTTGTTTTTATGTTTTTTGAGCTGAGCACATGCTCTAAACCTGGTGCTCCATGATTGGTGCAGAAGCTTTAAGCTCCTATTAACAAATAATAACCATGGACTTAGTTGTTACTACAATAACTTATCATTGAGCAACTTGTATATTTAATTTTACTTGTAAAACTATGCAAGTAGAATTGAATGGGGCACAGTGAGCTGAGCACAGGCCCACTCTGTGACACTCAGAGGTTTGTGGATATCATACTGAGAGTATTGGACACAGTGCAGCCAGCTTGCAGCCACTTTCCCACCACTTTAGCACAATGTTTACATGAGACTCAGCCACACTAATGTTCCTGGGCAGACATGTGGTGCAGCATGGCTGATGGCACTGTACCTGCAGCTGTCATGGACAAGAACCACTCAATACCTCACCCAAGCCAAGCCTGTGCTGATGTTGTGATCTGAGACCGAGACACTAACCCAGGATCATGATATGATGTTGTGAGAGTTTCACTAAGAATTAGCTCTGATTACAAGATTTCAATCTATCGTAACTCTAATTTGTATTTACTTCAGTTTGTTCATCTTGGAGCTGTGTGCAGCTGAGGACAGTCTTATTATTACCAGGTGAGGATATGTAACAGCCACAGTCTGTAGAGATGATGTCACCATGGAGTGGTGATGTCACTGGAGCTGCCAATATGTGCTCCAGCCAAAGCTACACCAGAGGGTTGTGCTGTGTAACAGGTTGGTGCAGGTGGTGTTATCTACATTTGAACATTAGGCAACAGTCTCATGAAGACACTTTCTATTGTTCACTAAAGACCAACAATAACAGAGACAAAGGGAGAGCAGCAGAACTAGTGCTAACAATTAGCACTGCTAGCCTGCCCACCAACACCAGCTAATGTTCTAAAAACGATGATCAATGATTTTGCTGTAACGGCTCCAGCTGTCTGTGTCAGGGACACGTTGGAGATGAAGTGAGTGATCCAGTGACAAAGGTTTGGAAAGCTGCAGTCAGCTGAGACTAAAGGAGTCACCTGACCGAGAGACCAAATGTTTCACTGAGAACGTCCAGATGAACAGAATCAACCTTTGGGATAATCTGTTCCACACATCCATGTTTCACTTACTGCATTATATTTCCTCATTGCTGTGCACACAGGCCTGTGGCTTATAACCAACTCCAAGTTCAGACTCAGAGGCTGCTGAAGCTGTTTTCTGGAACAGAGACGTGTTGGATATAAAACCAACTCTTCTTTATGTGTCAGCACTGAGGAAAGGAGCAGCTTCGTTTCTAAGTGTATGAAGGACTGTAGCAGTGTGTGTGTGAGCTTTATTTCACAGACAGAACCATGTCAAAAACACAACTTCAGGTAAAAACAATACAAAATCAAAGAGTCTGATCAGAAGGATTAAACAGAGGAGTGTGGGACTGTTTTTAACAGACAGCAGGTTAAGCCAGGCTGGAGGAGTAAACTGAGCCTCGGTGTGAGCAGCAGTGTGTTTGACAGGAAGCTGAGATAAACAGTCTGGAGCCCATTTAGTGCTTCATATGAAAGTGTGAGGATTTGAAAGCAAATCTAAAATCAAGCAGGAGTCAGTGTGAGAATGATTTGTGCTTTTCCTCAGTCAGATGCTGGGAGTTTCAGTTCATCCATGTTCAGCGTGCTGTGCTTTGTGTAACAGGAGAATATGACAGTATAAATCAAGTCTTCATGTCACTGAAAGCCTCCACAGTCTGCTATGGAGGTGCATCAGTTTGGATTTACAAGAAGAACATTTCTTAAACCTGCCACAAGATGGCGCTCCAACAGAAGGGATGTCCACAGTGTAACACAGACACACACATACTGTGTGAATGTGTGAGTGAATGGGCTTTCAACACAAGGCTTCTGCTGCTACCTTTAATGACATAATTAGCTAACAAGAACAAACTGTTAATTACCACCAAAGAACGGCTCCAGATTTTAGCTGCTGACCATTTTGTGAAACGTTGATTACATCAGCTTATTGTTGATTTTTCAACCTTAATATCAGCTGCTTTAAAGGAGCCTGGTTCTCTCGCAGTAACACTTTTCTTCACTAGATGCAGTGCAGGCACAGTCTGTGTTTCTAAACTACACACTAATGTTCATTGTTGTGCAGCTAAATCCTCCCTCTGGATGGGAAGAATCCCTGTCAGGCTTCAAACACCTGGCTTGGTGTTCTGGAGCTAATGTGTCACCTGTGAGGACTCTGAGATGAACACACAGCAGACACTTCAGTTCTCCGTCTGTGTGTCCTCAGTTTCCCAGCATGCCTTGGCTGTGGTGGTGGAGGTGAATGAGGGGGAACATGCTGCTCTGTCAGCACTCAGGTTTCATACCTGGTGATCTCAGAGGACAAAGCGGCGTTACAGCAGCGCACGTTGATGAGACCTGATGCTCTGAACAGTTCAGACTTCAGCCTCACTCTGAGAAAACAAACGACTGACTGTCAGCAGCAACTACACCTGCTCCATCAGTGACGGAGAGAAGAACTAAGACTGAGAGACATACAGCTGCAGGTCAAAGGTCAGAAACGCCCGCTCTTTGTACGGGTCAGGAGTTAGTACTGCAGAGGTCAGAGGTCAGCTTGCTGACAAACCATTTGAAACAGTTTGGAGCTAAAAGCACAACAGCAGAGGAAAGAAGAGACACTGCAGAGATGATGCAAAATATTGTGTTTTGTTCTCAGCTGTCAAAAAGTGTAACACACGTGTTCCAGCACAGCCTTTGTGTACTTTCACTTCTCCATACTGTCCATTGGAAATCCTGTTTGTTACTTTTTGATTTCAGTCCATGTGTCCAAAGCAAACTTCTGTCCCACACTTTCTCTGCTGACTCTTCACCGATGCTCAGATGATCTCAGATGATTTCACCAGAACTCATCAAAATTCGGGCTCCACAGAAACCCAGACGTCACTAAACAAGCGTAACAAGCAAAGTGAAAACTGGTCGTTCAGCTTTATTGACCAAAGATAAGCTCACATGTCACCTCATGACACAGACACTTATTTCCACAGCATGCACGAGGACTGACAATAAGTGTCTATAAAGCCACTTCTATCTGCCACACCTGTGCTTCTGTCATGGTTGCTCTCCTCTCACTCTGTCATTTATCCACAGTCTGCCTCCCTCTGCTCCGTCAGCTGACGTCCTCTCTACACCACCTGCTGTGTTTTATCCTGCAAAAACACATTTAAGAAGCGTTGCACCGAGTAACGGGAGGAACTGCTATAAAATCCATTTAAAGGAGGTGGTGCTGAGTGCTGTGACTGGGGTCCCACCACTGACATCACGGGTGGAGGACATGTTGGAAAACTGCTACAAAGTGCTGTGCAGCCAGCAGAGCTTACAGTCTGTCCTGTGTGTCATACAGGCTCTCACACTTAGTGTTTCTGTGACACATTGAAGAGAAGTTTGTGTTGTTCACAGTTGTGCTTGTACTGAGTGACAGCTGACATGACCTAACAGGAATAATGTGTCTGTGCTGAATGAGAAGTAACACACAATGAAGTCTTGATGCATCTCAATCATCCAGGAAAGTGAGTCTGTTGCTTCTGTTCATCTGGACGCAGCGTTTTGTGGGAGAAACGTGTCGTCATCATCAGGTGACGTCTTCAGTCTCAGCTGCAGGTTTCAGTCTTACAAACAGGACATTTGCATAAAGACTGAAAGCAGCTGCAGGAACGATGGGCTGGGAGCTCCGTTCCTTCATCTTAATTATGCAGATTCTCAGGACCATTGATCAACAACCACTGATCCATGTCCATGAGTCCCATTCACAGAGATGTGGGAATGGCTGCAGTCACAGCATGTAAGATGGAAATAAATGAGAAGTATTTAGCTGAAGTGGATTTGATTTATGTTACTTCTTTTTTAACTTGTAGTTCTACATTGGAAGATTATTGTGATATTGGAATATAAAAATACATTTATATTCTATTATTTTCTCAAAATAAGCGTCACACTCGTGGAAGCCGGTGTAGCCGCCGAAACGCCTGCATTTATGGAGACTTTCAGCCCCAGGTAGGCCAGTTATGGATCTTGGGATCCACATTATGTCAGCAGCTGTTCTCCACCGTGAACTGTGTTCAAACAAACACGCTCACGCCTCACAGACGACAGCTTACAGTCCTGTAGAGATAAAGTGACTTCGTACAGCCCCGTCTTCAGTCTTGTGGAGATGATCTCGACGCTTTGGTGGATGTTACTAGCTCCTGTGCAGTATTTTGTAAAGACATGATTATACCCCGTAAGCACGTTAAAATTTACGCTAACAATAAGCCATGGGTCACTAAAAGTGTCAAATCCTGTTTAAGGAAAAAGAGACAGGCCTTTAAAGAGGGGCTGTTACCGATTTTCAGACAGCTACCAAGGAAATGAACATCGAGATCTTGAAAGCAAAACAGACAAAAACCTTCTTGAAAGCAAATTTGCTGCAAAAACTTTTGGGTCTGCCTGGACTTGTATGAAAACCATAGCAGGGTTTCAAAATCCCCAGAGCAGCAGTCAGGTCATTTTAGATGTTTTAATTCAGACAGAGATTTTCAAATGCTTTAAACATGTTTTATGCTCGTTTTAGTTCTTCTGATTTCAGCGAGGATATTTGGGAACTGAAACAGAAACTGAGAGATACTCAGCACTTTATCATTGAACTCAGCGATGTTAAAAAGGCCTTTCATACAGTCAATGTGAACAAGAGCCAGGTCCTGATAATATTAGTGGCCGCCTAATTAAATCTTGTGCTGATGAACTCAGGCCTATATTTCAGGTTATTTTTAACAAATCCTTGCAAACACAACATGTGCCCTCTCTTTGCAAAGAAGCAGTCGTGGTTCCTGTCCCTAAATCTAAACGACTTCAGGCCTGTTGCCTCACTTCAGTTGTCATGAAAGTCTTTGAAAAAATCATCAGAAATGTGATTATGAAGAGACTGAAGGTCAGCTGGATCCAATGCAGTTTGCATACAGGCCCAACAGAGGAGTGAGGACGCACTTTTGACTTTAATAAATCTGATTCTTAAACATGTAGAGAGTAAAGGGACTTTTGCAAGACTTATTTTCATTGATTTTTCTTCGGCTTTTAATACAATACAGCCCCATATTTTAATTAAAAGACTTTTAGAACAGTTTGAAATCAGGAAAAACCTGCTGGGCTGGATTTTAGATTTTCTAACTGACAGGTCACAAAGAGTGAGAATAAATGGGGTTCTGTCTGACCCAGTGTTCTCCTCCACAGGTTCTCCTCAAGGCTGCGTCCTATCGCCCTTATTATTCACTCTCTATACAAACATGTGTCAGGGCAGGCATGAAAACAGGGTCATTATTAAATATGCAGATGACTCTGTTATTGTCAGCTTACTGAAAGAGGGTGAAACTAACCACGGCCCAGTCATTGATGACTTTGTTCAGTGGTGGGAGGAGTCTTATCTCCAGCTGAACATATCTAAAACAAAAGACATGGTTGTTGATTTTAGGAAACAACAAAATGGGCACGGAGTCACTTTAATTAAAGGTCAGAAAATAGAGCAAGTACAATCATATAAATATCTTGGGACCATAATCAATGAAAAACTGAACTTTGATCAAAATTGCAAATCAGTTTGTAAAAAGGGTCACCAGCACCTTTATTGCCTTAGGAAACTTGTTCATTTCCACATTGACCAAAAAATGTTAACTTTGTTTTCTCGTTCTTTTATTGAGTCTGTTTTATCCTTTTGTTTGGTGGCATGGTTCGGTCAGACCTCTGTCACAGAGAAAAACTCTCTGAATCAGATAGTGAGATGGTCCAGTCGTCTGATAGGTGAGCCACAGTCTTGTTTAGCCTCCCTGTACTCTGAGCAGGTACAGAGGATGGCTTTATCAATCCTTAAAAATGGTTCCCATCCTCTAAGGGGTGAATTTCAGCTTCTTCCCTCAGGACGGAGGTTTCTATTTCTGAGATGCAGGACAAAGCGTTATAAAAATAGCTTTGTACCTGTTGCTGTCACTGAATTAAATAAGAAATGTTTTTGATTCGAAATATTAAAGTATGTGTCACAGTGAGTTTTATATATTTACTAGGTATGTGTGTTTTTAAAGGGATGTCAAATGCTGCCATTTGTCTGTAAAGCAAATTTACCTTGCCTTTGGGTATAAATAAAGTTACCTTACCTGCAGACGCTGTGCGCAGAGGTTCAGGAGCAGAAGTCCCGTTGTAAACATATCACGGCAGACCCGACGATGTTTGCATGAACGCGCTTTTTTTAAAAGTCAGGTCAAGGCTCCAAAAGCCCAAAGGCGATATAACAGTTTGTGTTTGCTACATGGATCATTGTAGTTCAGCTTTCCTTTGTTATATTTCTTTAAGAGCTCAAAATGTGTTCATTACATAAATCAAATGTAATTTTCTCTGTAGCACTTCATGGATTTCATAAGCAACACACTGTAGTTGTTCACACAAAGCATAAAGGTAAAAACAATATACACAGTGTTATCTTCATTTTAGATGTCACAAAGTATTTGCGGCTCCCAGTGTTTTCCCGAACCCTGACCCTTTGCGTGGAAACCGGGTCCAAAAGGCTCTTTGGGTGTTAAAGGTTTCTGACCCCTGCACTAGGCCCAACTGACACATATATTTGATTCCAAATACAAAAAATAATGTGTAACCTGCTGGAAGAATGTAGGAGGTTGAGACAGGATCTCAACACTTGGTGTCTGCAACAAAAGACAACAATATGTGGGCCGATCGTGGCTCAAGAGTTGGCAGCTCGTCTTGTAATCGGAAGGTTGCCGGTTCGAGCCCCGGCTCGGACAGTCTCGGTCGTTGTGTCCTTGGGCGAGACACTTCACCCGTTGCCTACTGGTGGTGGTCAGAGGGCCCGGTGGCGCCAGTGTCCGGCAGCCTCGCCTCTGTCGGTGCGCCCCAGGGTGGCTGTGGCTACAAGCTTGCCATCACCAGTGTGTGAATGGGTGGATGACTGGATGTGTAAAGCACTTTGGGGTCCTTAGGGACGAGTAAAGCGCTCTACAAATACAGGCCATGTAATGGCAGAAACATTCTCTAGTGTAAATCCTGACTAGTTCATTAACTACAGATCAGTTTCAGTGAACATTATTCACAGAGGGATCTGAGTTCCTTATACCAGACTCTACAGAAACTGTAACACTGTGCAGCTCTGCGACCCAACAATATGACAACAATGTAACACACACTAGAATCATCAAATAAAGCCCCACTAACCACTAGAACTAGAACTAACTAACCAGCACTGGACACTTGCATATTAGAGATTTCTACCACCATAGGAGGCGAGATATCATCCTTGAACCAGAGCATCCAGCCCTCAATTTCGGACATAAAAAGCGACGTGGCCAGGCATGATAACACTTTGACTGAACTGCAGGACTGTGCCTCGAACCACTCTGACACCATCGCCACTCTCCAGGCCACTGTGGAGCGTTTGTCTACGGAGGTAAAGAAGTTAGATGAGAGATGTGGAGCTCTTGAGGCACTCCAGGAGGAATAATTTAAGAACTGCAGGAATACCAGAAGGCACAGAGGGACCCAAGATGACTGAGTTGGTTCACACCTGTTGGCGGAGGCGCTATCTCTCGAGGAGAAGCCACTCATCGATCGAGCACATAGAGTGAATCGCCAGCGTCCCAAACAAAGTCATCTTCCTCGGCCCATCATCTTGAGATTGCACTACTACCACATTGGTGAGGAGATTCTGCTGAAAGCTGCAGAGAACAAGAACCTGATGTATAAGGGTTTTTAAAATAAACATCCTCCCAGATTTCCCTCCCTCTGTTGGAAACGCAGAGCCGCATTTGCAAATATGAGAGGAAGACTACGTGGGATGACCGGCGTCAGGTACAGACTGCTATACCCTGCAAAGCTGTTAGTGACCCATGGTGATGTGAGGAAAAGCTTTAGCGATCCCAAAGAGACCGTAGACTACGCGGAGAAGCACCTCTCCCACCCACCTTCAAATGTATTAAAAGCAAGGATATATCTATATGTGTAACGCTGACACAGCACTGTGTTTCTTCTTTTCCCTTTATATTCCATGTAAAGGTGAATATGGAGCGTTTATGGAGCTCGTTTATTGACCAGCTGTCAGTTAGAAGGTAAGAGTTACTAGGTTAACAGAGGTTAGCAGTAACAGTACGGGGAAGTATATTGTGTTGTTCTTTTGTTGGTTTTTATTTTATCCTACTTTACTTTGTTATTTTGATTTTACCTGTTGTGAGTGCTTCCCGTAATTCTCCTTTTTCTTGCGCCGCTGCGGCCAGAGTTCACAACATTACATATTTTTGTATCTATAAACAGGAAGCTGACACTCTCCAGACTTTATCAAAGGTGTGAGCGTCACAGCAGAGGCCTTTGTGTCAACGTAGCTGAAGACAAAACACAGAAACACATGAAGGAGATTTTCCTGGCCTGGATTTTATACAAATATTCTGCAGTACATCAAAAATAAAAGAAAACCATTAGTCAACATATGAACATCACCTCTGAAGTTACAGAGCTTTGATTGGAGACACAGCTGAGCGTTTTGCATTTTGCATAATTAATTACATAATTAATTATGTAACCATAATTAAATGGTTACATCATCTTTAAAGTCCCCAGAGATCAGGAAAAGGGCCTGAGGGTGCTGTGTTTGGAGTCTGCTGGTTACAGTGTGCAGGACCTCACAGGCTGCTGCAGCGTTAGCAGAGGGCGGGACATACACAGCTATCATAATCACGTGTGTAAACTCTCGTGGTAGATAGTACGGTCTCATGCTAACCGCTAGCAGCTCAATGTCCTTACAGCATAGCGTCTCTTTGATAGAGAAATGCCCAGAGTTACACCATCTATCGTTCACAAACACAGCCAGACCCCCTCCTCCCTTCTTACCACTCTCCGCTGTTCTGTCATAAGAGGCTCAGCAGCTAAAGCAGCACACCTGGGTCTCCCAGCCTATTAAAAGCAGCCCTTTGCTTCACCTGCTTCACTAAACATTATTATTTTAAGCAGAGTGGTGTGATTTATGTAGGCATTGCTGTGTGACAGGATGACTTTTCTTGCACACCCACCAAATGAGGGCGCACATGCTTCCACGCCCACTGGTGACTGCACACATCCTTTCAAGGAAGCATTTCATTCATCCCTAACAAATGGAACAAAACACTGTGCAGCGTGTTCAGGTTTGAACGTGGCCCTGGCCTCTCTCTGCATCCACCTGGCACATGCAACACACATCCACTCCCTGCTGAACTGCTTGTATTTGATGTGTTGAAGTTTTGGTAAAGTTTGAATAAATTCCACTTTATTTATAGGAACATTTCATCTGTGGACTCCTGCTTCCCCTCTCCTTGAGCCAGTTTGTGACGGGAACATGACATAAGAAAAGTAATTTATCCCTTTTTGATTCTGTGTATCTGGCGCTCATCCAGTGAGTTCACACTTGGCAGAAACAGACTGAATTTGTCTGGAGAACTTTGGCTTCAGCCAAGTTAGATAAACACACTGTGTCTCTGTCAAAACAGCAGTGTAGTTGTGGCACCCCTGTGAGGGAATGACCACATGAATATTATTTTGTGTAAAACACTCATGTAACGGGACATTTTTCATTGCTATATGTATTTATTTTCAGTTTCTTTAAGAGGATAGAAAATCCATGTAACAGGGATTCATTTTATGTTAGAAAGCAGTGAGGGCGGAACTTTGGTGCTTGCTCCGGGGTTTCGGGGAGCAGTAAGTGGAGCCCACCTTCCGCTGCTTCCTCAGACACGTTCTGGAGGAAAGCAGAGACGCATCGTGTCTTCCTTACTCTGCTCTTCACCTGCTTTTACAGGTCGGTACACGGTGCTCGCACCGAAAATGTTGTTTATTGTCACCATGGTTACCCACGTTAATGTGAATGGGAGAGTTAAGGCGGTCCGCCAAAGTTATTTATATGTAAACACGGGAGAAAACCAGAGGAGTGTCCCGCGCGACCGCACCGCGAGCCCGCTCGTTAGGTGGAGCGCTCGTGAAGCAGAGTCAGTGCGCTCCTATGCTCTGTGCAAACGTGTTGTAATGCTCCAATCAAATCAGTTCTGTGAGATGTGAATGTTAATAGTTCTGTTAAAGTGACTGAGTAGATTAGCTAGTGTAACACAAGCACTCTGAGCAACTCTGTGTAGCTAACAGAGGCATTCATGGGTTGATTCAACAAGCTGTGTTTCATGATGCACTAAATAGTGATTTTGCCAGTAAATTACTGGAGGGAACAAATGTAATGTATTTACCAATGCTGTTATTGAATAGAACTGTTTAGCCAGTAAGACACTGCAGAAGACAATGTGATGTGTTTATTGATATGATAAAAGGATGTAGCTGTTATGGAAAGAAGTGTGAACTTGAGAAACTGAACCAGTTAAAAAGAGTATATTTCACTGATGTTGTGAAATAAGTAAATGTAATTGATGTGAATGAGGAACCAGCTGAACAGTATATTGAAAGCTCATGTTTAGTGTTTTATAGCATTTATTTGTGTGAAATAAATCAGACTCAGACACGTTCTGGAGGAAAGCAGAGACGCATCGTGTCTTCCTTACTCTGCTCTTCACCTGCTTTTACAGGTAACATATTTGTCATCGAGGTCTTCATCCTTGGGACCCGTAACATAGTAACTTCTTCATTGTTATACTTCTATAGTTTTCCCATTTTGTGAGCTGTGGATGTGGAAAGTGTCTCAGTGACACATCCACATGAAAACGGCGTTACCTTCGTTCATTTGCACGTCAAATGAACGAGCTGTTTGGACTTTAACGTCACAGCTGATGCTTCGATACTCGAACTCAAGAGTTCAGCTTCCACTCAGAGGTACAAGTACACACAGCAAAGATAAACGTGTACACAAGGTTGAACCCACAAGTGCACAGCTCCAACCAGAGATGGGCAGTAATCTGATTACTTTTTTCAAGAAATGAGTAAAGTGAGGGATTACTATTGCAAAAAAGGTAATTAGATTACTGTTACTTTCCCGTAAGCACGCTGCGTTACTGCGTTACTAAAACCGCAGCTGTGTGCAGATGAACAATGGATAATCTATCGAGTGTGGAGAGAGTGTGAGCGTGCAGCGTTTAAAGCGTGGAAGCACTGACCTTACTTTGAGTTTGACTCTGTAAAAAGTGACAAAAACATTAGCATCCGCTGTTCACTGCGTGGGAAGACAACATGCTCACTCACTATGTGTTAATGGGCATGCTTATTTATAACTTTGATAAAATGTCATAAAAATAATTCCATGCCAGCTCACCATTGGTGATCAGGTAGTTTCTGTTCCAGTTCCAGTCCCATAAATCATGAAGCTTGCTGCCAGAAAAGCTTCAAATCTCCTTTGAAAGCTGTTTGTGGTCTTGATTGTGGGAGCTTCAGTTGTCTGACTCCAGCTGCCACACAGTGCTCACTACGGTGGCTGGGAAGTGCAAAGCGCAACAAATTAAAAAACGGCAACAAATTTAAAATCCGCAACAAATTAAAAATCCACAACAAATTAAAAAACCGCAACAAATTAAAAATCCACAACAAATTAAAAAACCGCAACAAATTAAAAAACCGCAACAAATTAAAAATCCACAACAAATTAAAAAAACAGCAACAAATTAAAAATCCACAACAAATTAAAAAACAGCAACAAATTAAAAATCCACAACAAATTAAAAAACAGCAACAAATTAAAAATCCGCAACAAATTAAAAAACCGCAACAAATTAAAAAACCGCAACAAATTAAAAATCCACAACAAATTAAAAAACAGCAACAAATTAAAAATCCGCAACAAATTAAAAATCCACAACAAATTAAAAATCCACAACAAATTAAAAATCCACAACAAATTAAAAATCCACAACAAATTAAAAAACCGCAACAAATCAAAAATCCACAACAAATTAAAAAACCGCAACAAATCAAAAATCCACAACAAATTAAAAAACCGCAACAAATCAAAAATCCACAACAAATTAAAAATCCTTGACGGAAAGGGATTGTCTGAAATACCGGAAGTGGCACAACGATTAGGCTTACTCCATATTTGTAGCTCAGAAAAGTGATTCGGGATGTCAACAAACGTTGAGAAACTCACGCCTCACAGCGCTTCCTTATCACCCTGACGGTGCTTGCTGCACTACATAGAGAACCGGAAAATGTTTTGCCCGTTTTGTGGCGTTAGCTTCAGCCTCTTCACCCCTTTTTGTGCTTCCTGTGGACGGTCTCTGGAGCTTTTGCGGGACACAGACCAGGCTGAAGGATCAAACTCCCCGGGGACATCAAAACAAACGGAAAATTCTGAACAAAGTAATTTTGATATATTACTCACTTTTTGTTCTCTTCAGACAGTCTATGCTATTTCAGTTAAATAGCACGTTTATTTACCATTTTGGCTCCGGTTTCTGTTTCTGTTTCCTTATACTGTATTCTCGTCTACGTTTAGTAATGGAGAGTGCTAACCCCGTTTTGATGTCAAACGTTTTTCATTCAACCAGAACAAACATGTCCGTCATACAAGCAGTTCATGGAGTACAAAAAATCAAAATCCAAAGAGCGTCAGGCCTTCAGCTGTGGAGCAAAATTAAAACTCAAGTTACAGAGTAAACCTGTCAAGGTAAGCCATCACAGGTAACTTTATAAACGAGGATTTGGCAATTATTCTTAAAGTGATCTGGCTTTTATTATTTGTTTGTAGATCAATATCGGATTTATGGTGTCACAACAAACCGACTTAAAACCGCTAAGAGGGAAAACACTGCCCTTATTTATTACCCCCGAAATTACAGCCCCTGACCTCCTGAAGCAGGCTGTAGAAAAAATGAGAACATTCAACAAGGACTTGGTGGAGGGACCATATGTCCTTTTGTATCCTGACTGCACAGAGGTGATAAATGTGCCTGGGACAGAAAGGCCATTCCGATTGGCAGACTACAAAGAGGAAATAGGAAAGAACTACAACAGGATTTCTCTATTCATTTGCCCAGAGAGCCACTTCAAACGAGGTTTGTTAATTTTATATTTTGATGTGTTTACATATACAACAACTAATAATGTGTCTACTTTCTCAGCTCTGATTGCAGAGGATGGTACCTCAGACTCGGACCCTGAGATTGTGATTACATCAAGAAGCACAGCTGAGTTCAACCAGGCAGACACATTGGTGTGTACTTTTTTTCCCTCTCCACCATGCCAGAGGCCTGTGAGTGGCCCTGGCAGAGGTGCATGTCCTCTGAGTGCTCTATTTTTTTTCTCTATAATGATCATAATTCTGTAACATCCATGGGTCTATTATTTTCATTGTGTGATTATATGTTCTTTAAAAAAGTATTTTTTTTAAGTATTGATGGACTATCTAAATGCGATACGAAGTTGGTGAAAGCTTTGAAAAGTGCATGTTTTTCATCTTAGGTTTTCAAACCACAAGACCAGAGTACCCCTAATGGTAAACATGCAGAGAAGGAGTAAGTTATTTAAGAGCTTGTTCTGCTATATATTAGAGTTGGGCAATACAATATATGTCTTTGTTTTATTTCAGGGAATATTGATCACGATATAAACCGCTAGATTTGTACATATTGAATGTGCCGTTGCTCATGGTAAATGGTAAATGGCCTGTATTTGTAAAGCGCTTTATTAGTCCCTAAGGACAAAGCGCTTTACACATCCAGTCATCCACCCATTCACACACACATTCACACACTGGTGATGGCAGCTACATTGTAGCCACAGCCACCGTGGGGCGCACTGACAGAGGCGAGGCTGCCGAACACTGGCGCCACCAGTAGGCAATGGGTGAAGTGTCTAGCCCAAGGGCACAACGACCAAGACTGTCCGATCCGGGGCTCGAACCGGCAACCTTCCGATTACAAGGTGAACTTAAAATTTCACATAAGTAAGATGTGAAATCCTCAGAAGCTTGTTTTGATTTAAATATTTATTTCCTGTCATAAGTTCAGACAGACGGATGTATTAACATATTACATCCGTTTCAGATAACTAAAAAAAGGTACATGTTAAAAACTAAATCAAAAGTCAGGGATAAAGATTTCCAGTTTCAAAAGACAACAAACACCAGATCACTCAATTGCTTGGTCAATTACATTTAAAAACAAAAAAGAATGATTCTAAACATAAATCTTAGTTTACAGTAAGTTTTACAGGAGAACAGACATAAAATTGACAAAGTCTTTGTCAATATCAAATGAATAAGCTAAGAAATAAAAGCAAATTCTCCTAATCTCTCCTTGTATATTTATTTTAATGGTTGGTTTAGATGTAAATGGTGCCCAAACATCTCCACGGGTGGCGCTGCTACTTCACTGTGCTGCAGGTAACAAGTCACCCTAACTGGACATGATGCTGTTCCCAGAGCGATTGGTTGCTGCGCTACTTGATAAGGATTGACTATTCTTATGTCAATGAAAAAAAAGAGTGATTAGAGGAATAAGCAGCATATAAAATGGATGGATGGATAGCTCTATTGCAATAGTCTCATATTTCCTTTGAGAGAAAAGTATACTGCAATACATATTGTTATTTTATTGCCCCACCCTAATATAAATATTTATTGGTTTCATAGCCTTTTTATAATGTTGGTATCATAAATAATATTGAACTGTATGAGCTTCTTATCTGGACATTTTAATTCCAATACTCTTATTCTGTTTCAGACATGCTCCAGGACCTTCATCTATCATACAGCCATGTCAGGTATTTGGGCAATTTATGTCAGCATGACGTTTTTTGCTATTGCTGAAATAGTACAAAGCTATGTATGTTTATATACAGTATGCAATTTTTGTTCTTTTTTTTCCAGATTGTAATATCTGATACAGAGGATCTTGATCACCAAAACGAAACGAATCCAGTCATGAGTCCCTATAGGTAAATAAAATTGTGTCTTATATGTAATTTTAAATCTGTAACTACAGTACACGTTTGGGTTTGTGAAATGGGTAAAGATAATTAAAGGGTGAATAGAAGTTATTCTAATGTTGGAATTATAATTTCTCAACAGTAAATATGCAGACCTGTGTGCCCCCTGCATTGAGGACGAGGATGAAGAGCTGGTTGAAGTTGCTTCACCGATTGATGACAGAGCACTGTAAAATATCAAATACTACTTCAAATAACAATGCTAAATTGTATAGTCTTGCATTCGGTCTTTCATTTTTGTGATTACAGGGAAGACGTTAACATTAATCTACCTGACATCATTGCAAACTTATCCAGTGCTATTCATCATGGAAGTGTCAGCAGATTCAACATCTCAAGAGCAAATGTCTGGGATGGAGCAGTCAGGGGTTTCAGGCGGTTGTCATACTCTGAAACCAATGACATGCTGGTTAAATTTACTGATGATTCTGGCATTCTAGAAGAAGGACTTGATGCAGGTGGCCCAAAACGAGAGTTTTTGAGTCTGCTAATGAAACACATGAAAGATCGTCCCATTTTTGATGGACCCGAAGGACGTCGATTCCTCGTCTACAATGCAAAGGGTATGCGATGATCAGATGTTTGATAAACTTAATTTAAAGACTTTTTTGGACTTTTAAATCAATTTGTTTTTAATTATTATCAGAAGCAACTCATAATAATTTCTTGGATTATTTCAAAACAGCATTAGTCTGTCTATCTGATCGATCTAACTGACATCGATCGGATCTGATCGATCGGTAGAGAGAGGTGTGTGTGTGAGAGAGTTTATCATTTACTGTATTCATTCACAGCTGTAAGGGAGGATGAATACTACCTAGCAGGAAAGATGATAGCCGTGTCAGTTGTGCATGGTGGTCCAGGGCTATCATCTTTCCTGTCAGAAGAGCTGGTACATTATCTTGCAGGCCAGACTTCAGTAAAAGCAACAGTTGCCTCAGTCACAGATGACGACATAGGGAAAGCTTTACAAGAGGTGAGGACAGCGCAGGATTTGAATGCAGGATAGAACTACAGCTTCTTCATCTGTATGACATTAAAAAATTCTTTCTTTGTGTAGGGAAAAAACAGGAATGAAAATCAGACACGTAGGCTTACATTGTGTATGTCCATTTTTATGGGTTTTTCAGATCGACAGTGCTGGTTCAGTGGATGTCCTGCGTGACTGTGTCATAAAACACAGTACTATGCTACAGGTGGCTGGTTGTCTAAGGCATGTTTCCACAGTTGAGGAAAAGAAAGACATTGTGTCTGACTATCTCCGGTGGTATATAATTGCTCGAAACTCATCTGTAATTGACAGGTGAGACAGGTGAATTATTGTTATGACAGTGTTGTTCATAATTTCCGACTGAAATATTTTACATTCTCCAAGGTTTCCAAAGTTCACAGTTTGTCCATAGTTTGTGCATGTACTATGAACTGGTAAATGACACAAAGTTCTCCTCATTCTTTAGATTTAAAGAGGGTCTTTCAGCACTTAATTTCCTGAGTGCACTCCAGCAACACCCTACTTTGCTTTCCCCGGTCCTGTGTCACATGGAAAAGAAACTCACAGCCCTTGAACTTGAGAGACTTTTCAAACCTGACTTCAGCCCATCTGGAAGTAACAGGAGACGTCTGGAAAGTCAAACTGTGGGCTACTGGTCAGACTATCTGCTGGATTGTGAAGGTTTATACCAGTATTTCTTTTAGTACTCATTACAAGACAATGTGTTGAATTCACATATACATATATAATTTTTTTTTAAATTTTTTGCAGAATCACAAACTGCTGTGTCGTTGGGCGATGTTCTGATGTTTGCAACTGGGCTAACATCACTGCCACCTTCTGGATTAGATCCACTACCAAGCCTACAGTTCCTGGATGACTCTTTATTCCCGATGGCAAATACATGCTTAAACTTATTGAAACTACCAATGATAACTTCATATTCCTTGTTTAAATCCAACATGGATTTTGGAATTCAAAACTCCCCAGGATTTGGATGTTTCTAGAATGTCTGGCCTTGTAGTTCAAACCTGCTGTTGATTTATTCCTCAAGTTTTTAAGTCAAATTTTTTTTTAAATATGTTATGAATAGGAGAAGGTGGGACATACTGGCGGTACAGCACAAATCCATTATAGTTTACCAGGTTTATTGTAGTTTTATTAGATAACCCAGTTACTTACAGCTGCTTCTTCTTGGCATTACATTGTAAATTCTGTAGGTTTTTTGCTACGGGACTTATCCAGAAATCTGTTATGTATTTGAGCATGTTTTTTTTATTCTAAAATGTAGGTACATCTGTTCAAAGGAGATTTAAAATGCAATCGCTAGACTTGATTTGTTCAAAGTTTTGACAGTGCTACTAAAAGTAAAGGCATTTAAAGGTGTACTGTGTTCTACTCTTAAAAGTTGTAATAAACACACAATACAGTGCAAGATGTGATTTTGATTTGATTTATTATTTATATAAATGTTCAGGACTGTATCTCAACTTCCATCAGCTAAACAAGGACCAGAATTATCAAGACATTCAGTAAGAATATGCTTTTACAAACACAAACTTAAACTTTTGGCGTCTTCAGCCAACTCATGTAGCCTAGTTCAAAAAAGCAGCATATGCTATAGGTTTTGGTGAAAACAACAAAAAGCCAGGTTTTTGTTTTTTTTAGAAATTTGCAATTTCTATTAACTTCATGTAAAGTTCAGTGGCAGACTCCCAGCAGACGGGCTTTTGAAAATGATTTTGCTCCATTACAAAATTCAGATACTCCTGTATGTTTGAGTCCCCACATACAACTACTGACAGCCTAGACTCAGGAAAAGCGTCCAGTTCAGATTGTTGAATCAGGAATCCACAGTCTCTGGAGCCGTATCTGTGATCAATGGAAGACAATTGCATTAATATAGGTTTACACATAAAGTAATTATTTGATCATTATTATCCGTTACCTGTGGGGTAGGTAGTACAGTTCATTTGGCACACCTCCTGGACATGAAACTGTTCTTGAGGGACGAATCCGATGAGTGTTCCACAGCTTCACACATTCATCAAGATCCTTCTGAACAATGACAGTGAAGCAAAATCTCAAAAGGCACTGATGCTCGTGACTTCCATTGAAGTGTCCAGCATCTCGAAGATCCGCAAACAGCTCCAACCAAAACTGAGCCCTAAAAAAATTGTTTAGAGATAGTTTAGTTTGTTTACATGGCATCGTTTCACAACACGTCATCGCATGGCACTTTACAGTTCATTTTAACTGAATCATATATAGACTCCAGTCAGTTTAAATGTTTTCTATCGAAAGGGATTGCATACAGGCAAAACTCTAAAACATTTCAGTAATGTGCAAAAGTTAATTTATTTTAGGAATTCTAATTAAATGTGAAATTAGCGATACTGAGTCATTACATACAAAGTGAGGTATTTCAAGTATTTCTTACAATGTTAATGATTAAGACGTAGAACTTATGAAAAACCCAAATTCAATGTCTCTAACAATTTGTATGTTCTATTTGTTTGGGTCCTTTTTGCATAAATTACTGCCTCCATGCAGCGTGGTATGGATGCTATCAGTCTGTGGATCTGTTGAGGTGTTATGGAAGACCAGGATGCTTCAGTAGCAGCCTTGAGGTCTTAGCCACTACACTATGTTACACCCCTTTCATCCACACTTACATTAGACAAAACTTTCTATTAATGTGCTTTGATAGTCTCTGTGAACATTCAAATTCTTTTAAGGTGTTCTTTATGGAGGGTGTCAATTATGTTTTTTTTCCCACAGCTGTCAGGACAGCAGTCATGTCCATTCTGTGAGTCCTCCTGAATTAGAAAGACCATTTAGAGGCTCAGGAACCCTTTGCAGATGATTTGAATTAATTAGCTCATAGTAGAGTGGCACTTTAAGTCTAAAATATTTAACCTTTTCACAATATTATGGTTTTGAAGTTGGGTTTTTCTTAAGTTCCAAAGCATAATCATCATAATTACTAAATGGGCTAAAAATGTATAGTTTGGCATACAATGAGTATTTAATATCGGTTTTACTTTTTAAGTTGAATTACTGAAATAATAATAATAATAATAATAACAATAACAACAGTAATAATAATAATGGATTGCATTTATATAGCGCTTTTCGAGGCCCTCAAAGCGCTTTACAATTCCACTGTTCATTCACTCTCACATTCACACACTGGTGGAGGCAGCTACAGTTGTAGCCACAGCTGCCCTGGGGCAGACTGACAATAAATCAACTTTTGCACGACATTCAAATTTGTTACGCCTTTAAATATCAGGCAAAATTAAATGTTATATTTACCTTCCTTTTCGATATATGGACCACCAGGACTCAATTCGCTGGTTATTCGTTGATGAACCAAACATGTGACTGGACTCTCCGCTGAAGTGGTCATCATGATGGTGACGTAGTGCGCACTGAACTGCAGCCATAATGCCGTTTTCTGTCCCACAGTCAGTTCTCAGTCTCATCGGTACAACACCAAGGCTCCCAACACATGACAAGTAATAGTAAGCTATAACCACTGGATTATTATTGGTTGGTCCACATTCTAGCCACAAAACCTTGCGTGAAAATCCATCAATGCACCCTGAAATGGCCAAACCGAATGGTTTGAGCTTGTCATAACCATCAGCATGCCACATGTAGTTGGGTCCCAGCGAATGATAGGTTCTCCTAATGAATCTTCTGCGTGTTCTCATCTGGCATCCATGAGGATTAAGCTCCCGGAGTATTTTCATCACATCATCCCTCTTCACTTTAAGATGATGCTTTTGTTTAAGTACCTGCCACATTGTTCGATACCCAAACAATCGCCCAGGTCCTTGAAGCTCCGCTCTGATTGCGTTAATGATCGTTGTTCTGGAGTGAAAATATTTTCTTCGGTAAAGTCCAGCATTATTAAGTTTACTTTTAAGACTCCTTAAACTTATCTTTACACCATGCAAACTTAACATCATGTCCATGATAACACTATATGAGTGACCTTCGTTGAAATATTTAATGCAGTACTGTAGGGTGTCTGATCCTTCAGCCTGGTCTGTGTCCCGCAAAAGCTCCAGAGACCGTCCACAGGAAGCACAAAAAGGGGTGAAGAGGCTGAAGCTAACGCCACAAAACGGGCAAAACATTTTCCGGTTCTCTATGTAGTGCAGCAAGCACCGTCAGGGTGATAAGGAAGCGCTGTGAGGCGTGAGTTTCTCAACGTTTGTTGACATCCCGAATCACTTTTCTGAGCTACAAATATGGAGTAAGCCTAATCGTTGTGCCACTTCCGGTATTTCAGACAATCCCTTTCCGTCAAGGATTTTTAATTTGTTGTGGATTTTTAATTTGTTGCGGTTTTTTAATTTGTTGTGGATTTTTGATTTGTTGCGGTTTTTTAATTTGTTGTGGATTTTTAATTTGTTGCGGTTTTTTAATTTGTTGTGGATTTTTAATTTGTTGCGGTTTTTTAATTTGTTGTGGATTTTTAATTTGTTGCGGTTTTTTAATTTGTTGTGGATTTTTAATTTGTTGCGGTTTTTTAATTTGTTGTGGATTTTTAATTTGTTGCGGTTTTTTAATTTGTTGTGGATTTTTAATTTGTTGTGGATTTTTAATTTGTTGCGGTTTTTAAATTTGTTGTGGATTTTTAATTTGTTGCGGTTTTTTAATTTGTTGCGTTTTTTTAATTTGTTGTGGATTTTTAATTTGTTGCGGTTTTTTAATTTGTTGCTGTTTTTTAATTTGTTGCGCTTTGCACTTCCCAGCCACCGTAGCTCACTGATATCATTTGCAAAAACCCCAGTGTGACAATATTTATCAGTGAAGCAGAAATCAGGAAGTGACGACTTTTCTTTGAACATTTGCTAAGGCTAAGCTGTGCTTTCTACCACAGTTGGGAATTTCCTGGTTTACAACAAATTATTGTGTCAACACCGCATAAGATTTCAAACTACAGGAAAATCACTGGAGTTATAAGAGGCAGACAACGACACACACACCACATGCATGCTGTTGCTATTTATTGTGGATTAACCTGTCAAGGGCAAGAACAAAAGAATTCTGCCTCAAATACAGGAAATCATAGCTTTCCTGTATTTCCTCCATTGTTGGCATGCTGGTTAGTGCTGTTGCTCCACAGTAAGAAGGTCCTGGGCTAAATTATCCATGAATGTAAACGGCTGTGTGTTTCTATCTGATAGACTGGTGAGCTGTCCAGGGTGTACCCTGCCTGGTAACCTATCACTTCAGGGTTATTTCCCAGCCCTGCTGCAACCAGGATAGAGATAGGAGGATGGTAGTTGTTGTAGACCCATTCAATTTCAATTGAAGGATTAAAATGTTCCAGGAGCTCAACTTACTCCATCTGAACACGTTTCAATCGTGTTTTATGAACACAACATGCAGGTTTACTGAATATGAAAAGGTTGTGTTGATTTAACTCAGTTGTTTAAGTTTCTGCCAAAGCAAAACCTTTGTGTGCAACCAGTGTCCACTATTGAATCAAGTAAATCCAACATGTTTTTGTCAGTGCAAAAGGAGTTACGGTGCCTGTATTCCTGCACAATATAGCCCCGGGAGGGAGGAAAACTTTCTGGTGAAGTTTTGGTTGATTTTTGGGTTTTGCTTGACACTAGGTTGATTTTATCAGTGAGGTTTGGATTGTTTTCTTTCTCTAAGAGAGAGAAAGATGGATGATCCACCGGTGGTTATATTTTTGTATTTTGTGAGTTCCCGATTTAACAAATCAGCTCTTTAATCCAGACCTGAGAGGTTGAACTTTAAAGTGCTATAAAATATTCTTACTGGAAACAGTGGCAAAGTGTTTTTCTCCATGATTATAATGGGCTTGGGAGAAATTCACTTATATGTGACATTGATCACATGAGAAGTCCTGAGCCTAAAAGGATTGCAGCGAGTCAATCCAGTCCAAAAACAAGGAGCTGTTTTCCTTTAAAATGATGACGTCATCTTGCTGGTGATGGAGGCTCGAATAGGCTGCGCGTGAGACTCCATTATCAGCAATATCTGGTATGAATGTGTGTGGATGTATGCATGTGACTGGACTGTGACGGACTGACGACTAAAAGTTTAACTGACTTGATACTGAGACAAAAACGGTGCCGACTTTAGGATTAGTGAATGTCCACAACAATTCACCCAGCCTGTAGAAGAAGGGTGGAGGTTTTGTCTTGCTTTGTTGTTGCAGGAGCAGAAGGATGACAGAGACTAAAGGGGGAGGCTGTAGCTTCACATGAGTGTGAGCTGCAGACTGAACCCTTTGGTTGCTAATGTTGAGTCACTGATGTTTGCATTAAGAAAATTGTGTTTTATTAGCCATGTTTTAATTAAGGTATCACATTATATTGTTGGGAATGTTAAATGCTAAAGTGAAGAAAAGCTTTGATTTCACTCATGACTGAACATGTTATTATTAACCATAGCAGGCCACTGTAAAGAGTCAATTAACTGTTACAGAGGAAAAAAAGGCCAAAAACTCTGTTAATACCTATGAATAACAGGCAATGATAGACTTGTCACATTCAAAATAGAGATATGTAATAACAAACACGGGTCCCTGTCATTTAGGTTCTCCATTGAAATAGTCAATCATTTAGAAAAGTAGAATATATATATATATGTCTCAACGCTGTTTCTCAATAATATTAAAAACCTAAAAACTATTGTTGTGGAAGATAGAAGTCACTGTGACAGCCCTCTGACTGTGGAGGACGTTTGTAATCCTATTTCTGCACTTAAGGCCAACAAATCTCCCGGCACAGATGGTTTAACTGCAGAGTTTTATGAATCATTTTCTAATCTCCTGGCTCCGTTCTTACTGCAGCTTTTCATAGGAAGTGTAGAGAATAACATCCTCCCTCCTACTCTTACTCAGGGTCTCATAACACTTATTCCAAAGCCAAACAAAGACTTACTTCTTATTGATAATTGGAGAGCCATCTGTCTGCTCAATGATGACTATGAGATTATGGCTTTAGTACTTGCTAACAGAATGAAAGAGTTCTTGGACACAATTATGGATGAGACACAATCAGGCTTTATGAGAAACAGACACCTTTCTAAGAACATGAGACTGGTTTTAGATCTACTTGATTACTCTGATTTGGTATCTGACTATAGCTTCATTCTCTTCCTGGATTTTTAAAAGGCTTTTGATACAATTGAACATCAATTTATTTTACACTCTTTGGAAAAATTTGGCATTTTTCTGTAAAGCTATCAAAACCTTGTACACGAATGGCAATAGCTCAATTAAAATGATTAAGACTCCACCCCGAGATTTGACCTGTTATACAAGGAATCAGCACAGCTGATAAGGAGCTCATCATCAGCCAGCTAGCTGATGACACCACACTCTTCTTGAAGAATGCAAATCAAATCCGTCCAGCCCTTAGTGTTATTAGTGATTTCTCTGAGGCATGTTAATACTTTTAGCTATTTTATATCCATAAATGTAAGCAGTGGGAAAAATCTGCTTTTCACAGGAACTTGGTAACAGCAATAAGAGAATACGTAGTTTATTACGGCGGGGAGTCTCTGGCTGGCTGGAGCGGCATCTAATAACCAACTCGCAAAACAAAATAAAAACAACACAACAAACAGATATTATGATACAGACTTATAATCTGCACCAATGTTTTTTCTAAATTCTATAAAGTGAGCGCGAGAGCCCTCGGTGCGCCTGCGCGCTGCTGAAGTCAAAGTAAACTTTATTGTCATCTCCGCTACAGACAGTCCAGCATATAGAGAGAGACGAGACGACGAGGCTGCAGTTACAGCGGTGCAAGTAAACAAACAATAAATATAAGAAGAGTAAGAAAATAAATCTACACTTTAGGACTCGGGGTAAAGGATCAATAACAATTTAATTTATAATTTACAGTTTGATGATTTAAAGTCTCACACAACCCGTCAAAAGGGGCGGGGCCGGCTGCTTCCAAGTAGAGCACATTTCATTTATAATGATGTAAATCCAAGCCCATCATGGATTCACGATCTGAATCCTGGGTTGTGTGAAATCCCAGAAATCAACCTTAGACAAAGTGAATCTGTGAACTAAGGTGTAGGTCTGTTAGGTTAATTGTGCTGATCCTCGGGTTGGGGGATTTGTGTTTGTACTGGAGCGCAAAATTCAAACCAATGGAAGATGGACAACAAAAGTTCAAAGCCATCAGGTGCTCAGTTTATGTATTTATTTTTGGCCTACATCAGTAAGAAATGCCAAATTATATACACAAAGTTACAGGAATCACCACTCCTGTTATTCATGATGATTTCAGTAACATCACATAATAACATGTAACGTTATTATGTGATGTGCGTACTGTTAATGCTGATACTGTGGTGAAATTCTCTGCTTCTTTTGTGTATTCTGCATCTATTACGTCAGATTGTCTTACCCCTCATATGGTTGAGAATTTTGCCAATACCCTGTTAACTACATGTTCCTCCATCCTCGACACTGTGGCACCTATTAAAATGAAGCGCCCCAGAACTTACTCACAATGTTGGTTAAGTGACTCTGTTCGCGCTCTACGACGTGCGTGTCGGCGGGATGAGAGAAGGTGGAGGAAAGATAAACTCCAGGCATCTTACGACATCCTACGTACTAGTCGCTTGAAGTTTCAAACTGCTGCCAAAATGGCTAAAGCAGCTTTTCTTTCAAAAATTATCTCTACCAATGGTAACAATCCTTGAATTTTATTTAAAATTTTTAACTCTGTGGTCAACCCCTGCCCCACTATGCCGCTGCCGTGCTCCACGGTTCTTTGCGAACAATTTTTAAATTATTTTTTAGATAAAGTCTCATCTCTTAAATCTGCTCTTCCTTTAATGACAGGCCCTGCGTTTACCCCTGACTGTTCCTCTTCCTTCTATCAGTTTGAACCCGTTTCACTCCCTACTCTTAAGCGTCTGGTTGAACAACTGAACAATACTAATCTCGTATATGATGTTCTTCCATCTCGTATAGTTAAGGACTGTTTTAGTGCAATTGGACCTAGTATATTGTCCCTTTTGAACTCTTCTTTGCTCTCTGGTTGCGTACCATCAGCCTTTAAACATGCTATAATTCAGCCTGTTCTTAAAAAAAGGAACCTCGATTATAATGATTATGCGAACTATAGGCCGATTTCCAAGCTTCCGTTCTTGGCCAAAATTCTTGAGAAGATAGTGTTGCTTCAACTCCAGGCCTACCTGGATGAGAATAGCATTAATGATAAATTCCAATCGGCCTTCAAACCACATCATAGCACTGAGTCAGCGCTGCTCCGAGTTCTCAATGACCTTCTACTAATGGCTGATAATGGGCGCTCCTCGGTCCTAGTGCTATTGGATTTATCGTCGGCTTTCGATATGGTTGATCATAAAATCCTATTGGCGAGACTTGAGCACGCTGTAGGCATCAAGGGTGTTGCCTTGGATTGGTTTAAATCATACTTGTCCAATCGGCTCTCCTCGGTTCACTTGGCCACTTCCTCTTCCTTCGCTGTACCTGTCTGTTGTGGTGTCCCTCAGGGATCTGTGTTAGGCCCTACTCTGTTCTCATTGTACATGCTTCCATTAAGTGCTATCTTTGAGAAATATCACATCGCTTTTCATTATTATGCCGATGACATTCAGATCTACTTTGAGTTAAATGATGACCTAGCTTTGTCCTTGAATAGTTTTCGAGAGTGCATGTGTGAGGTCAGGCAATGGCTCCTGGCAAATACTCTTATCCTTAATGATAAGAAAACTGAAATTGTGGTCTTTGGCAGTGACGTCCTTCGTGCCAAACTTCGTGATGCTTTTGGTTTTCTCACTAGCTCCTTTTCCGACACTGTTAGGAATTTGGGCGTGTTACTTGACAGCTCATTTAAACTTGATAGACAAGTGTCTGCTGTTGTTAGATCGAGTTTATACCAACTCCGCCTTATTTCTAAGGCCAGGCAGTACATCCCGCATAAAGACCTGGAAAAACTCATCCATGCCTTTGTAACTTCGAGGCTGGATTACTGCAATTCACTCTATTTTGGACTCCACTCTCCCTCCTCCATAGTTTACAGACAGTCCAAAATGCTGCTGCAGGCATTCTAACCAAAACTAAGAAGTTTGCCCACATTACTCCCGTCCTAGCTGATTTGCACTGGTTGCCTGTGAAATACCGTATCCAATTTAAAATTCTGCTGTTTACTTTTAAAATCACTAATAACACAGCACCGAGCTATCTTAAGGTACTCTTAAGCTTATATGTTCCTGCTAGGGCTTTAAGATCATCCTCACAGTTACTGTTGGTGCGGCCTAGATCTCGGCTGAAGTCTAGAGGTGATCGAGCGTTTGCCCTGGCCGCACCAGAGTTGTGGAACAACCTTCCCATTGGCATTCGGACGTCTGACTCTATTCAATCTTTTAAATCACGGCTTAAAACGTATTTGTTTAATCTTGCGTTTTCTACCGGTTAAATGCTGGCCTTGTCTGCAGTGATTTATTTTACTAATTTTCCTATCTTGCTTTTTATTTGCACTGTGTATGTCTTATCCCCATTGTGTGTTGATGGCACAGTTATATTGTGCTATAGCTATGTGCTATAGTTATATTTTTTCTATTGGTGGCTTTTTCCTGTGAACATAATTCTACACTTTTATTTTTATGACTCTGATTATACTTGTGTTAATTTGTTCTATGTTAAGCACTTTGGCATGCCGTTGGTTTTTAAATGTGCTCTATAAATAAAGATTGTTGTTGTTGTTGTCCTGTAAGCACAGTCTGCCTGTGTCTTTTCTCTGCAAATGAACATTTTCAGCCAATATAGGTAATGCATCAACATGGCTGCCGTGGCTAAGTTAGGAATATTTATAATGTCATTTCCAAAACTTGCATATGATCTGCAATTTGTAGCAGATCTACTGACTGTCACAGAGCAGCTGGAGCAGTCTCAAATGGAGGTCAGTCCACTGCTGCCACCTGTGGCCAAGTGCCATAGCTACTGCTGGATGAACTCGTGACACATGTGCACCTGTTTCTATGAACACATTGAGTCTGAGTGGCTGCACTTACACTGGTGCATTCAAACATATTGAAAGATGCCAGCAATGTGGATTGTCAAGACTCAAACTAACCATAATCGATGCCCTGGCTCTCTCTCTCCTGCTCTTCCATCTCTCTCTCCTGCTCTTCCATCTCTCTCTCTCTTGCTCTTCCATCTCTCTCTCTTGCTCTTCCATCTCTCTCTCCTGCTCTTCCATCTCTCTCTCTTGCTCTTCCATCTCTCTCTCCTGCTCTTCCATCTCTCTCTCTCTTGCTCTTCCATCTCTCTCTCCTGCTCTTCCATCTCTCTCTCCTGCTCTTCCATCTCTCTCTCCTGCTCTTCCATCTCTCTCTCTTGCTCTTTTATTTCTCTCTCTTGCTTGCTCTCTCTCTTCCTTTTCCTAAATCCCTCGTTTTGCACAGTCCCTGACGTGCTCTCCGTTGTTTTTTCCCTGCTAATTTTAGCATCACACGGCACAGCTTCTGTATCACGTGGTATAAGGCTCCGCCCTTGTCATTTGTTGAGCAGGAAGAGTGAGCGCTTGTTTTCATGCAGAGTACGTCCCGGATCAAAATGTGAAGTTTTACAAATCACCACTTCTTTAGTGAATATCATTTCAGTCTCAGACAATCTCGTTTCTCTTACAGAGGTTGAATGCACCTTCTGCGGATGGCGGTACCACACAGTGTGCGTGGACTTCCCCTGCACAGAAGGCAACTACAAATGCTGTGAATGCTAAATAAGCAGAAACAAATGATCCCTGTTGTCTTTGCTTGATGATTGGTTTGAGTCTTGACAATCCACATTGCTGGCGTTGCATCTTTCAATGCCAGCAATGGCAGGTATCAGTGCTCAAACCTTTTGTGTTTGTTTCCAACAAGTTGCCCACCTCGGGAAACAAAAATGTGTTCTTTTACTTGTCAGATGAACATATGAGACACTTTGACTCTTCAGTGCAGTGTGGAGCCTAACAAAGATCTGTTTTGTGTCCCAGCTGATCAGCAGGAGGAGGAGAGTCTGACGGAGCAGCAGAGGAACATTTTCAGCTACTTGGACTCAGCTCAGCCACTACAGAGGAAACAATGAGCTCAACACAGAAGG
This sequence comes from Aulonocara stuartgranti, assembly GCF_965226115.1. Classification (NCBI taxonomy): domain Eukaryota; kingdom Metazoa; phylum Chordata; class Actinopteri; order Cichliformes; family Cichlidae; genus Aulonocara; species Aulonocara stuartgranti. The sequence goes on from NC_138941.1 coordinate 8,710,295, forward strand.
TGACAGACAGAGCAGGACCATGTGACCAAAGATATTTATCACCATATACATTTGAACATTTGCCATAACGATGTAGCTGACGATAGAATTGACACCAGACAAAATACTTTACAGCTGCACAACTTTATTAAAAAGCCATCAATGTATTTTCACTGAAACAAGCAGCTGTTGTTTATGTGCATTAAAGTTATATAAAAATGTAACAGTGCAAATGCAAATTCCTCGCTGACAGTTTAACCAAAAGGCGTTTCCAGTGGAAACTGGCCGACACATCCTGAGCATAACCATGTATAATATCCACTAAACTTCAGAAGAGGTTATACAGTCGTGGCCAAAAGGTTTGAGAATTGCATAAATATTGGAACCTGGAGAAGTTGCTGCTTAAGATTTTATAATACAGATTTGTACTTTATTTCAGATTGAACCTTTAAAGGGGCATTTCTGGACTTTTAAACACCAGTATGTTCCTATAGACCAAATATTTAAAGACCAAAAATGTTCTTCTCTCTTCTCTCCCCTTGTTCTCTCTCGTATTTCTGAGAGTGTATCATGTAACACTATAGATCAACTTAGCTCAGAATATATAAAGCATATAAACAGTTACAGCAATATGATGCAACAAACACAGCAGCTACTGATCCAAAATACTCAAAGCTTCATAGAACTGAAACCAACATTTATTTTTAGCTCCATTCTGCTGCTGATACAGACTTTAGGTTTCTGAACATTAAACTTGTTGCTGCCTTTCATAGTGTGTAACTTGAAGGCCCTGAGTACTTTCTCCCACACTGAAAACACTGGGATGATCACATTATTTGAACATTACCTAATAAGACTGATTCAGCACAGACAGTTATGTTAAACTTTCCTAGCAGTCCTTCACAAACAGGGAACAGTCTGTCTATTCTCTCCATCTGTCAGCTGCTGCTGGCTCTTCCTCCTCCTCTTCCTCACACACTGCTGAGTTTGTCCTGGTGGATCATCAGGGCTGCAAAGCCTCACAGATGATGTGCAGCAGTGGCTCCCTCAGTCTGTCCTCACTCTGGACACTTGTAGTCGTCACACATGGAAATCAAATGTGTGATAAGCTGCAGGATTCAAACACAAGTGTAACTTATAAACACATGTTCATACTTTTATTCCACAATCAGAGAGAAAGAAACAGAGAGAGAGTGCAGGACAGACAGACAGGTGACAGTCTCAGGTGTACACACTGCTACACAACAGCAGCAGAGAAGCAGGATTTAGTGTTTGTGTTATTACGAGTGTAAACAAGAAGAGTTCCAGATGGTGCAGTGGACACATGTGTGACTGCTGTGATTAAAGCATCTTTCTTTCAGCTTAACGAGTGAACCGTCAGCTCGTTCAAACACACGTTAAAGTGCGTTTGGCTCGACACCACCGAACAGAGGCAGCAATATAACACAGCTAACATTAACAGTGCAGTGGATCCTGCTTGTGCCGTGATGTTCAGGACTGCAAACCGAGCAGCATCACTGACTTTCAGCTTGTTGTGTTTGTGGATATATGACTGACTTTAATTATCCACAAAATCATCACATTCTCTGTCAGATTAAGGTCGACTATTGAACGGCGTATATTTTAAAGGCTTTAAAACCAAGTTAACGCTGAAAGTACAAACATCACTAATGTCACATAACTCTGCCGACAAGGCATAGCTATGGCTATGAAATGCTCTTTGTGTATCACTTCTTCATTATGAAAGATGTCATTAATGCACTAGTAATGTCTCATCTGGAGTATTGTTCAATCATTTGGTCAGCAGCTAATAAGACAGATCTTAACAGACTTCAGTTAGTCCAGAATAAGGCGTCCAGATTAGTGTGAAGATGTTCATACTATACTAATATTGATAAAATGCATAATAACCTTTCTTGGCTTCCTGTACAGGCTAAAATATTCTATGGCTTACTTGTAGTTCTAAAGAAAGCAATTCTGTTAAACACACCACATTTATTCTGCTCAGCTGCAGTATCCAGATGAAATACATCATCATATTACACAGTTTTCAACAAGCTGCAATTTAGTAAATGCTCGAGTTAAAAGTAACGTTTTGTAAAACTGTTACATTTAGAGCAACTTTTAAGTGGAATAAGTTGCCTTAAAAAATTAGAGAATTATTCAAAACTTCAATGAACACTTAAAAGCCGATTTACAGAGCTTTTAGTTGTTGTAAATATTGTAAGACATGATTTGTTTTTGAAATTTGTGTAATGTGCCTCAATGTTATTGATATTATTATTATTATTATTGATTGCTTATATTTGAACAATTGTGAAACCTCACTGTGGATGTAAGAGGGAAATTATGTGGATATCTTGAATCCACTTTATTGTGTAATATTTTATGTGAGTATTTGACGGAAGACGAGCAACATCTGTTGTGGAAGCTAACGGGGTTCCTTTAGAATAAACAAACAGGATTTATTATCACTGAATAATTCTGTATAAATCTATACAAATTATAGAAATATGTAATAGGAAACAACAAAATAATCTAAATTATAAAATAGTGTGTGTGTGTGTGTGTGTGTGTGTGTGTGTGTGTGTGTGTGTGTGTGCATGATTTTAGTGTTTGAACAGTCATGAATTATCTTTAACAGCAGGTTGGATGTAATGTGTTAGAACTACCAGCAGGTGGGGATAAGAGACCTTTAAGGTGTTTGGTGCCACGCTCCACCTTCAGGTTTAAAACTAGTGTTAATGGAGTTTGAAGGTTGAGTTTGTTCCACGACTGCATTTCACTCACTGCCTCTGTTTGTATCTCTGTCACTGCAGGACCAACATGGAGCCAGAAGTCAGCGCTCTCAGGAGGCCGACAAACCTCACAGAAGAAAGGGAGAGAAAAAACACACCTGTGACGAGTGTGGGAAGGGTTTTACTGTGAGGGCTTCACTAAAACGGCATCAGGTCATCCACACTGGAGAGAGACCGTTCAGCTGTGACTTGTGTGGAAAGTCTTTTTCCTTGAAGCGTTCCCTAAAAACACACAAACTCATCCACAGTGGAGTTAAAGCATACAGCTGTGATCAGTGTGGCAGAGCTTTTACTCAAAGTAGCAGCTTACAGAGGCATCTAGTTACCCACTCTGGAATTAAGGCATACAGCTGTGACGAGTGTGGGAAGGGTTTTACTGTGAGGGCTAAACTAAAACAGCATCAGGTCATCCACACTGGAGAGAGACCGTTCAGCTGTGACTTGTGTGGAAATTCTTTTTCCAGGAAGGGTTACCTAAAACAACACCAACTCATCCACAGTGGAGTTAAAGCGTACAGCTGTGATCAGTGTGGCAGAGCTTTTACTCACAGTAGCAGCTTACAGAGTCATCTAGTTACCCACTCTGGAATTAAGCCATACAGCTGTGATGAGTGTGGGATGGAGTTTACTCTGAAGGCTTCACTAAAACAGCATCAGGTCATCCACACTGGAGAGAGACCGTTCAGCTGTGACTTGTGTGGAAAGTCTTTTTCCTTGAAGCGTTCCCTAAAAAATCACCAACTCATCCACAGTGGAGTTAAAGCGTACAGCTGTGATCAGTGTGGCAGAGCTTTTACTGACAGTAGCAGCTTACAGAGGCATCTAGTTACCCACTCTGGAATTAAGGCATACAGCTGTGACATCTGTGGAAAAACTTTCAGCCAGAGAAGGAGCCGAAATACACACCTACGCATTCACACCAGACATGATGTGTACTGCTGTGAACAGTGTGGCAAATACTTTACAACAGATGCACAGTTACAACGACACATGTTTACCCACACTGAGGAGAGACCTTATGAATGTGACCTGTGTGAGAAGACTTTTAAAGCTCCACATGACCTGAGAGAACACCAACAGATCCACACCAGAAAGAGACTCTACAAGTGCAGCTACTGTGAGGTATGTATTTATATTGTTATCTTGTCATTTTAGCCTGACTGTTTGGAACAACTCTGCTCATTAAACTGTGTTAGCATGTTAGCAATTCTACTGCATGGAAAAGCAGCTCTGAGTGATTATTCAGATTTTCCTTTCAGTTATGATTTTAGTATTACTGTAGTATTATGGTGGTAGTATTGTAGTTATTGCAGCCCAGTAAACTGAGTGTGTTAACTGAAACAGTCAAATGTAGTTGGACGTCTGCAGAGATGCTCTTTATTTCAGGCGACGTTCAGGATACAAATGTTGAAGGACTGACTTACACAGTCTTTGTGTCTTTGTTTAGAAGCAGAGCGACACAGATGGATCCAGTTCTCAACCCTGTCATCACTGTGGTGGTGGGAAAGACTTTCATTGTGACCTCTGTGGAAAAACTTTCAGTCGGCAAAAGACCCTAAAAGTACATCAACGTAGACACACTGGAGACAAACTGAAATACTGCAAAGAATGTGGGAGAAGCTTCACCACATCAACTGACTTAAAACGACATGAACTGATTCACAGTGGGGTTAAAAAGCACCTCTGTGATCAGTGTGGGTCATCCTTCACCACTGCAGGTCAGCTTAAATCACACAAAGGAGTCCACACAGGAGAGAAACCACACAAGTGCAGACACTGTGAGAGAAGCTTCTCACGGTCAGATAATCGTAACATTCATGAACGTGCACACATGGAAGGAAACTACAGCTGTGACCAGTGTGACAAGAGCTTCAGGAATCTCAGATCATACTCTGCACACAAACGATCCCACGTTACTAATAAACTGTTTCACTGTTACCAATGTGCCCAAACATTCACCTCATTGTCTGCTCTGTGCAAACATCAGCGCGATCACTCAGGGCTGAACTCACTCCCATCACTGGATCACAGTGAATCTGAAGACACAGAAAGATCCTCTGGTTTCTGTGTCAGACTCAAAAAGCTTGAGATCAGGCTCCACAGAGTTCAGATAGAATCTCCTGTAAAAATCTGATGAGGCAGCTGTGAATCAAACTCTTCCCCTAGTTCCATTTTAAGCTTTCAAAACTGTCCTACTGTAGAGTTCATGTCAAGTGGTTAGATTTCTTTTCATCAGTTGGTTGAAAACTGTTTCCTATTATAAAGTTTTTGTTTTAATGTATTTTGATGCACATAAATGTTTTCTTGTTCAGGTTCTTTATGTTATTGAATCTTGCAAATGTTAAATAAAAAATTCAAATGTTAAATATCTTCACTGATGGTTTAAATAAACTGTCCTTTCAGCTTTAGCTCCTAATTTATTCATTATTTATGGATGTAGCACAGCAGCCGTCTCTTGATTAACACATGGAGGGCTCGGGATCTAATGGTGTCGTCTCCCTAATTTGCCCACTCAGTAAATCTCACTCATGGCCAAGAAATTGAAATAAACCTTGTTTCCCTGCTGGATAGTGATCCACTGTAACTCTGCTCCTCCTTCCTGTTTAGGATTTCTGTGGCTGAAGTAAAATTCCCTCCATCCATCACTTATCCCAGCTAACCCAAAGTGAAATAAAGTTTTGCTGGTCTTAAAAAAGCATTACAATAATGGGCATTACCAATGCAAACTGAATGATACAGAAGATGAAAGAAGAGACTTTGATCAGTTAATAAAGCTCATGATCTGGATTCATTGTGGCTGCTACACAGATACTTCTGGGTCACTTCTCTCAGTTAGGAACCTTCCTCACCAAACTGACTGTTGGACCACACCCCTGGTTTCATGAGAAATTGTTTCAGCCATGATTTCTCTTCCTGTATTTCAGAGTAAAGACTGAAGTGACAAATGGAAGCATGTTTAAAAAACACAATGTGAGAGAGACGTTGAGGTCCTTAGAAGTTACCCTGGGTTTTTCTGTCACCCTGCTAGATGTTACACACCTTGTTATTGGACTGATTTCTACTGCTGGACTACTCCTGCGGAGAGTAACAATACTCTTACTAATTAGCTTTCTGTATAATATTGGTGACGCTGAGCACGTTTCCAAGGCTACCGTCTGTCGGGCAGTCAGGAATGTTACAGTTGCACTGAAACGTCTCCTGCACTCGTTTGTGGTGTTCCCCGGTCATAGACCCACAAGATTCATCAAAGAGGGATGCCACAAAGTTGCAGGTATCAGGATGACCAAAACTTAATTTATGATGTGGTGATACTTGAACTACTACTTAAATTTTACATTTATTTTCAGGGTTCCCAGGCGTGATTGGCTGTATAGATGGCACTCACATTCCAATCATTGCTCCTCCAGTAAATGAAGGAGACTATGTGAACAGGAAGTCTTTCCACAGCATTAATGTACAGGTACATAGTTCCCTGTAGCATTTCAAACTAACAAATTATTTCATTATAGTAATGGATGCTAATTTGTGTTCTCTGCACTGTGAAGATCATATGTGATGCTGCCAACATTATCACAAATGTGGAAGCCAAGTGGCCAGGCTCTGTCCATGACTCACAAATATTCCGTGAATGTACACTGAGCACAAAATTTGGACATGGTGAGTTGAGAATACTTTAAAATATATAAAGACCAATTGCTTCAGGGACATTTGAACTGAAGTGTATCCTTCTGTCTTAGGAGAGTTCACTGGCTACTTGCTTGGTGATAGGGGGTATCCATGTTTACCCTATTTGCTTACCCCTTACCCTGACCCTGAACCGGGCCCACAGCAGCGATATAATCTGGCTAATTGCAGGACAAGAGCCAGAATTGAAATGACTATCGGAATGCTTAAGGCCCGGTTCCAGTGCCTGCAAAGACTCAGGGTCACCCCAGAAAGGGCATGTGACATTATTGTGGCATGTGTGATTCTTCACAACATTGCCACAATTAGAGGAGAACACTGTCCTTCTGAACCAAACAGCAGTGATCCAAACCATGAACATCCTGACCCTCCCACGGACATACAAGATGGAAGCGCAGTCAGAGACACCATATGTCACAATCATTTCTTTTGACCCATCACCTCAACATGTTGAAAGAAGAATAAACAGATTTTTTGTTCAACTGGCTTTATTGGTCGCCTGTATTTCCTGTACACAAAGTATTACAAGATGTAAACCTCATAAAGTGTCTCTGTTGCTTCCTCCTCTGTAACAGCTGTCAATGTTTCTTCATTATTTTCCTGTAGTAAAGAAATAAACAACATTGCTGTTCTACTGTAAACTCATATAATCTGTGGAGTATTACTCACAACTGCATGTTGGTCTGGCTCAACAGGAGGCTGCACCAGATGCAGTACACCATCACCATCAACTGATAGAATATGAGGTTTATACAGGTCACTTATAACTTACAAGGGACCAAATGGCAATTAACAAACATACCAATCACCTTACACTTCATTGTCATTATGCTCTCAAAGACAACCAAGGCTGAGGGAAGGCAAAATCAGTAGGAAAATAACTTCACTACAAAATAATCCATTATGGTAAAGAGTTTATCAAATGAATGAGCAGCACTGCAAAGGTGACTGTGAAGAAAGGATGTATGCACATCATGTATTATTTTGAATTTACCCCCTATGTAGGCACTTGTGTCTTGCGGGGTTATTGACTCAGAGGATGTCCCCGCAGAGATGCCTTCAGCCACAGGGCGCCCACTGTTTTGGCTGAGGGCCAACTGCTCAGCCTCTGTGAGTGGTGGTGGTGGAGGACCCCCACCTGTTTTTCGGGCCTCCGCTTTTTTTCTGTTGGCTATAACGGGTCACATTTGAGCATACAGAGTAAGCAAATATGTACTTGTAATGTGCTCAGATAATTTCAATAAGTGCTTACAGAGGGGAAATTAATGTAGCCTCTAACTGCAATTGATTTACATGGGACAAACAGACCAAGCACTATGGCTCATAATACAATTACACCTTACCTGTTTGGACTATATTTTTATATTTCATTTTTACTTGCTGCCAGGAACGTTTGGGGCCTGTTGGGTTGCACCTGTGCTCACATCACGTCACAAAATAAAATGTATAAGATAACAAATAAAATAACATATGATAAAATAACGTGTTAAATGGGTGGAAATCCCTAGATCAATGTTTAAATTAACACTCACGCATTGACTCTGTCGGCTATGTTTTGCCATGCATGCTCCCTTTCTTTTGCAGCTGTGGCTGTGTTACTTTTTTCCGCGGAATTTGCATGTTATCGGCATATGCTGCCATCAGAATTTCGGCCTCAAGCGCTGTAAAATACATTGACCGCGCCTTCTTTCCCTCCGTCTCCATGGTGACTCGCTTAATCTGTGCTCCGCTTATCAGGGCTTTATGTATCCTCGTCCACGCGCTTAACTTGGGGTTAAAGCAACTCCGCGTTGACTGAACTAATTGTTATCAGCCTTTCTGAAACCGAATATTCCGAGTTGGACAGTTCGGGGTTACTCAACCCTGCGTATCGTTTTTCACACTGAGTTTTCTAAACCGGCTTCCTGAAACAGGGCCCTGGTGTCAGATCTGCATGCAGTGTCAATGAGACGATCAACAACAGATCAGACAAAACACTCAGGCGGACACTCCTCTGTAGAAGGAAACATGGAAAGTGTGAGGTAATCAGTGCACAACATCACTTTGTATTTCAGGCTGTTTTTATATAGAACTTCAGCACCAATGTAAAAGTTCTGGTTTTAGGAAGATGAAGAACATTTTCAGGAAGGATGCCGTCTGCAAGCAGAGCTGCTTGAACCTCAGCGCTGAGGTCCAGACTACTTCCTGTGAAGCCACGTGATGTAAATCTGCTGCTGTAACTTCACAGTTTACTGAAGCTAAATGCAACGTTACCATATAATCTGTTTTCAACAAAGGTTTCACTCCGTCCGGTGTTGATGGAATGATTCAGGCCGTACTCGTCAGGCTTCCCGTCGACCACACGCATTTCAGTCACAAACCCGTGACTGACAACAAGGGAAACAGCAGAAGAAAAGATGTGAAACATACTGGATGATGATGATGGAGGATTAACCGCGGTGGCTAAACTGTTTCCTGTCTTTGTGGGCGTACTCACAGGGAAGTTTCCAGGCACGTCAGTCTTGGTGGCTAAAGTCTCCATTTTCCAACATGTATCGCTACAGGTGCAAAGACACAACATTAATCATCAGTGTAAATATTTTAATGCTGTCCAAACGGTGTTTGCTTTGTCTGTCCTCTCGCACTCACAGAGGAAACGAGGACGCCACCTTCAACCTATCTTCAGTTGGCTCAACCATGGCCGGACTTCCTGTTGGCTTTGTGACAGCAAACCACTTGAAATGAGAGCAAACTGCAGTCAAGCACCACTTACAGCAACCTGTGGACACGCAAATGGAAAGCACTGAGAATCATACAGAAGCATAAGAGCTGTTTATTGTAACACGTGTGTGTGTGTGTGTGTGTGTGTGTGTGTGCACATTAATAATACACTGATGTATGTTAGTTTGATTTATGCTATATCTGAGAAAACAATTGCAGAATTTTACATCAAAGTTTCCAAAGCTGATGTTTTGTTGTTCACACTGTTTTATATTCATATATCTGTGAAGGTTCTCAGTCATCCAGGTCATCGTAGTCAAAGGAGCTTGCAAAGAAAAGCGTCTGGACTTCTTTAAGTTACTTGAAGACGTTTCACCTCTCATCCGAGAAGCTTCTTCAGTTCTAAGGTCAAATGGTGGAGAGTCCCAGATATAAACCTAGTGGGAGTGACCCCCCACAGAGGGACAAAAGGACCCCTGATGATCCTCTAATCGCCTGAGCCAAGGTGTGAAAATGGGCGTGGGTCCCAATCAGCCAGAGTTTCGGGTGTGTTCATTGTGAAACCTGGCCCCACCTTATCATGCGAATTCCTGAGGTCAGATGGCCCAGGGTGTGAGTGGGCGTTAAGGCGTCTGGGAAGGATCTCAAAACTGGATTATAGATGGCAGAGAGTTGGTGTCGTAAACCCCCGCCTCTGTTCAAAGATGGTCGCTCACAGTGGACATAGATGGCTTCTTTCACTCCTCTTTCAAACCATCTGTCCTCTCTGTCCAAAATGTGAACATTGGCATCCTCAAAGAGTGTCCTTTATCCTTAAGATGCAGATGGACAGCTGAGTCTAGTCCTGTGGAGGTGGCTCTTCTGTGTTGTGCCATGCGCTTGTGAAGTGGCTGTTTGGTCTCTCCAATGTAGAGGTCTGAGCATTCCTCGCTGCACTGTACAGCAAACACCACGTTGTTAAGTTTGTGTTTTGGCGTTTTGTCTTTCGGGTGAACCAGTTTCTGTCTGAGCGTGTTGCTGGGTCTGAAATGCACCGGGATGTCATGCTTGGAGAAAACTCTCCTGAGTTTCTCTGATACACCAGCTGCATAGGGGATGACAATGTTGTTGCGTCTGTCCTTCTTATCCTCCTTCGCTGGTGCCTGGTCTTCTTTTCTTTGCCTCTTTGCTGACTTTAAAAACGCCCATTTAGGATAGCCGCACATTTTGAGTGCTTCCTTTACATGTGTGTGTTCCTTCTTTTTTCCTTCAGGCTTAGAGGGAACATGTTCTGCTCGGTGGTGTAGGGTCCTAATTACTCCAAGTTTGTGTTCCAGAGGGTGATGGGAGTCAAAGAGGAGGTACTGGTCCGTGTGTGTGGGCTTCCGGTAAATTTCGATGTTGAGGTTGCCGTTCTCTTCAATGTGCACGGCGCAGTCCAGGAAAGGCAAACAGTTGTCCTTTGTGTCTTCCCTGGTGAACTTGATGTTCATCATCAACATATAAAGTCGTTCATAACAAACTGAAAGGCCGGGAGTTTAAAATGCAAATCGATGGAAGCAGCAGTAGAAGACTATAATGTCACAGAGCACACAGTGTCTATTATTGTGTAGACATTTATAAATAAGAGCTTAATAAAGATGCTTAATTTCTTAAGAAATAAACAGGTGGAGGGATCTTTATCAAAAGTGGATGTTGCATCTGTGGCTAAACCACTGTACCCAAAAACTTTAAAAATCTAGTGTGTGTGAGGCTGTGTAAGTAAAGCTTGCCCTTCACACCCGCGTGTAACAAACCATTTGTTGGGGGTTGTGGATTTGACACCTCAGCATTGTGAAAGTGGGGAAACATGTTTCTGGCTGTGCATAAGATTTCTGCTTACAACTTAGAATCTCAGTTCTAAATGAAATTCAGATGTTTTTTTAAGTATGGCTAATGTATTAATTGACTTCTAAGGCATACACACACACACACACACACACACACACACACACACACACACACAATTTTAAGTAGGCAATACGGTTACCATCATCCTGTCTGGTTTATTGAGTGGGTTGAGAACTGATACATAGACGACTGAATTAGTATTATTTTGGGGAACATGAGAGCAGGGTGATCAGAATCTTGCAGCCAGAGTTTAAATGAGTGAAACTGGCAGATTTTTGTTTTGTTTTGTTTTTGTTTTTGAAGTACGGGTGTTTTCTCACCTATAAGAGAAAGAACATTTTGTGACAAGTCCTAAGACCGGGCTTTTGTATTTTTTCTTTTGTTTTTCAGTTTATTTGTCATTTTTCATTTTATTTTTATTTTTTGAACAGTGCACTGATTTTTGTTTGTGAATTTCTTTTCTTTAAGCAGATCTGCACGTCGGGAAGAAAACCGTTGCGGGTGGGTTTCTCCACATTAAAATGGGCTCTGGAGAAAGCCACTTATTGGGACAAGTCCCTGTCCAAAAAGGATTCAGCGATGTAATCTGATCTAAAGTTCTTCTTTTCTTTTTGAAATGACGTCATTTTGCTGAGAGTGGAAACTAAATGCGACGACAGGTTCCACTATCAGCAAAGAAAGTAAGAATGGATGAATGAATGAATGAATGAATGAATGAATGGAAATAAAACAAACTGACTGACTGGTAAAAGCTGACAAGACTGACTGACTTAACACCATTGCGTGAAGTCAACCCCCACCTGACAAAGGTGTGGATGTATCTCTGTGTGTGTCTCTGTTACAGGAGCAGAAAAATGACAGCAACATCTGAGGTTGCGTGATGGTTTAACCTTTTAAATGCCATTTTTATGTTTGTGAATCTATCAGAGGTGTGTTATTCATGGGCTTGTGGTACTCACAGAAGTTACTGTGAGAAAGTGTGTACACACCTGCGCAGCGCTAACATTTGCATTTTTTCTACAGCATTGCAGTTTTTTATGTGATTTGATGATGTGGTTTTTAGCAGAACAATTGGTGGATGTTTGTTTCTTTATTACAGGTTTTGTTTTCTTTAAGAGTGCATGTAGCATTCAGCAGAAGTGGACAAGTGACATGAGAAAAACAAATAAGGGATGCAGCTTTTATGGAATATTTGAAGATGGGCTATTGAGCTCATAGTGATGAAATGGGTGGAGTGACATTGTTTAAGGGAAGTCACAGATTAAATTGTGGAATAAATTGGGATGATTCATGATTTGGGACAAATTATGGTAATAATAGTGATTTAATGATTGGAGAAAACCTGCACATGATACTTGTCTGTTATGCTGAGTACTTTATCACTTTCATGATCTATAGTTGGTTGCAAATGTGAAGTTTGATTTAGATTGTTTTAGGGAGACTGTGCAACATTCTTATGCATGTCTCATTGGGGAGTTGACACATGGCGAAAGCCGTGTGGCGAGAGGAGTGTTATTTTTTCAATTTGTAGATGTCGTGAGGTGCCAGAGGCAAAGTGGGTGTGGCTGAAGGTCTACAAACGAAAGTGGAACGAGCCCAGGTGGACGGGTCCATTCGAGGTGGAGACCAGGACCTCACACGCGGTCCGACTGAAAGGGAAAGGCGAAACCTGGTACCACTGGAGCTAGTGTGCTGTAGCGGAAGAGCCTAAGAGGTCGGAAAGGCTCTCTGCAAAGGAAAAAAGGGGGAACTCGGCTGAGACCCCCCTACATGGATCCCAGCCCAGGGACAGAATAAATCCCTGATCCATGCAACGACTGAAGGGTAGTCTACCCCGGAAGTTGAAGAAAGAAGAGTAAGAGAGAATCACCCGACTCAGAAGATAAAGATTTAAAAATAATAATAATAATAACGACAAAAACAAAAGTAAATAAAAAAAACAAAAAGACAAAACAAAACAAAAGAACAAGTGAGATTACATTGGACAAAAAGCGATGAGAGAAATAACTAAAATGGGGTTATGGGGAAAGTGGAGAGCAATGGTAGTGTTAGGAGTGATAACTGTTGTGATTGTAACTGTGATTTTTCTTGCAAGTGAATTGCCCAGAGACAGACCTGAATCCATTCCAGCAACTCCACCATCACAGGCCACGGTGGAGCGAACCAAACGTAGTGAAACAGGTAAATCAGATGAGTGTTTGGATTATTATGGCGGTGTAGAGTTGGACTACGTTAAAGGGTCCACAATCTCGTATGCATTTGATCTTTGTGCTGTCATTAAATGCAAGGGCTTACTGAACAGTTGAGTCCAACGTCTTTAATGGCAGTACTAAATCGGATGGCGTTAGATATGTTGTTGGGATAAAAAGGGGGCGTTTGGGGATATGTATTGTACTTTCATTCCAAATAACACAGTTCCCGACGGCTCTGTGACCCGAGTTCTGGAAGGCCTAAAGACGTCCACCGCAGTGTATGAGCATTCGGGATTAGATGACCTGTTGGAAGCGTGGACGACCTCTGTCTTTGGGCAATGGAAAGATTTTATTACGTATGTCAATTATGGTTTCTTTGTCTGTTTTCATTGCAGTATTAGTGACATGTGGGTGTTGTTGTGTGCCTTGTATCAGAGCCTTGTTCGTAAGACTCATCAATCGTGCTGTGGGAGAGTCTGATACAAAGGCCGACACCATGATGCCACTTTTGGGAAATGGGGAGTCACAGTATGAAAACATTATGGTGAAAGATTTAGTTTAGTTTTATCTGCCATGGAGCAGATAAAAAAGGGGGACTTGTAGGAATGTTTAGCTTATTTTAGAGTTTAGAAATATGTTATCATAGAATGTAGAATTATTGTAGGGACACTGTTTGTAAAGTAATAAAGGCCTCACTCTCTTGTGAAGTTAGGAGTAGATTTTAGAAGGCTTCTCCCCCACTGAGTGGAAATTCCCCAGAGGATGCAAGGTAGGGGTTTATGACCTCTAGGGAGTCATCTACCCCCACAGTGTTTTAACTGTTACACACACACATCCACACGCACACTCACTCATGTGCACTCACACATACACACAGGTATGCGCACACACTCACTCACGAGCACTCACATAGACACGTGGGAACGTGCACATGTAGGCATTCACGTGCTGGTGCACATACAAACAGAGAGAGTTTGCAGCACACCGTAGAGGGGGTTTTATGATGGGGTCACTTCTATAAAGCTGACTGTAACCAACAAAGGAGTGAAGATTTTTGTAGAGGGACACCGGCCTCATCTTCCCTTCTAGAAGTGCATGCTTAAAGATGAATGAAGATGAATGTAGATGAATAAAGATTTTGTGAAAATGACTACTGAGTCCGGTGCCATCTCTGGATGCTCGAGGAATAAGAAGAACTGGGGTAAAACTGATTTCTCAACAGTAACATCTAGCAGGGTGACAGAAAAACCCAGGGTAACTTCTAAGGACCTCAACGTCTCTCTCACATTGTGTTTTTTAAACATGCTTCCATTTGTCACTTCAGTCTTTACTCTGAAATACAGGAAGAGAAATCATGGCTGAAACAATTTCTCATGAAACCAGGGGTGTGGTCCAACAGTCAGTTTGGTGAGGAAGGTTCCTAACTGAGAGAAGTGACCCAGAAGTATCTGTGTAGCAGCCACAATGAATCCAGATCATGAGCTTTATTAACTGATCAAAGTCTCTTCTTTCATCTTCTGTATCATTCAGTTTGCATTGGTAATGCCCATTATTGTAATGCTTTTTTAAGACCAGCAAAACTTTATTTCACTTTGGGTTAGCTGGGATAAGTGATGGATGGAGGGAATTTTACTTCAGCCACAGAAATCCTAAACAGGAAGGAGGAGCAGAGTTACAGTGGATCACTATCCAGCAGGGAAACAAGGTTTCTTTCAATTTCTTGGCCATGAGTGAGATTTACTGAGTGGGCAAATTAGGGAGACGACACCATCAGATCCCGAGCCCTCCATGTGTTAATCAAGAGACGGCTGCTGTGCTACATCCATAAATAATGAATAAATTAGGAGCTAAAGCTGAAAGGACAGTTTATTTGTACCATCTTCACGTGAACACATTCAAGAACATCACAGATGAAGAAACATTAAAAACTTCCACACTACATAAAGCAAGAAAAATAGTTTTTCTTTCAGGTGGTTTCAGAAAAACAGAAACATCAAACATCTCCAAGACTCTCTTTGAAAGAACTAAAAACCTTTGTTCTCATGGTCCAATCATGAGTGAACTCCCCGATGAAGCCTTGTGTGCTAAAACATGTCAGAGTTTTAAAGGTTAAACATGAGTTTCCAAAACGTTTTGCTGGAGAACAATGAACTATTTGACTGAGTTTCAATCATTTACAGACGAGCAAAACCAGGACAGAGAAAAAAGGACAAAACTGACTCAGTAAAAAACAGAAAAGAAGATCCCATGTAGATCTGTATTATGTAGAAGTTCAGCCCAGCAACCAGTTCAGTTCAACACAAGTTTAAATGATTCTATCTGAACTCTGTGGAGCCTGATCTCAAGCTTTTTGAGTCTGACACAGAAACCAGAGGATCTTTCTGTGTCTTCAGATTCACTGTGATCCAGTGATGGGAGTGATTTCAGCCCTGAGTGATCGCGCTGATGTTTGCACAGAGCAGACAATGAGGTGAATGTTTGGGCACATTGGTAACAGTGAAACAGTTTATTAGTAACGTAGGATCGTTTGTGTGCAGAGTATGATCTGAGATTCCTGAAGCTCTTGTCACACTGGTCACAGCTGTAGTTTCCTTCCATGTGTGCACGTTCATGCCTGTTACGATGACCTGACTGTGAGAAGCTTCTGTCACAGTGTCTGCACTTGTGTGGTTTCTCTCCTGTGTGGACTCGTTTGTGTGATTTAAGCTGACCTGCAGTGGTGAAGGATGACCCACACTGATCACAGAGGTGCTTTTTAACCCCACTGTGAATCAGTTCATGTCGTTTTAAATCACTTGATGTGGTGAAGCTTCTCCCACATTCTTTGCAGTATTTCAGTTTGTCTCCAGTGTGTCTACGTTGATGTACTTTTAGGGTCTTTTGCTGACTGAAAGTTTTTCCACAGAGGTCACAATGAAAGTCTTTCCCACCACCACAGTGATGACAGGGTTGAGAACTGGAACCATCTGTGTCGCTCTGCTTCTAAACAAAGACACAAAGACAGTGTAAGTCAGTCCTTCAACATTTGTATCCTGAACGTCGCCTGAAATAAAGAGCATCTCTGCAGACGTCCAACTACATTTGACTGTTTCAGTTAACACACTCAGTTTACTGGGCTGCAATAACTACAATACTACCACCATAATACTACAGTAATACTAAAATCATAACTGAAAGGAAAATCTGAATAATCACTCAGAGCTGCTTTTCCATGCAGTAGAATTGCTAACATGCTAACACAGTTTAATGAGCAGAGTTGTTCCAAACAGTCAGGCTAAAATGACAAGATAACAATATAAATACATACCTCACAGTAACTGCACTTGTAGAGTCTCTTTCTGGTGTGGATCTGTTTGTGTTCTCTCAGGTCATGTGGAGTTTTAAAAGTCTTCTCACACAGGTCACATTGATAAGGTCTCTCCTCAGTGTGGGTAAACATGTGTCGTTGTAACTGTGCGTCTGTTGTAAAGTATTTGCCACACTGTTCACAGCAGTACACATCATGTCTGGTGTGAATGCGTAGGTGTTCATTTCGGTGCCCTCTTTGGCTGAAAGTTTTTCCACAGATGTCACAGCTGTATGCCTTAATTCCAGAGTGGGTAACTAGATGCTTCTGTAAGTGGCTACTGTGAGTAAAAGCTCTGCCACACTGATCACAGCTGTACGCTTTAACTTCACTGTGGATGAGCTGGTGTTTTATTAGGGAACCCTTCAAGGAAAAAGACTTTCCACACAAGTCACAGCTCAACGGTCTCTCTCCAGTGTGGATGACCTGATGCTGTTTTAGTGAAGCCCTCACAGTAAAACCCTTCCCACACAAGTCACAGCTGTATGCCTTAATTCCAGAGTGGGTAACTAGATGCTTCTGTAAGTGGCTACTGTGAGTAAAAGCTCTGCCACACTGATCACAGCTGTACGCTTTAACTTCACTGTGGATGAGCTGGTGTTTTATTAGGGAACCCTTCAAGGAAAAAGACTTTCCACACAAGTCACAGCTGAACGGTCTCTCTCCAGTGTGGATGACGTGATGCTGTTTTAGTGAAGCCCTCACAGTAAAATCCTTCCCACACAAGTCACAGCTGAACGGTCTCTCTCCAGTGTGGATGACCTGATGCTGTTTTAGTGAAGCCCTCACAGTAAAACCCTTCCCACACTCGTCACAGGTGTGTTTTTTCTCTCCCTTTCTTCTGTGAGGTTTGTCGGCCTCCTGAGAGCGCTGACTTCTGGCTCCATGTTGGTCCTGCAGTGACAGAGATACAAACAGAGGCAGTGAGTGAAATGCAGTCGTGGAACAAACTCAACCTTCAAACTCCATTAACACTAGTTTTAAACCTGAAGGTGGAGCGTGGCACCAAACACCTTAAAGGTCTCTTATCCCCACCTGCTGGTAGTTCTAACACATTACATCCAACCTGCTGTTAAAGATAATTCATGACTGTTCAAACACTAAAATCATGCACACACACACACACACACACACACACACACACACACACACACACACATTATTTTATAATTTAGATTATTTTGTTGTTTCCTATTACATATTTCTATAATTTGTATAGATTTATACAGAATTATTCAGTGATAATAAATCCTATGTTTGTTTATTCTAAAGGAACCCCGTTAGCTTCCACAATAGATGTTGCTCGTCTTCCGTCAAATACTCACATAAAATATTACACAATAAAGTGGATTCAAGATATCCACATAATTTCACTCTTACATCCACAGTGAGGTTTCACAATTGTTCAAATATAAGCAATCAATAATAATAATAATAATATTTCTCTGTCAGCCTTCTCGGTTACGAATCGTCTTCTGCTCCTCTGTCATGCGGCGTCCCACAGGGCTCAATTTTAGGGCCACTGGGTTCTATCCTTAGAAGGCATGGGATCTCATTTCATTGTTATGCCGATGACTGCCAACTTTATTTGACACTAAAACACATGGATGGCATCTCCATAAAACCTCTCTTGACATGTCTAGATGACATTAAAGCTTGGTTGGCTCTAAACTTTTTAAATTTTAATGAAAAGAAAACAGAGCTGTTGGTGTTTGGACCCAGTGGTCCCTGTGAGTCCTCCCCTGTTGTTTTAGGATCCCTGGAAATCTATTTTAAATCTGTGGTTACTGACCTTGGTTTTAAGTTGGACAGTGATTTTAAATTGGACAACCAAATCAGAGCAGTGGTGAAGTCCGGTTTTTATCATTTAAGGCGACTGGCAAGAGTAAAATCTTTTCTTTCGAGGCAGCACCTTGAAACAGTGATCCATGCTTTTATTTCTTCCCGCCTGGACTACTGTAACTCACTTTATGTGGGGGTCAGTCAGTCATTGCTCTCATGTCTGCAGCTGGTTCAAAATGCGGCTGCACGACTCCTAACAGGGACTCAAAAAAGAGAGCATATAACCCCCGTGCTAGCCTCTCTGCACTGGCTGCCTGTGTCTTTTAGAGTTCATTTTAAAATTCTTATGTTTGTTTTTAAATGCCTTCACAGTCTTGCCCCGCCTTACCTCTCTGAGCTTCTTCATCCCCACACACCCTGTCGGTCTCTCAGGTCAGCTGACCAGCTGCTCCTGGAGGTACCGAGATCCAGAAGGAAGCTCAGAGGGGCGGGGCCTTCTCTATTGTGGCTCCAAAGTTATGGAATCATTTGCCCATGCACGTTAGAGAGGCCCCTTCACTGTCCACTTTTAAATCACGTCTTAAAACCCACTTTTATTCCTTGGCTTTTAACCTCAGTGAGACTTAGTTTCTTTTTTAATTGAAGTAGTTATTTAATTAATGATTTCACTCTTCTTTTATTTGTGTTTTATTTATATCTCATGTAATTTTATTTTACAGTTCCAGTGTACAGCACTTTGTGTCAGCTGTGGTTGTTTTAAAGTGCTTTATAAATAAAGTTCATAATGTTGATGATAAATATCAATAACATTGAGGCACATTACACAAATTTCAAAAACAAATCATGTCTTACAATATTTACAACAACTAAAAGCTCTGTAAATCGGCTTTTAAGTGTTCATTGAAGTTTTGAATAATTCTCTAATTTTTTAAGGCAACTTATTCCACTTAAAAGTTGCTCTAAATGTAACAGTTTTACAAAACGTTACTTTTAACTCGAGCATTTACTAAATTGCAGCTTGTTGAAAACTGTGTAATATGATGATGTATTTCATCTGGATACTGCAGCTGAGCAGAATAAATGTGGTGTGTTTAACAGAATTGCTTTCTTTAGAACTACAAGTAAGCCATAGAATATTTTAGCCTGTACAGGAAGCCAAGAAAGGTTATTATGCATTTTATCAATATTAGTATAGTATGAACATCTTCACACTAATCTGGACGCCTTATTCTGGACTAACTGAAGTCTGTTAAGATCTGTCTTATTAGCTGCTGACCAAATGATTGAACAATACTCCAGATGAGACATTACTAGTGCATTAATGACATCTTTCATAATGAAGAAGTGATACACAAAGAGCATTTCATAGCCATAGCTATGCCTTGTCGGCAGAGTTATGTGACATTAGTGATGTTTGTACTTTCAGCGTTAACTTGCTTTTAAAGCCTTTAAAATATACGCCGTTCAATAGTCGACCATCATCTGACAGAGAATGTGATGATTTTGTGGATAATTAAAGTCAGTCATATATCCACAAACACAACAAGCTGAAAGTCAGTGATGCTGCTCGGTTTGCAGTCCTGAACATCACGGCACAAGCAGGATTCACTGCACTGTTAATGTTAGCTGTGTTATATTGCTGCCTCTGTTCGGTGGTGTCGAGCCAAACGGACTTTAACGTGTGTTTGAACGAGCTGACGGTTCACTCGTTAAGCTGAAAGAAAGATGCTTTAATCACAGCAGTCACACATGTGTCCACTGCACCATCTGGAACTCTTCTTGTTTACACTCGTAATAACACAAACACTAAATCCTGCTTCTCTGGTGCTGTTGTGTAGCAGTGTGTACACCTGAGACTGTCACCTGTCTGTCTGTCCTGCACTCTCTCTCTGTTTCTTTCTCTCTGATTGTGGAATAAAAGTATGAACATGTGTTTATAAGTTACACTTGTGTTTGAATCCTGCAGCTTATCACACATTTGATTTCCATGTGTGACGACTGCAAGTGTCCAGAGTGAGGACAGACTGAGGGAGCCACTGCTGCACATCATCTGTGAGGCATTGCAGCCCTGATGAATCAGTCTTATTAGGTAATGTTCAAATAATGTGATCATCCCAGTGTTTCCAGTGTGGGAGAAAGTACTCAGGGCCTTCAAGCTACACACTATGAAAGGCAGCAACAAGTTTAATGTTCAGAAACCTAAAGTCTGTATCAGCAGCAGAATGGAGCTAAAATAAATGTTGGTTTCAGTTCTATGAAGCTTTGAGTATTTTGGATCAGTAGCTGCTGTGTTTGTTGCATCATATTGCTGTAACTGTTTATATGCTTTATATATTCTGAGCTAAGTTGATCTATAGTGTTACATCATATTCTATAAGGATGTTATGTGTTTGTAGACTTGACAGTGAAGAAAGTGAACCTGGCATGTTTGATGGAGATTTAGCGCAGCTGTTCAATTCAGACACAGAGGATGAGGACTTCGATGGGTTTGATTGATGATAAAAATGTGAGTACCAAACTTTGTTTTGCTCCTGCTTTATTTTTAAATACGCACACTTGTATGCTTGTGTGTTGTTGATGATGACGATTACTGGTAATAAAAATGTGAGTACCGAACTCAGGTTTGCTCCTGCTTTATTTTTAAATACGCATACGGTACTTGTATGCGCCCTATGATCCAGTGCGCCTTATGTGTGTGTTAAATACAGTAAAGGCACACATAACTGAGACATGATACATAGATATGATACATCTGTATACACACTGTCACAGATACTTGTCTGTGAGTGAAGTGATTAATATAATAACTATAATATTGGCCATATCATATTTACACTGACTTTAGTCTCATGAACAACATCAGCTAATTGTTATTTACAGCTAATCTTAAACGACTGTTCAGCACAGAAATGAAGCCCAACAATCATGTTTCACAGTCCTGTGGTCTCAGCCTCAGATACTCATCAAATCACACAGAGCTCATGTAGAAACAAATGAACTAAATATGTTCTCCTTCATTTCTGTCAAACAAAGCTGTATGAAACGTTTCCAGCTGTTAGTATCATGGTTGCTAGGCAACCTGGGCAGCGCGACGGAGGCTAGACGTCCCATTTCACGAGCCTACGAGCCTCGCACTTCGGCCTTAGCGGTCTTTGAGTACGCGGCCCTTGAGGACTTTAAAGCTGCAGAACCTGAATCGGGATACAGCCATGATGATCTCCAGCCTCGTGCTCGCCAACATTCTCACCTGAGTTAAGAAGACGATCACTGAAATGGTCTCAGCAGGTCCTTTGATGACAGCAATGAAATGCAGTGGTAAGGCTTTTTGGGGATTAAGTTCGTTTTCATGGCAAAGAAGGACGATGCAGTTCATCTGATCACTCCTCATAACATTCTGGAGTGCAGGCAAAATGCTATTATAAAAACTTAAGCAGCAACTTCTCCAGGTTCCAATATTTATGCAATTCTCAAACCTTTTGGCCACGACTGTATAACCTCTTCTGAAGTTTAGTGGATATTATACATGGTTATGCTCAGGATGTGTCGGCCAGTTTCCACTGGAAACGCCTTTTGGTTAAACTGTCAGCGAGGAATTTGCATTTGCACTGTTACATTTTTATATAACTTTAATGCACATAAACAACAGCTGCTTGTTTCAGTGAAAATACATTGATGGGTTTTTAATAAAGTTGTGCAGCTGTAAAGTATTTTGTCTGCTGTCAATTCTATCGTCAGCTACATCGTTATGGCAAATGTTCAAATGTATATGGTGATAAATATCTTTGGTCATATGGTCCTGCTCTGTCTGTCACCTTCTGTGTTGAGCTCATTGTTTCCTCTGTAGTGGCTGAGCTGAGTCCAAGTAGCTGAAAATGTTCCTCTGCTGCTCCGTCAGACTCTCCTCCTCCTGCTGATCAGCTGGGACACAAAACAGATCTTTGTTAGGCTCCACACTGCACTGAAGAGTCAAAGTGTCTCATATGTTCATCTGACAAGTAAAAGAACACATTTTTGTTTCCCGAGGTGGGCAACTTGTTGGAAACAAACACAAAAGCTTTGAGCACTGATACCTGCCATTGCTGGCATTGAAAGATCCAACGCCAGCAATGTGGATTGTCAAGACTCAAACCAATCATCAAGCAAAGACAACAGGGATCAAATGTACCGCATTTTGATCCGGGACGTACTCTGCATGAAAACAAGCGCTCACTCTTCATGCTCAACAAATGACAAGGGCGGAGCCTTATACCACGTGATACAGAAGCTGTGCCGTGTGATGCTAAAATTAGCAGGGAAACAACAACGGAGAGCACGTCAGGGATGACGAGAAAGTGACAGGAGAAAATCCGTCCCGGTCAACCACCCAAACATCAATAACGGGAACCTTATACAGCGCTTCCCTATACACGTCGAACTCCCGCAGGCACAAAGACATTACGGAGGCTATCACTTATCACCTGACCAAAGATATGGCTCCATCAGCACTGTGCAAAACGAGGGATTTAGGAAAACGATCAACACCCTAGACAAACGCTACACAGTGCCGTCCCGCAACTATTTTTCTATTGTTGCACTACCTGCTCTGTACACGCAGCGTCGAGCAACGGTGGAGACGGAATTTCAAGCAGGACAACATTTTGCTGCAACAACAAAACGTGAGACATTTGTTGTTTTATGTTTATTTATTGTTATGAGAGAATCATGATCACAATTCTAAGCCAAAAAATCGTGATTCTCATTTTATGCAAAATCGTGCAGCCCTAACATTAACACAAAACTATTGTTTCACCAGAGAAACACACATGAAGAGAGAGAGAGAGACAATAACAGCTACCAAACAGTCGTCATAATTCGTCACACAATGAGAAAAGGACAAATCAACAAGTAACAATGACTAATTAATATTAAAATCTGTAACATAATGTATTGTTTGGAGTTTAGTCTGATTGGTTCAGGATGACCTGCCATTATCCAATCACACGTCTGCTTACCTGCATCTTTTCTCTTTTTTCTAACCTGAGCACCTGATGGCTTTGAACTTTTGTTGTCCATCTTCCATTGGATTGAATTTTGCGCTCCAGTACAAACACAAATCCCCCAACCCGAGGATCAGCACAATTAACCTAACAGACCTACACCTTAGTTCACAGATTCACTTTGTCTAAGGTTGATTTCTGGGATTTCACACAACCCAGGATTCAGATCGTGAATCCATGATGGGCTTGGATTTACATCATTATAAATGAAATGTGCTCTACTTGGAAGCAGCCGGCCCCGCCCCTTTTGACGGGTTGTGTGAGACTTTAAATCATCAAACTGTAAATTATAAATTAAATTGTTATTGATCCTTTACCCCGAGTCCTAAAGTGTAGATTTATTTTCTTACTCTTCTTATATTTATTGTTTGTTTACTTGCACCGCTGTAACTGCAGCCTCGTCGTCTCGTCTCTCTATATGCTGGACTGTCTGTAGCGGAGATGACAATAAAGTTTACTTTGACTTCAGCAGCGCGCAGGCGCACCGAGGGCTCTCGCGCTCACTTTATAGAATTTAGAAAAAACATGGGTGCAGATTATAAGTCTGTATCATAATATCTGTTTGTTGTTTTTATTTTGTTTTGCGAGTTGGTTATTAGATGCCGCTCCAGCCAGCCAGAGACTCCCCGCCGCCCCGCCCTCTCCTCCCTGTGCCGCCAGCAGCAGGCGCACCTCGCAAACGGAGGGCGCCCTTACTCCCAGCAAATGGCTGATAGAAAACCGATCGGTGCCTACGAATTTCCCAATATGCGCTGGCATGACGTCGGGGAAGCATGGGTACGACCGATTATTTTATTTTTTTCTTGCCCGTGATGCCCCCCCCACCACGATGCATTCTATTGGTTTGCACACTTACACACACCCAGCTGTGGTTTCCTGTTTTGCTGGACTCTGGAGAGCCCCGCCTTTAACGCTCTTCTCTCACAGAGAGCAACAGAAAACTTGGAAAAACTCCAGATTGACTGAACTCAGTTCAAAGTTACCTTGACACCTTTAGATGTGAGACGTAGTGATGGTCCGCTTGAAGCTGACGCTCCGGTGCGTGTGTCAGAAAGATCAACGCGCTGCTTCAGAAGCACCGTGTCGAGGCTTGATTCGTTTGGCCAGAGTCACGTGATCAGTGACGTCTGAAGCTTCGTTTAGAACGTACCTTTTTTTAAATCGAACTTTATTGAAACACAATGAGTATACAACATACAAACAGATGAAGTTTACAAAAGAACAGAACATGAACATACAGAACCAGGAGTAAAAAAATGATGATATGAGGAGGCGAAAAAAATCTACATATAAATATTGTTCTGAGAGGCTTTTTGTTGGTTGAGTCTGAAATTGATTGTATGTACAATTCATATCCTTATAAAAAGGCAGAAATATGGTGTTTTATTAATAAACTTACATTTATGGATATAAAATAGCTAAAAGTATTAACAAATATTTTATAAAAAACATTTATCATTCTTCCTGGGGAACTTAAAGAAACAGAATAAAACATTTTCCATCGTAAAGAAAACTCCCTTAAAATATGGACCATAACAAAACTGCTAAATTCTTCCAGAATCTCTGTGTAGAGGAACCAAAAGAGATGTGCCACAGTTTCTGGATGATCCCCACAGAAAGTTCAATTAGTATTTATGTCTCTTTTAAATGTTACCATATAGTGACTGGCTGGGTCACATTTATGAAGAATTTTATATGAGATTTCCTTCACCTTGTTCACAATTAGATATTTATGGGATCATCCAGACTGTCTTCCAGGTGATATCTGGAACATGTCGGTTCCAGTAAGATATTCTATATATGGGAGAGACATGATATCTTCTTGGAATAAACTACGTATTCTCTTATTGCTGTTACCAAGTTCCTGTGAAAAGCAGATTTTTCCCACTGCTGACTCAGCTGGATCAGGGAGAGTGACTGAGGCAGATATTGAGCTGTCAGTGTTTTTATATAACATTAAAGTCCCTGAGGGTATGGCACCAAGCACCATTGAGAATTCCCCAACACTGACGGGAAAATTATATAGTGTAAGGAATTCATTGTAAGTAAGTAGTACTCCCTCGTTAAATTTTAAAACTTAGTAGCGGCCGCCATTGTTGGCAGCTGAAATTTGGCTGGGCCGCGCTATGAATTCTGGGATATGGTGGGCCACGAAGGACACACCCGACCCATCCTTCAAACTCGGGGGAATGAAGGACGCATTTGAAGGAGTCGAGGAATCGGGACAGCCTTCGTCGCCTGGCTGTGACGTCATCGGCCTTCAAATGCGGCCTCCGGAGGATGCAGCCGACGTTTTGGGACACAGCTTGTGTGTCTTTGTTGGTCATGTGACCTCCCAGGGACTACACATGGAAACGAGCAGTTTAGCTCAAATCTGGCAGGTTTCCATCGTCTGTTTTTGTCCTGATGTCCATGAACATGAACACTGTCCCTGTCAAACACGTCCAGATAATCTGATCCAGTGTTGTTCTTCTTCTGTGGTGTTTGTGATGGAGCAGCAGCTGCAGATCCTGATGTCCTCCACCAAGGGGGCAGCAAATTCAGCTGACTGTCATCATTTATTAAAAAGATGTAACAATGTGACATAATGCAATATAATAGTGTCAGTTACACATTGTGGGTTGCACTGTGGCCAGAATGGACATTACCTCCTGCCTAATGGAAGCTGTCAGCCATCCTGCAACCATGAATTAGATAAGCAGAAGTGAAGGGATTGTTAACAACAATTTAATAATAAAATGTAATGTGATAGTTGCACTTTATTAGCTCCCCACAATCGTATGAATAATAAGCATGAATGCACTGCATGCTCATAGCAAGTTCTTTAGGTTTAAAGTGAGATCCTGCTTTAAAGGGCGCTTCATCTGCTGGGAATGACATGTTTCTTCTAGTATGTAAGGCTCAGCCCATCTTACTGGGACTTACTTTTGTAGATCCACATGCTCTAAACCTGCTGCTCCATGATTGGTGCAGAAGCTTTAAGCTACTATTAACAAATAATGACCATGGACTTAGTTGTTACTACAATAACTTATCATTGAGCAACTTTTAATTTTACTTGTAAAACTATGCAAGTAGAATTGAATGGGGCACAGTGAGCTGAGCACAGGCCCACTCTGTGACACTCAGAGGTTTGTGGATATCATACTGAGAGTATTGGACACAGTGCAGCCAGCTTGCAGCCACTTTCCCACCACTTTAGCACAATGTTTACATGAGACTCAGCCACACTAATGTTCCTGGGCAGACATGTGGTGCAGCATGGCTGATGGCACTGTACCTGCAGCTGTCATGGACAAGAACCACTCAATACCTCACCCAAGCCAAGCCTGTGCTGATGTTGTGATCTGAGACCGAGACACTAACCCAGGATCATGATATGATGTTGTGAGAGTTTCACTAAGAATTAGCTCTGATTACAAGATTTCAATCTATGGTAACTCTAATTTGTATTTACTTCAGTTTGTTCATCTTGGAGCTGTGTGCAGCTGAGGACAGTCTTATTATTACCAGGTGAGGATATGTAACAGCCACAGTCTGTAGAGATGATGTCACCATGGAGTGGTGATGTCACTGGAGCTGCCAATATGTGCTCCAGCCAAAGCTACACCAGAGGGTTGTGCTGTGTAACAGGTTGGTGCAGGTGGTGTTATCTACATTTGAACATTAGGCAACAGTCTCATGAAGACACTTTCTATTGTTCACTAAAGACCAACAATAACAGAGACAAAGGGAGAGCAGCAGAACTAGTGCTAACAATTAGCACTGCTAGCCTGCCCACCAACACCAGCTAATGTTCTAAAAACGATGATCAATGATTTTGCTGTAACGGCTCCAGCTGTCTGTGTCAGGGACACGTTGGAGATGAAGTGAGTGATCCAGTGACAAAGGTTTGGAAAGCTGCAGTCAGCTGAGACTAAAGGAGTCACCTGACCGAGAGACCAAATGTTTCACTGAGAACGTCCAGATGAACAGAATCAACCTTTGGGATAATCTGTTCCACACATCCATGTTTCACTTACTGCATTATATTTCCTCATTGCTGTGCACACAGGCCTGTGGCTTATAACCAACTCCAAGTTCAGACTCAGAGGCTGCTGAAGCTGTTTTCTGGAACAGAGACGTGTTGGATATAAAAGCAACTCTTCTTTATGTGTCAGCACTGAGGAAAGGAGCAGCTTCATTTCTAAGTGTATGAAGGACTGTAGCAGTGTGTGTGTGAGCTTTATTTCACAGACAGAACCATGTCAAAAACCCAACTTCAGGTAAAAACAATACAAAATCAAAGAGTCTGATCAGAAGGATTAAACAGAGGAGTGTGGGACTGTTTTTAACAGACAGCAGGTTAAGCCAGGCTGGAGGAGTAAACTGAGCCTCGGTGTGAGCAGCAGTGTGTTTGACAGGAAGCTGAGATAAACAGTCTGGAGCCCATTTAGTGCTTCATATGAAAGTGTGAGGATTTGAAAGCAAATCTAAAATCAAGCAGGAGTCAGTGTGAGAATGATTTGTGCTTTTCCTCAGTCAGATGCTGGGAGTTTCAGTTCATCCATGTTCAGCGTGCTGTGCTTTGTGTAACAGGAGAATATGACAGTATAAATCAAGTCTTCATGTCACTGAAAGCCTCCACAGTCTGCTATGGAGGTGCATCAGTTTGGATTTACAAGAAGAACATTTCTTAAACCTGCCACAAGATGGCGCTCCAACAGAAGGGATGTCCACAGTGTAACACAGACACACACATACTGTGTGAATGTGTGAGTGAATGGGCTTTCAACACAAGGCTTCTGCTGCTACCTTTAATGACATAATTAGCTAACAAGAACAAACTGTTAATTACCACCAAAGAACGGCTCCAGATTTTAGCTGCTGACCATTTTGTGAAACGTTGATTACATCAGCTTATTGTTGATTTTTCAACCTTAATATCAGCTGCTTTAAAGGAGCCTCGTTCTCTGGCAGTAACACTTTTCTTCACTAGATGCAGTGCAGGCACAGTCTGTGTTTCTAAACTACACACTAATGTTCATTGTTGTGCAGCTAAATCCTCCCTCTGGATGGGAAGAATCCCTGTCAGGCTTCAAACACCTGGCTTGGTGTTCTGGAGCTAATGTGTCACCTGTGAGGACTCTGAGATGAACACACAGCAGACACTTCAGTTCTCCGTCTGTGTGTCCTCAGTTTCCCAGCATGCCTTGGCTGTGGTGGTGGAGGTGAATGAGGGGGAACATGCTGCTCTGTCAGCACTCAGGTTTCATACCTGGTGATCTCAGAGGACAAAGCGGCGTTACAGCAGCGCACGTTGATGAGACCTGATGCTCTGAACAGTTCAGACTTCAGCCTCACTCTGAGAAAACAAACGACTGACTGTCAGCAGCAACTACACCTGCTCCATCAGTGACGGAGAGAAGAACTGAGACTGAGAGACATACAGCTGCAGGTCAAAGGTCAGAAACGCCCGCTCTTTGTACGGGTCAGGAGTTAGTACTGCAGAGGTCAGAGGTCAGCTTGCTGACAAACCATTTGAAACAGTTTGGAGCTAAAAGCACAACAGCAGAGGAAAGAAGAGACACTGCAGAGATGATGCAAAATATTGTGTTTTGTTCTCAGCTGTCAAAAAGTGTAACACACGTGTTCCAGCACAGCCTTTGTGTACTTTCACTTCTCCATACTGTCCATTGGAAATCCTGTTTGTTACTTTTTGATTTCAGTCCATGTGTCCAAAGCAAACTTCTGTCCCACACTTTCTCTGCTGACTCTTCACCGATGCTCAGATGATCTCAGATGATTTCACCAGAACTCATCAAAATTCGGGCTCCACAGAAACCCAGACGTCACTAAACAAGCGTAACAAGCAAAGTGAAAACTGGTCGTTCAGCTTTATTGACCAAAGATAAGCTCACATGTCACCTCATGACACAGACACTTATTTCCACAGCATGCACGAGGACTGACAATAAGTGTCTATAAAGCCACTTCTATCTGCCACACCTGTGCTTCTGTCATGGTTGCTCTCCTCTCACTCTGTCATTTATCCACAGTCTGCCTCCCTCTGCTCCGTCAGCTGACGTCCTCTCTACACCACCTGCTGTGTTTTATCCTGCAAAAACACATTTAAGAAGCGTTGCACCGAGTAACGGGAGGAACTGCTATAAAATCCATTTAAAGGAGGTGGTGCTGAGTGCTGTGACTGGGGTCCCACCACTGACATCACGGGTGGAGGACATGTTGGAAAACTGCTACAAAGTGCTGTGCAGCCAGCAGAGCTTACAGTCTGTCCTGTGTGTCATACAGGCTCTCACACTTAGTGTTTCTGTGACACATTGAAGAGAAGTTTGTGTTGTTCACAGTTGTGCTTGTACTGAGTGACAGCTGACATGACCTAACAGGAATAATGTGTCTGTGCTGAATGAGAAGTAACACACAATGAAGTCTTGATGCATCTCAATCATCCAGGAAAGTGAGTCTGTTGGTTCTGTTCATCTGGACGCAGCGTTTTGTGGGAGAAACGTGTCGTCATCATCAGGTGACGTCTTCAGTCTCAGCTGCAGGTTTCAGTCTTACAAACAGGACATTTGCATAAAGACTGAAAGCAGCTGCAGGAACGATGGGCTGGGAGCTCCATTCCTTCATCTTAATTATGCAGATTCTCAGGACCATTGATCAACAACCACTGATCCATGTCCATGAGTCCCATTCACAGAGATGTGGGAATGGCTGCAGTCACAGCATGTAAGATGGAAATAAATGAGAAGTATTTAGCTGAAGTGGATTTGATTTATGTTACTTCTTTTTTAACTTGTAGTTCTACATTGGAAGATTATTGTGATATTGAAATATAAAAATACATTTATATTCTATTATTTTCTCAAAATAAGCGTCACACTCGTGGAAGCCGGTGTAGCCGCCGAAACGCCTGCATTTATGGAGACTTTCAGCCCCAGGTAGGCCAGTTATGGATCTTCGGATCCACATTATGTCAGCAGCTGTTCTCCACCGTGAACTGTGTTCAAACAAACACGCTCACGCCTCACAGACGACAGCTTACAGTCCTGTAGAGATAAAGTGACTTCGTACAGCCCCGTCTTCAGTCTTGTGGAGATGATCTCGATGCTTTGGTGGATGTTACTAGCTCCTGTGCAGTATTTTGTAAAGACATGATTATACCCCGTAAGCGCGTTAAAATTTACGCTAACAATAAGCCATGGGTCACTAAAAGTGTCAAATCCTGTTTAAGGAAAAAGAGACAGGCCTTTAAAGAGGGGCTGTTACCGATTTTCAGACAGCTACCAAGGAAATGAAAATCGAGATCTTGAAAGCAAAACAGACAAAAACCTTCTTGAAAGCAAATTTGCTGCAAAAACTTTTGGGTCTGCCTGGACTTGTATGAAAACCATAGCAGGGTTTCAAAATCCCCAGAGCAGCAGTCAGGTCATTTTAGATGTTTTAATTCAGACAGAGATTTTCAAATGCTTTAAACATGTTTTATGCTCGTTTTAGTTCTTCTGATTTCAGCGAGGATATTTGGGAACTGAAACAGAAACTGAGAGATACTCAGCACTTTATCATTGAACTCAGCGATGTTAAAAAGGCCTTTCATACAGTCGATGTGAACAAGAGCCAGGTCCTGATAATATTAGTGGCCGCCTAATTAAATCTTGTGCTGATGAACTCAGTCCTATATTTCAGGTTATTTTTAACAAATCCTTGCAAACACAACATGTGCCCTCTCTTTGCAAAGAAGCAGTCGTGGTTCCTGTCCCTAAATCTAAACGACTTCAGGCCTGTTGCCTCACTTCAGTTGTCATGAAAGTCTTTGAAAAAATCATCAGAAATGTGATTATGAAGAGACTGAAGGTCAGCTGGATCCAATGCAGTTTGCATACAGGCCCAACAGAGGAGTGGAGGACGCACTTTTGACTTTACTAAATCTGATTCTTAAACATGAAGAGAGTAAAGGGACTTTTGCAAGACTTCTTCTCATTGATTTTTCTTCGGCTTTTAATACAACACAGCCCCATATTTTAATTAAAAGACTTTTAGAACAGTTTGAAATCAGGAAAAACCTGCTGGGCTGGATTTTAGATTTTCTAACTGACAGGTCACAAAGAGTGAGAATAAATGGGGTTCTGTCTGACCCAGTGTTCTCCTCCACAGGTTCTCCTCGAGGCTGCGTCCTATCGCCCTTATTATTCACTCTCTATACAAACATGTGTCAGGGCAGACATGAAAACAGGGTCATTATTAAATATGCAGATGACTCTGTTATTGTCAGCTTACTGAAAGAGGGTGAAACTAACCACGGCCCAGTCATTGATGACTTTGTTCAGTGGTGGGAGGAGTCTTATCTCCAGCTGAACATATCTAAAACAAAAGACATGGTTGTTGATTTTAGGAAACAACAAAATGGGCACGGAGTCACTTTAATTAAAGGTCAGAAAATAGAGCAAGTACAATCATATAAATATCTTGGGACCATAATCAATGAAAAACTGAACTTGTGTGAGTGTGTGATGGGTGGATGACTGGATGTGTAAAGCACTTTGGGGTCCTTAGGGACGAGTAAAGCGCTCTACAAATTCAGGCCATGTAATGGCAGAAACATTCTCTAGTGTAAATCCTGACTAGTTCATTAACTACAGATCAGTTTCAGTGAACATTATTCACAGAGGGATCTGAGTTCCTTATACCAGACTCTACAGAAACTGTAACACTGTACAGCTCTGCGACTCAACAATATGACAACAATGTAACACACACTAGAATCATCAAATAAAGCCCCACTAACCACTAGAACTAGAACTAACTAACTAGCACTGGACACTTGCATATTAGAGATTTCTACCACCATAGGAGGCGAGATATCATCCTTGAACCAGAGCATCCAGCCCTCAATTTCGGACATAAAAAGCGACGTGGCCAGGCATGATAACACTTTGACTGAACTGCAGGACTGTGCCTCGAACCACTCTGACACCATCGCCACTCTCCAGGCCACTGTGGAGCGTTTGTCTGCGGAGGTAAAGAAGTTAGATGAGAGATGTGGAGCTCTTGAGGCACTCCAGGAGGAATCATTTAAGAACTGCAGGAATACCAGAAGGCACAGAGGGACCCAAGATGACTGAGTTGGTTCACACCTGTTGACGGAGGCGCTATCTCTCTCGAGGAGAAGCCACTCATCGATCGAGCACATAGAGTGAATCGCCAGCGTCCCAAACAAAGTCATCTTCCTCGGCCCATCATCTTGAGATTGCACTACTACCACATTGGTGAGGAGATTCTGCTGAAAGCTGCAGAGAACAAGAACCTGATGTATAAGGGTTTTTAAAATAAACATCCTCCCAGATTTCCCTCCCTCTGTTGGAAACGCAGAGCCGCATTTGCAAATATGAGAGGAAGACTACGTGGGATGACCGGCGTCAGGTACAGACTGCTATACCCTGCAAAGCTGTTAGTGACCCACGGTGATGTGAGGAAAAGCTTTACCGATCCCAAAGAGACCGTAGACTACGCGGAGAAGCACCTCTCCCACCCACCTTCAAATGTATTAAAAGCAAGGATATATCTATATGTCTAACGCTGACACAGCACTGTGTTTCTTCTTTTCCCTTTATATTCCATGTAAAGGTGAATATGGAGCGTTTATGGCGATTTTCTGAATCTCGGGCAGATGAACTTCCCTGAAGTGTTTCCAGCTGGGCGTCGAGTGTTTGACCGACGCATGAAACGACACGTTTGTGAGTCTTTGTGAGTATTTATCACACGGCGTGCTGCGGGGAAAAGCCTGTTGTAACATTCATGTTTTAGCCCCTGACGGCTCTTTTTGGCTTTTCATCCCTAAACTCTCTGCATGCTCTTTCATGTGATTCGTTTTATTTTGAAAAGTCTCAATAGGATCTTGAGCTTTATTGTGAAAGGTTTATGTGGAAAATAAAGAAGCGGACGGCGGAGCCACGCGATGGTTTTACCGGCGTTGTTGCTAACGAGCGTCCGTAGTGTGGTTATATTAAATATAAGAGAAAGAGAGAACTTTAATACAGACACTACAGTGAGCATCACAACCATGTAACATATTTTACACCATGAAACAAACGATGTTTCATATCATCATCTGATATATATGTTATATGGAACAGGCCCAGCTCAGGCTGCCTGTGATGCAGCACAGCGCCACCCTGTGGTCATCACTGCACTGGTGACACTACAAACAACAAGTATACAGGATGGACGGTGGCCCTGAGAGCTCACACACACTGCTGCTTCTAAAACACCATGAAACAGGAAAATGCTGTGAAAGCACAAAATAATCACAGTTCAAAGAGACAATAGTGACAGAAACAGAGGCTTCACAGGTGCTGAGGGAGAAATCCCAGAGAAGCTTCCTTCCTGCCAGTATACGAGCCCACCAACAGAGACAGGACCAGTTCATCCTCCATCACTTACTGTGGCTCACGTTGCTCTTCTCTTGCTTTGCATCACAGACGCGTCTTTACTGGCTTCTTCTTCTAATTGCACTTAGAAACATGTTGTCTTTAACCTGTCACAGCTGCCCAGATGTTGCTGCTGAGAACCTGTGGAGCTGATTCATGTAGTCATGTGTCTGTGAACAGCCAATCACAGGAAGACTTTCAGAAGAAACTCAGAGGAACAGCTGAGATGTGCTGAGTGATACAAGAACTGACAACAGATGTTAAAGTTCAAATGGTGGTTTTGTTTGCAGGGACTGTGAGTGGATGGAGATCCTGGTCCTCCTCAGCTGTGAGTTCTTCCTCTGTCATGAGAACCTCAGGGGGAGAACATGTGCTCACTCTCAGCTGCTTTAACAGGAAAGAAGCTCTTTTAGATCAAAGCTGAGAAACTGTTTGTAACAGCGAACTCTGTCACCTTTCTCTCCTCAGCCTGCTGCTGGACAGGCCCATGAAGCTCTGCTGTAAAGGCTTCCATGTCCCAGGCTTCACCTTTACCTGCTGACCAACGGGAGGCGTGGCCAAAACAGCGATGGGGAGTGGAGCAGCAGGTAGCAGAGGTGAGCCTCTTGTATGCAGCCTGTTATCTGTGGGACCAGGGAGGACGTGACACAGATGTTGCTGATTCAACATCTGTGTGACAGCTGGAGGAGCACAGTCTGCAGGAAACATCTGTGCATGTAGGAGACACCAAGGTTTACATGGTGGAAGCAGACGACTGACTCAAGCAGCCTCACATCACAGGCTGCTGGCTACAAGCACATGACCACAGTGACTGGTTTCACTGGTGTCTGTCCCAGTCTGTGGCAGAGATACAGGAAGTCACAGACAGCCTGCACACAGCGTTTCCTCTGGAGTGTGTTTCACACCCTGTTTGTGTTTCTCACTAACATGTTGTAGTTCTTCCTGCACACAGCAGCACTTTGATCATTTCTCCTGCTTTTCTTCCTTTTCTAGCTTTTATACACTGACAGTAACACAAAACTCCAAAGTCATCATTTGAGGAGCTTCTTAAGAGTTTCTGTGAGTTTAGTGAAGTCAGCCTCTCAACAATAAGTGTGTGTGTGTTGATTATCTAATGTTCAGAGAGGACTGCACTGATGTAGCATCCAGGTGAGCAGCTTATGAGCCAACAGGGGAAATTTAGCTGTATTATTGTTGTTTAAATGTAATAATTTATGATTTCATGTTCCAATATTTCACTTTTCCCAACGTTTTGTTATCATTTGGTCTGAAAACCATGACAAACAGCAGTGTTACAGTTGTTAGCATTAGCTGCTATAGAGCACTCAGTCGCTGTATTGGTGTTAGCGACATGAACATATCTGAGCTAACTGTGTGTTCCAGATGTGCAGCAAACCCAACTGTCCCTGTGTTTTCCTGCTGTAGACATTATCCCCATGATGCTGACGTCCTCTGGTGGGACGAGCTCACACGTTTATGGATTCAGATGCTAACTGGACCAGACTGGTGTCAACCTTTGTGCTATAGAAGCAAATCAAAGAAGAACCAGTTGAACCTGAGCTGTCTGTAGTGGTGACACCAACACCATGTCACCTGCACATGCTGACCCAGGGTCAGTGTTGAACCTATAAGCTGTGTCCTCACAGTTCAATATGTCCTCACTGCACAGGTCAATGACATCAGAGCTGTAATGTTGTTCCCGTCTCACTAAAACTTCTGGCATAAGGTGACTTTTCTGGGTGATTCCTACTCCAGGGTCACCAGTTTGAATCCCTCTGTTACTGCTGGGAACGTGCTGCTAAAGTGCCCTTGAGCAAGGCCACATCCAGCTTATGAAGCCAACCCTGGGCTCTGCTTGCTGGCAGTGACAGAGTAGATGAAACAGCTCAGTGGATGCTAACTCACAGCTAACAGCGCTCTGTCATGGATAAGTGAAATAAAGCTGACTGACCCACAGCTGCACACAAACACCTCCAACACCTACAGGTCAGCAGGTCCACTGCTGTCTCTGATGGGCCCAAACTTTGCTTGTTCAGCGTTTGCTGCTGCTGACTTTGAAAATCACACCAAACATGGAATCAAATATATCGACTCAGCTTAGACTACAGAGAAGCTCGGCACTGCTCACAAAACTCAAACACAAAAGGCTTTTTAAAGACAACAATCACTTTGACAGACACACAAACACGACTGAGTACAGAGCAGCTGCTGGTTTGAAGCCACAGAAATGTTCAAATGTTTAAACACACTGCAGCGTTGCAGCCGTGATGCATTTGTGCTGCTAAGGCCACACACATCAGCTGCCTTACATTTTAGCACCAGTTCATCTCTGACCATGGCAGCACAGTCTTTCCAGTACAGTGATGTTGGTGGGGACAGTGGGGGCTGATTGTTCATTGGCTGTAAGCCGGTCACATGGACGTTTAACTGGTGCTTTGATTGCTCTGTAGTCTGTTGTGCCTGTGAGCTGCTCCTAAAATGAGACAGATTATAATTGTCACCATTCTGTTAATGACTCTTATTATGTGCGCTCTCCTCCACTGTCACACTAAACACATTAAACCTTTATTTTTGTGTAAAGTCAGGATTTATTGGCTCTTCTTAAAAGCGTCATGAAGTGCAAAACTCAGCAAACATTATACAAAAGTAGATTTAGAAGCTGAACAGAACTGAAAACATTTAAAGTGACAGTCAGCACAAATCCAGCTGACATCTCCATCCAACCCAAGTCTTCATTTAAAGTCATTATAACTGTGACACACGTTTGTTACAGTATTAATCCTGCCTGATGCTGCAGGGCCAACATCATGAAACAGGCTCAGCATTTATTTCCATTATGAAACTTTATCATTAAAAGCAAACCATTGTTCTGCAGTCGTCCCAGGACTGTCGGTCAAACGTTCTCTCCACATGTTTAAGGCTGAGCTCACTTTATCGTCTGCCTGAAGGAGGGAAGCAGATGTTACTAAACATCACAATAAAACATATGAAATGGGTGCACATGAGGAACGTCTGCACTGTTAAAGCCATGCAAACATCTTCACACATGAAGCAGCAACACCTCTCAGTTTAGCAGCAGCTGGTAAAAGCCACAGTGATCCTGGAGCCTCCCTGAAGGACTCGTTCATCAGTAACTGTCAGGAGGACGATTAAACCTGCTGCACACGTCCTGTAGTTACACACTCGGGAGGAAAGACGACGTCCTCGCTCTGCAACATGATCTGTGTTTCATCCAGGACGCTCAAACACAGACTGGTTTCCAAATATTAGACGCACTGGTTCTTCATGCGTTTCTACCTGAGCACTCAGAGTCATTTCTACAACAGGCCTCCTTCACCTGCTGGTGCCTCTGTTTCTGTGTTTGGCATCAGTGCCTGATGTTTGTGATCTTTGATCTGTTCTGAAGTCTCTCTTTGTAACACAAATGTTGTTTGGCTTCTTTTGCAAACAAGGCAAAAGAACTTTAATGGATTCATTTGCTGATCTTACTGTTCTGATGCAAAGCCGTCCTTTCAACGCTTTAGAAAGAAAACCCAACAATGTTTTTAAAACTTTCCCAAAATGTAAAAGCTATTAAAACCATAAACTTCTGCTCCTTGATCATGTGATTCTTCTTCTAGACTGTCTGTAATTGTTATTGCTGATTGTCAATAAAGTTGTTTTTTATAAGTTATGTTGTAAAGGAAGCTTGTGGCGAGGGAGGAGGGGCGACTAAAAGCAGGTTCATATAGTGGGAAAGTCCTCAGGTCATGTGAGGATATTTACTGATGCGTCAACACTGTCAGATAAAAGAACGGCTGCTGCATTTGTTCTCCCACAAATAAGTTTGGTGATGAGTAAAAGAATTACAGATGATGTGGCAGTTTATACTGGGAGCTGGTAGTGATGTTACTGGCTTGAACTGGGTGGAGGACGCACTAATATGGAGGTATGTGGTTTGCTGGGACTCTAGCAGCGTGCTAGTGAGCACAGGTGATATGTCTTCAGACTCTAGGCAACATATTGTTTTTGATATACTTCATTTACTGTATAGAATCAAACACAGAGGGATAGAAGTGGATTTCTTATGGCTCCCTGTGAATATCGGTGTTGATGCAATGAACAGGACGATAAGTTTAAAAAGGTGCAGCAAGAAGAAGTCGTGCAGGTTTGACTATAAAATACAGTGAAAGTGAGGTGAAGAGTATAATGAAGGTAAAGATGAAGGACGAGTGGCAGGCACACTGGGACAGAGACGGGAAAGGCAGATATTATTATACAGAAAACAGTCGTGTAGAAGAAGCTGCAGCAGAGACCAGGATGGAATCTGGAGAGTCAGAGTTGGTCACACAGGCTTGAATAGCACACTTAAAAAGGTAAACATGACACAGGAAGTGTGACTTCTGTGGACCAGAGGAGACGTTTGACGGGTTGTTAGCGTCGTCAGGATGCTGGATGGAAACGCTGTGCCTGATAGGATGATTACAGGCTGGACTTTGTCTTCCTGTTACAGATGGATCCAGGCCCTGGATGACTGCTGGACACACATGACCCACACTAGGCTGCCTTCATCCATCCTTTCCTCCTTCACTGAGACTCAGAGTCAGCATGTATGTATTTATCAGTGATTTGAATCCTTTCATTACAGAGTGAAGTTAAAGTAGACGTGTGAACACACTAATAAACACAAAGGGACACAACTACTACTGCATGATGGAAAGCTGAAGTATTACACAGCTTTATGAACCTCCTGTTATCCTGGTAGACGAGTACAGCAATAAATCTTTTACTTGAACATCTTCTGGCTCCAATAAGCTTTGAAATGTGACCATGAAGTTAGAGACACACTGACTGAAACCCACAGCTGTGACTGTGGATCACATCCACACACAGTGTAGCTGCTGTCTCTGTGTGAGCCTTTGCACTGCTGCTCGCAGCACCGTTATATCACTCAGCGCTCGCTGCTGTTATTGAATCCACTTTTTACTGTCCGTGCAATCAAGCTCCTCTGCAGAGCTAGAAAATATCTTCGAACCAGTTTATGTGTTAGGGGATCCTTTGCAGCTGTGACTGTTGCCTCTGTTTTTGTCCTTTGGTTCCTGGGAGCCTTTTACATTTCCATCAGCAACAAATATCTGAACAGGCTTTATTGTAGGAAATACAGGAGTAAATAGTTGTCATTATTTATTAGATGTTGTTAAAGATGATCAGATGCTTGTTTAGTTTAATGCTGTGGCTTCAGTCAGCATCACTGTGCTGTATAGTTTTATTTTTCTGATCCTTCTGTTAAAGTTGCTGAATAAAAGCTGGTTGGTCTGCACCTCACCTCTGCCTCGAGCCTCCTTCTTTAAAGCAGCAGAGGCTCTTCATTCAGGTATCACAGCTCGAGTTGTTCTGCAGGAGACCCAGAGTACTGTCCTTGGTCCATAATGACATTAATCCTCAAAAATAGTTCTGGCATAATAATTGTGCACACAGTGTAAAACTGAAGAAGCTTCTCAGATGAAATGTCTTCAAGAAACTTAAAAAAGTCCAGACACTTTTGTTTCTGAGCTTCTTAATTCAATTCAATTTTATTTATATAAATCACAACAACAGTCGCCTCAAAGCGCTTTATGTTGTACAGTAGATCGCACAATTATAGATACAGAGAAAAACCCAACAATCATATGACCCCCTATGAGCAGCACTTTGGCGACAGTGGGAAGGAAAAACTCCCTTTTAACAGGAAGAAACCTCCAGCAGAACCAGGCTCAGGGAGGGGCGGGGCCATCTGCTGTGATTGGTTTGGGTGAGAGAAGGAAGACAGGATAAAGACATGCTGTGGAAGAGAGACAGATGAACCGCTGAGTGTTGTCCCGTCGAGGTGGCTCTTCTATGTTGTGCATTTATGGCACCAAACCACAAATGCAAAGGAAGAAAGGGTCGAGGCTGATTGGTGTATGTGCCCATGAGTGTACACGGGTGTTTCTCTGTGTTAGTGACAGTCTGACAGAAGGCTGCATCCCTCAGCCTCATGTGGGCTGTGTAGCCCCTTTACCACTGCAGTGAGAGCTCAGA
This sequence comes from Aulonocara stuartgranti, assembly GCF_965226115.1. Taxonomy (NCBI): domain Eukaryota; kingdom Metazoa; phylum Chordata; class Actinopteri; order Cichliformes; family Cichlidae; genus Aulonocara; species Aulonocara stuartgranti. Next base: position 8,750,147 of record NC_138941.1, read on the forward strand.
CCTGTTTCTGGTGGGTGGTGGACTCCTCCAGGGCTTCCCCTGATTCCCCTTCTGCCACAGAAGACTGTGGCCTCAGAAACTCATATCTGCTTTTTGCAAATGAAGTGAACCTGTTGGCTTCATCAGCAGGGGCGGATCTAGAAGGGTGGCATGGGGTGGCAAGTGCCACCCTAAAATGATCCCTTGCCACCCCAAGTGCCACCCCAGTTTTGCATATGACAGTGTTGTTTATTAAAATAAGTTTAACAGTTTGAGCGTAGTTACAGTCAGCAGTGAATATAAATGCTAGAACTGGATATATTCCATAGTGTCCCCCCCTCCACATTAACAAATGGTTCAGCCCATAGCAGGACCGGCTTTCTTCTTGTTTTCAGCAGCAAGCGATGCTTATGATTGTGCCAGAGCACATTTTGAACAACACCATGGGAATTTCTGATTTTACACAGGTGGGTGGATGTTACACTGTGGAAATGAAGGAAGGTGAGTGCTATTTTAAATGGTTGTAGAAAATGAAAAAACAGCAGGTGTATTGGCTGCATTTTTAGATAAATAGTTGTATCTGTTTACAAAATGTACAATTTATATTTGCATTTCAAGTTATAAACATTTACCCAACACGTCTGTGGTTTTTTTACAGTAAAAAATACTGCTAGGATTTTAGGTTCTTTGTGTGATTTCAGATCAGTAATAGTTACATTAATAGTAATAGTAATACTAATGCAGTATGTCAGTGAAAAAACAACTAAATTCAGTTGAGCTGAAAAGATACAAACAAAGCAAGAGGAGGAAAAAATAAAATGAAACAATCTGAGGGTGAAATACAAACGTAAACTCAAAGGAGTCACAAATGTCCGGTTGTGTTTCAGACCTCAGAGGGTGAATCCAACAAATCATGAAAAATGAGGTTTACATGTTTGTTCATGACAGTGCAGATTTCTGACATTTTGTGTCATTTAAGCTGCAACAATGTGACTGTTTTCTAACAAAAACAGTGAAACTTAAGTTAGACTTGTGTTTGTAAATGAAGCGCCCCATGTTGTGTAGCTTTCTGGAGTTTATACTTATTGGGCTACATATGTATTTAATATACAGGCTGTACAGTACATAACATCAAAACTCACATGTTTCATGTAACTAAAGTGTGTAATCATGTGGGTACAGACAATAATTAAGTTATAGACTATATTTATATGAAAAACGTGCATACTTACTGCATTTGAATCATTTTAACCACATGTAACCACCTGCATATGTGTTTGGGGGGAAAAGGCTTTGATTTTGCCACCCTAAGAAAATTTCTCTAGAGCCGCCCCTGACCATTTCACAGGATTTGCATTTAAAGATGCAACAAGACTAAAATGGTTAGAGTCAGGAGGTCAAAGGTCAGGGCTCCTGTGGGTCTGAGGGCGGCCTCACGCTGGAGAAGGATGAAGGAGTCTGACCTGAGCCAGTGTTTGACATGAACACATCAGCACTGCTGTCAGTGAGCCTAACGACAGCCGTTAGCATCATTTCAGTGTTTCAGTCATAAAAACACTTCCTGTCACTGTGGTGGTTACAGTGACATCATGCAGTTTGTGCTTTGACCTCCAGAGGGCGACAAATCAGCACAGACAGAGAGCTCCATTCAAACTTTGCTGCCATCAGGAATAATTCTTCAAATATAATCATCAGTGTTTGAGCAGTTATGATATCAGGGACAATCTAGACATGTGTGACAATACTGAACATGTCACATGACACACCTCAAACATCATGTGATCCACTCTCAGTCTGCACTTTCATTCATGACTTCAACAGGTTGAAATGAGCTTTGAAGAAACATTCAGTGAAATAAATCTTTCATGGATTCATGTGAGCAGCAGGTGAACTTTGTACCAACAACATCTTCAATAACAGAGTCTGAATGAAGCTCAGGTGTTGATGCTGCTCACTGATTGGACGCTTGCTTTCAGCTCTGCTCTCAGTCTTTACTGCACAGGTGAAGGTAGAAAGTGTGACTGGATCTATAGACTGGAAACAGAGAAACATGCTGAACATTTGAAGCTTTGCAGCAGAAATGTTCATGTTACAAATACAGCAGAGCTGATCTGGGATCAGTGTGTTCACACCTGCAGCTACAACAAGGTTTCATGTCTCCACACGTCAGCATGTGAACTTTACTCTGACTCAGTCTGAGCAGTCAGACGGCATATTTTTAAAGTTAACACATCAGCACACACAGAGCTGAGCCCCTCCCACCTGTGCTGAGTTTCAGGTGGAGCCCCGCCTCCTTCCAGGAAGCAGCTCACCTGTGTGTCCGTGTTTAGTGTCCAGGTGTGGAGTGGAGCTTGTTGTTGGTGTGTGAAGAAACTGTAAGTTTGCTTTGTTTCCTCCTTTAACAGTTTGTCTTTAGGAACTTTACTGTTTGTTCAGCTCGTGTTTGATTTCTTCACACAACAAACTGTGTGTGTTTGTATTTCCGGTCTCTCCATTAAAGTCAGTGTGTAATGTTTCCTGGCTAACATCAGCTGTGTGCAGCTTAGTTCAGCACAAATCTGCCGCTCCATAGTTCACGGTAACGGACTCACAGCTGGACCAACGAGGCCGAGTGTGTCCGCCACTCTGAGCTACGTTCGTGTTTGTGTACTTGTAGTTTGTACTTTGAGTTCACTCAGAGCCCACAGAGGACGCAGCGTACGTGATGACGTCACAGCCCTTTACCTCCTTTACTGTCACTGTGATTAATATTTACACACGAGACACCTGCAGAGCTCTGACGCTAAGCTAGCACACAGCATGCTAACACTAAGCTAACGCTAAGCTAACACTAAGAGTTCTTACAGACACGAGTTAAAAAGCTGCTTTTAGTGTGTGATCAGAGTCCAGGACTGAGAGCAGCAGCAGAGCTGATGGATGATGAATTACTGGATGGAAGAAGCTTCTCATTAGCAGTGAATCAGTGTGTGTGCAGTTCTCTGCAAACTCAGCAGGAAGAATTAGTGTGAAGCTTTAACTCTGCTGATCCTCTTTGAATCCTGGATCAGCTGAAATGTTTAAAATGTTGTTCACACGTGTTGGACTGACTGAAGCTTCCAGTCACAGTGAATCAGTGTGTGTCAGTGAATGCATCGTGTGTGCTTCAGGCTCCATCTAGTGGACTGATAGCAGAGCAGCTGATGGCAGCTTCCTCTGCCTCACACTGCTGTCTGACTGCATCCAGCTGACACTGAGATGAAGCAGGAAAGAAGCAGCTGATATTTGGACAGCACACATGATGAAAGGAGGATTTCAGCTGATGTGCACATGAATGATTTGTGTTTCCTCTGCAGGTAGAAAGTGTGTGTGAGCTGAATTGAGCAGCATGGATCAGTGTGAGGACAGAGAGGAGGGAGTCCCTCCCTCTAAAAGCACTCTGTGTGGGGAACATGAGAGCCAGACCAAAGCTCAGAGGTGAGATGACCATCTCTAACTGTCCATGACTCTTCTCCATGTCACAGCTCAGCACTCACATCACTGCTGCATCATTATTCACAGGAACCCGCCTGGACCTCCACCCAGCTCTGTGTCCTGTGAAAGTAACTCAGTCAAAGATGCCATTAAGAGATTTGAGCAAAGACAGTCAGCTGAGAAAAGGTAAGCTAACACCAATAATATCAGCTGATATGTGATGAGAATTTTACTGAAGATTTATAACTTTTTCAGGATCCATCAGAGACTCAAACCTGGACCTCCACCCAGCTCTGTGTCCTTACAGAGTGACGGGTCTAAAGGTCTTCCCATTTATTTTAAAGTCCAGCCTGTGTCTGCTGCAGAGAGGTGAGCTGTTAGCAACATGAACTCTTTGATTAAACTGCTTGATGTTGTTGGATATAAACTACAAACACGTCGTTCCCTCAGTCCCATTTAAACTGTCTTTTAAAACAAGCCTTTGGTTTCTAAACAACTGAAAACCCACTTCAGCAAACAGGAAGTGATCAGAGCGTCCGTCCACTTCCTGTCAGGCCCTGCAAACATTTCATATTGAAGAAAAGTAGTTGACATCTCACATTTTTACTCCACCACATTCAACCATTTTGACATTTTACAGCATGAAACTCTTGTCACATGACTCCTGTTATGTTATAGAGTCATGTGACCACCAGGGAGGGATTTGTATGGATGAAACACATTCAAATCAATCTGATTCATCAATGGAAACATTTTTGGTGTAAATGCAGCAACACTGAAAACGCTGAAGATAAAAACACAACAGATGAAATATGAACACATCGAGGCTTTGAATACACGTGTGTGTGTTTGAGACACAGAGATAAATGGATTGTGTGTCTGTCCTATTGCTGCATGAGGGTTTTATTGTAGATTTTGTGCGTGTACACTTTTGACCACGAAGGTGTTGAAAGGGCGTAAAACAGTTGGAGGCACCAGAGTGAACACTAGTGCTGTCAGTAGATTAAAACATGACTAATTAATGACACAATCTTCTGTCATTAATCCTGATTAATCACAATTACTTGATCAATAGCTGCAGTTACATTTTTCCAACTTTATATTTAAGCCTGTAACAGACGTTTACACCATATAATGAAGTCAATGCAGAATAAACACAAAGAATGTTAAACGCTTCAATTCAAAGAGACTTTGAATAGTTTTCAGTCTTTAACTCAGCTTCTCTGCTGTAAATACAACTTTGTAACAAACATATATACTAAAAGCTAAGTGTGCACTAATATATAATCATATATAATCTATATTACTGCTGTTAATGAAAATGTTTAATCAGACTCATCACAGGGTTACTGTGGATTCATTTGGATTAATCACCATTAAACATCAATTTTAATGTAAACGAATCAAAGTTCATTTCATGAGCAAACAGACTCGAGAGAAAAGGGCAAATTTACACACTTAACATGTTTATTGAACATGTAAACATTGATTAACCTCCTGAATGAGCCGACCCCCCCCAGGGACAGTCCTGCATGCTAATGATGGGCTCTGCTCTGTACCTGCAGGATTCTGTCAGCCACAAACTCCTCAGCTGATCCTGAATCTGAGCCCATCTGTCAAACCATCATTTTCTTCACAGGTCTGTGGAGGTGGCACTGATCCTGCAGCAGTCTAACACTCTCTGTCACTCTTCTTCAAGTCTTTGACACGAGGAACCAAAACTATGTTATTAACAACACTAACAGGTCTGCAGTTTGTCCACTTGGCAGTTGTGTCATCAGTGCTTTGCATCGTTGTGATATTTTAAGCTGGAAGTGCTTCGGTGAAAAGAAAATTCCTTCTGTCACGATGTGCAGAATCCTTCATGTTGGTCGGCTGGTCCGTCTTGTTATTTTTTTAATGCTCAAACTTAGAGTAGAGTTACCTTTGCACACGTGCAGATGTGCTGCACATCTGCACGTGTGCAAAGGTAACTCTACTCGGACAAACTGCTCGAAGTGCGTTGATAGAAACATTTCAGGGATTTTGAGTCGTTCTGCTCTCCAGATGTGTCGTGTTAAAGGTTTTTATCATGTTAATCATGTTAACAGATGAACCCCTAACCCTAACCCTACATGTTAATTTTGACAGCACTGGTAAATCCTTTTTAATGTTCTTCTGTCAGATCATTGATTAGACTCGACTCCAAATACGAGACTCGGAAAACTCAAATGAAAACTCAAATCAAAGCAATGAGAAAAGGACTTCTTGTGTTAGAATGAAAACATATGGAAGTGGTCAGGTTTCAAACACTCGATGAATCTGCTGCACAGTTACATTCAGGGACCTTTGGCCTCCTGAGAGCATTAGTTGATGGTTCATCACAGTTTTCTCAAAGTTTCCTCTGAGCTTCTGCAGCATCATCACTTCCATCACTGATGAAAGAAAGTTCATAGAAAACAGAAAATATATCTTCAGAATCTGAGAGTCTAAAACTTGACAGACTTGATTCAGATGAAGTTATTTGAGCAGAAACTCCTGGATCTTTATCCTGTGTTGATCTAATCCTTCATGGTTCCTCCACAGAGTGGACCAGCAGAGCTCAGAGGTTCCCAGTGGTCAGTCTGCCCAGCAGCATCAAACACAGCTGGACTCCATATTTATGGTCTGTACATGTACAACAACTACTTTATTATTAATAATAATGCATTTATTTATAGGTCCCTTTCAGAACACCAAGGACTCTGTGGACTAAATGACCAAAAGAAACAAACTTTGAAATCAGACGGTGCAAATGTGATCACAGGGAAACGTTTCAAACATCGAGGCTTTAAACAGAAACCAAAGTGAAACAGTTTGTAGTCGAGATCAGTGGGAATGAAGCTGAATAACTGTTTCTTCAATAACTATGAGCTCTTAAAAAACAAAAACTAGCTGAAAGTCTGGCTGCTCTTATGAAAAGTACAGAGAAATTATGGGTCGCTCAACACTTGTGCACAATATAAGAGTTGAAATAAATCTAAAGAATAACTCAAAATCCTACAATCATACTGATAAAGTCATCTACAGCTAACTATCCAAGTGGATTTGTTTAAGACAGCTCCATCTGCTGGTGGCCCTCTGCAGGTGCATGAAAGGGGCGTGTTTATAGTGAAAGTAGTAGAGAAAGTAAACCCCACGGGAAGGAGGAGGACTCTCAGCGGCTTCCAGCTCATATTCAGACATTTGACTTCTCACTGAAAGCAGCAAGTTTGAGTGTCTGTACCTTAGTTAGAAGAGATAACATGTCAGTAGTAATTAGAGTTGATTGAGCAATGCTGTCCTTGTAATGTAGTTTATGATTTTTATGGACAAGTCCAGTTTTTCTGTAGAGCCTCTCAAGTTGGTGACAGCAGCAGTGGAAGTTCACGTGTAAACCAGAGCAGCAAATCAGGTCCAAATGTGTTGTTCACAGTGAGTGGGATCATCATTGGCTGCTATGTTAACCTCCTGCAGCAGGATGTCTTTGGTCAGAGAATGGATAGATCACTAAGTCATTGTTGAGTTTAGGGAGACAGTAGACAGTTGGAGGAGGTTCAGCCAGTTGACACACAGTAGATAAAATAACTGAAGGCAGGAGCAGACACCTGTATGACTTTCCACCTCTCACATAGATTATTTCCCTGGGCAGCGCCACAGGGCTGGTAGATGTAAACAAAGCTGGAGGAGAGGATTTATTCATCTGAGAAAAGTCACAGAGTTGTGTCTTGATGCTCAATCATCCAGGTACGTAAATCCCAAAAAGCTTGATTCTGTTCATCTGGATGTTTTCAGTGGGAGAAACGTTTCATCATCATCAGGTGACTTCTTCAGTCTCAGCTGACTGCAGGTTTCAATCTCATAAACAGGACATTTGTATGACTGAAACCAGCCCACTGAAGGAACAATGGGCTGGGAGGTCAGTTCATTGATCATTGGTACGCATATTGTCAGGACCATTGATCAATGGTTGTTGATCAATGGTCATGAGTCCAGTTCACAGAGAGCTGGGGAATGGCTGCAATCACAGCATGTAAGATGGTGACAGTTGTACCCTTAGGCCCCTCCTCCATTCAGAGATGGTCTTTCCTTTTCACATAAATGGCCTCCTTGACTCCGCCCTCAAACCAGCGTTCACATTTACTCAGGACCTTCTTGATGTGAAGTTCTTCTGCTTCGCTGGCTGCTGTGTCTGTGGGGATGGTGTTTGTTCTGTGTTGTAGTGTCCTGATGACGCCCAGTTTGTGCCCCAGTGGATGATGAGAGTCAAACCTTAAATACTGATCTGTATGTGTAAACAGAGTGAACCTTTAAGACCAGTTGTCTGTACGATCAACTCAGTCACCTGAAACATCTCCAAGTTTCTGGCTTTGATTCTCAACCTGTTGGTAGTTCAGCTCTGAACACCAGTGAAATGTTTCTCCCACTGAAATCGCTGCATTCATATGAACAGCATCAACGTTTTGGGATCATGGAGTTGTGGACAAAGTCTCAGTTAATCAGATAAAGTCAAACCTATAATTGGTAAAGAGTTCGTGGATGATATGCCCCTTGATGGTAAAGAAGTGGATGTTGTGTGGACTAAAGTTCAGAGTGGTGGGTCATTCATAAAGTATTCTGTTCCAGCTGCTGGAGGACAACATCATCACTTTTGTGAAGAACGAGCTGAAGAAGATCCAGAAGGCTCTGAATCCAAATAAGCCCCAGTGCTTGGAGTTTCAGAGGGAGGATGATGAGCAGAGGAGAAACAGCAGAGAGGCATTTGTGAAGATCACAGTGGACTTCCTGAGGAGAATGAAGCAGGAGGAGCTGGCTGACCGTCTGCAGAGACGTAAGAGGATTTATCTAAAGGTTTAAGCTGCTGGATAAATGAGACACTTGTGACACCAGTGTGTTCAGTCATTTCTCAGTGGGTCAGAAATTGTCATCAGCATTTTGTAAAATATGATTGTTAAAGTTGTATTTTTATTATTATTATTCAGAACTTCCAGCTGCTGTTTGTCATCGTAACCTTAAATCCACCCTGAAGAAGAAGTTCCAGTGTGTGTTTGAGGGCATCGCTAAAGCAGGAAACCCAACCCTCCTGAATCAGATCTACACAGAGCTCTACATCACAGAGGGAGGGACTGCAGAGGTCAATGATGAACATGAGGTCAGACAGATTGAAACAGCATCCAGGAAACCAGACAGACCAGAAACAACCATCAGACAAGAAGACATCTTTAAAGCCTCACCTGGAAGAGATGAACCAATCAGAACAGTGCTGACAAAGGGAGTGGCTGGCATTGGGAAAACAGTCTTAACACAGAAATACAGCCTGGACTGGGCTGAAGACAAAGCCAACCAGGACATCCAGTTCATATTTCCTTTCACTTTCAGAGAGCTGAATGTGCTGAAAGAGGAAAAGTTCAGCTTGGTGGGACTTGTTCATCACTTCTTTACTGAAACCAAAGAAGCAGGAATCTGCAGCTTTGAAGACTTCCAGGTTGTGTTCATCTTTGATGGTCTGGATGAGTGTCGACTTCCTCTGGACTTCCACAAAACTACAATCCTAACTGACCCTAGAAAGTCCACCTCAGTGGATGTGCTGCTGATAAACCTCATCAGGGGGAAACTGCTTCCCTCTGCTCGCCTCTGGATAACCACACGACCTGCAGCAGCCAATCAGATCCCTCCTGACTGTGTTGGCATGGTGACAGAGGTCAGAGGGTTCACTGACCCACAGAAGGAGGAGTACTTCAGGAAGAGGTTCAGAGATGAGGAGCAGGCCAGCAGCATCATCTCCCACATCAAGACATCACGAAGCCTCCACATCATGTGCCACATCCCAGTCTTCTGCTGGATCACTGCTACAGTTCTGGAGGATGTGCTGGAAACCAGAGAGGGAGGACAGCTGCCCAAGACCCTGACTGAGATGTACATCCACTTCCTTGTGGTTCAGGCCAAAGTGAAGAAGGTCAAGTATTATGGAGGAGCTGAGACAGATCCACACTGGAGTCCAGAGAGCAGGAAGATGATGGAGTCTCTGGGAAAACTGGCTTTTGATCAGCTGCAGAAAGGAAACCTGATCTTCTATGAATCAGACCTGACAGAGTGTGGCATCGATATCAGAGCAGCCTCAGTGTACTCAGGAGTGTTCACACAGATCTTTAAAGAGGAGAGAGGACTGTACCAGGACAAGGTGTTCTGCTTCATCCATCTGAGTGTTCAGGAGTTTCTGGCTGCTCTTCATGTCCATCTGACCTTCATCAACTCTGGACTCAATCTGCTGGAACAACAACAAACAACCTCCTGGTGGTTTAAACCATCTCTCCACCAGAGTGCTGTGAACAAGGCCTTAGAGAGTCCAAATGGACACCTGGACTTGTTCCTCCGCTTCCTCCTGGGTCTTTCCCTGCAGACCAATCAGACTCTCCTACGAGCCCTGATGACACAGACAGGAAGTAGCTCACAGACCAATCAGGAAACAGTCCAGTACATCAAGGAGAAGCTCAGTGAGAATCTGTCTGCAGAGAAAAGCATCAATCTGATCCACTGTCTGAATGAACTGAATGATCGTTCTCTAGTGGAGGAGATCCAACAATACAGGACTTCAGGAAGTCTCTCCACAGGTAAACTGTCTCCTGCTCAGTGCTCAGCTCTGACCTTCATCTTACTGTCATCAGAAGAAGATCTGGATGAGTTTGACTTTAAGAAATACTCTGCTTCAGAGGAGGCTCTTCTGAGAATGCTGCCAGTGGTCAAAGCCTCCAACAAAGCTCTGTAAGTAAACATGTTGTCATCGCTTCATTGTTAAAATCATGGGAAATAAATCAGAAATGCTGAGTTCAAAGAGCACTGTAACATTTTTTTAAAATAGTAAATTAAATGATCATCAGTCACTCGGTAAATATATGGTAGTTTTAATGTTTCACTCCAGCATTTCTAAAACACACTTTGTTCTGTAACTCTTATCAAAGGACAATCCAGACCCAGCCAATAAGAACATGAGCTCTGATGCTTCAGCCCCTCTGACAGGTTTATTATCCTCAGCTTGTTCATTTGTCTCCAACTCCAGGAGTTTGGTTGTTTTATTCTAAAGCACAAACTTCACCTGCCAGACTTCACCTACATCTTTTTCTGATGTTCATAATTTAAGTTCAAGTTTGTATCTCACTTTCAGTGCACACCCTCCCTTTTTAAATATAAATCTCTGCTGTGCTGTCATGTTTTCATCCCGTATGGAGGGAGAAACTCGGTCTTCATTACTGAAATTGCCTCTAAGGTCGTGTTTCTTGTCAGTAACCATATGTAACTGTAAGGCTTCCATAACCAGTGTTATCACAGAATTACAGTGGGTTCACTCTGGGTCCTCTACAGTTTCTTCCCACTGTCCACAGACATGCAGTTAGGTTACCTGGTGATCTAAACTTCATGCAGGTGTGAGTGAGAGTGGTTGTCTGTCCCTCTGTGGGCTTAGTGGAAGAGACTGGATGGATCTCTGCTTTGTCTTTGATATATCCTGACAGCAAACATTCTCCATGAAGTCTGCATTTCAGCTCATCTCCTTTATACACACCTTTAACAGGAAGAGTTTTATACAGCTAGTGTTTAAAATCAAGTGTTATTCACAATACACAGGTAATGAGCATGATTATTGAATTACTAAAATTTTCTAAAATAATTGTTTTAGTTAATATTGTATGACAGTGTACACAGAATTATTAGCTCAGTAGGCAGAGTGGTCGCCCCATGATCATAAGGTCAGGGGTCGAATCCACCGAATAGTTACCTTGTGGTACCCCTGAGCAAGGTACCATCAAGGTACCAATCATGTGCACTGGACTGGTAGCACTCATAGTCTCATAGGTTTAAATAATTTTTTTAAAAAAAGGGTTCAACATATAAACAAATTTAATTTGATCACATATATTGTTTGTTTTTTTTGTTTTGTTTTTTTCCTTTCTCTCACAGACTGAGCAGCTGTAACGTCTCAGAGAAAGGCTGTGAAAATTTGCTGTCAGTGGTAAGCTCCCAGTCCTGTAGTCTGAGAGAGCTGGACCTGAGTACCAACAGCCTGAAGGCTTCAGCAGTAAAGCTTCTGTCTGCTGCAGTGGAGAGTCCACATGCCAAACTGAATGTTCTGAGGTCAGATCAATTTGTATTATGTTTAGTTCTGTTTGTTTATGTGTTTGATGTTTGTTTTTGTTTATATCTTTATCCAGTTATCCTTGTCTCATAGCATTTTTATTCATTTCAAAGTTAAACAGAAGTTTTACTAACCTGCTCAGCACAAGACAATAAGCTATTGCACCTTGATTACACTTTAACAACAATCTTTATTCATGTTTTTATCTTCAGACTTAACATCTGTGAACTCTCAGAGGAAAACTGTGAAGCTCTGTCCTCAGTTCTCAGCTCGCAGTCCTCTAGTCTGACAGAGCTGGACCTGAGTATCAGAATGCTACAGGATTCAGGAGTGAAGCCTCTGTCTGCTGGACTACAACGTTTAAACTGTAAACTGAATACTCTGAGGTCAGATCAGAAAACATTTAGTTTTTAGAATTATTAATTAAAGTTCATACATATGATGTTGTATCTTAGTATGTTTATGTTTCCTTTAAAAATAGAAAGTCAACATTTAATGTTGTGAAATGTATTAACAAACTCTACATGAGTACTTGTTTTATAGATTGTCTTTTATTTTTCAGACTGAGTGGCTGTAACCTGTCAGAGAGAAGCTGTGAAGCTCTGTCCTCAGTCCTCAGCTCCCAGTCCTCCAGTCTGAGAGAGCTGGACCTGAGTAACTCTGACCTGCAGGATTCAGGAGTGAAGCTTCTGTCCGCTGGACTAAAGAGTTCACAGTGTGCAGTGGAAACTCTCAGGTCAGGATTCAAACTTTTCCACAGATGATCATTTGAAATGTGATTTATATTATTGTATAAACAGGTAACTTTTACAGCTGTCAAGTGAACTTTTATTTACATTTGAGTGGATAATCGGACTCTGAATTACTAAAAGTTGTTATAGTCATGTCTTTGTTTATTTAAAAAAATACTTCATGCACTGCCTAATTTAAAGATTTAGGCTCCTTTGGGCCCATAATATATATATTTGATTTCTTTGTGAATGAAATTAGGAGGATATTGGCGACTGCTGATTGGCTCGCTGTTTGTTTTTTATTCACAGTACTTACTTAATTTTAAAGGCTGATTTCTCAAAATGAGATGTTTATCTTTTCTTCTACAACACGTGGAGCCACCAAATCTTCTTGCTTGATTTATTCATTACAGTTTGATTTAAAGAATATTAGACTCGTAACATAATAAATATATTTATTTCACTTCTTCTTGAGAGAAAGAAAGGGATGACTGGGTGAGCTCCAGTGGTTCATCCCAGCAGAGAGAGCGGCACACTGGGCTGCAAATGATCACAGTAGTAATGGCCATAGTTTGATAAAACAGGCAGTCTTACCCTGTAGATAATACAGGGTTCTGGTGCCGATGTGGGGGAGGGGAGTCGCCCGGTACTAACTACATACTACTAACTACCTCATCCAGATGTCTTCCCTACTAAACCTGATAAGAAGTAACTGCAGTAGCCTTATAGGTCAAATCAGTTTCACCTGTTAAAGTTAGCTCCACTATTAATTAGGGGTGGGGGAAAAAATCGATACTGTGTAGTATCGTGATATTTTGTTTGCTAATAATGTATCGATACAGGGACAGCAGAAATCGATATTTTGTTACAAACAATTTTTTCTCTGAAGTCAACATGCTCTGGAGTCAGAGCATGTTGACTTCAGAGCATGTTGATCCTTTTTCTGAGCAACAATCCTGACATTCCTTCACTGTCCAAATGTGTTTAACTTTTTTTTTGGCAGCAATAAACATGACAGTTTACTTATTTTAATTTAAGACATGTTTAATTTTAATTAAGTTTGAAACTTTTTTATTTAATGTAAAATTATATATTTTTTTAAATTTACTTTCAAATTCTTCAGTTGCTGAAGGGGCTGCATAGTTTTCATAAATTGCATAGTTCAGAATAGCTATAATTGTACCAGATGGTTGCATTCAGTTAAGTTGGACTAGACTGTAATACAAACCGTTCAGTTTGTCAACAATAAAACTGACTGAAATGAGAGAAAGACTGAGTGTGAGACTTTGATATTAGATAAAATGAATATTGATAAAGTTTACCTTTATGTGCAGAATTTAAATATCGCAAAATATTTTAAAAAATCGCAATAATATCGTATCGTGCGTTAAGTATTGTGATAATATCGTATCGCGAGTTGTATGGTGATTCCCACCTCTACTATTAATGGTGTCACTTGTTATTTCTGGGATGAGTTTAGTAGCCTGAACAGCTGCTTAAAGGAAAGTAATTAAATAATAAAAATAACCTAAGTCCGGGGGAACCTGCAAGAGCTGTTTGCACAAAGAATAATGCTCAGACTTTGAGGTTTTATCGTTTTACACAAGGTTTAAAAATGAATGTCCACAATTGAATTGCAGAAATTGTTATTGAGCTAATACTGATGTAGTTGTTATCTTTGGTAAGGAGAGGTTGGAGGAAGGATGAGCACAGTCAGGCCTAAAGATGCTCTTAATAATAATAATGGATTGCATTTATATAGCGCTTTTCGAGACCCTCAAAGACCCTTTACAATCCCACTACAGGGAGTGCAGAATTATTAGGCAAGTTGTATTTTTGAGGAATAATTTTATTATTGAACAACAACCATGTTCTCAATGAACCCAAAAAACTCATTAATATCAAAGCTGAATGTTTTTGGAAGTAGTTTTTAGTTTGTTTTTAGTTTTAGCTATTTTAGGGGGATATCTGTGTGTGCAGGTGACTATTACTGTGCATAATTATTAGGCAACTTAACAAAAAACAAATATATACCCATTTCATTTATTTATTTTTACCAGTGACACCAATATAACATCTCCACATTCACAAATATACATTTCTGACATTCAAAAACAAAACAAAAACAAATCAGCGACCAATATAGCCACCTTTCTTTGCAAGGACACTCAAAAGCCTGCCATCCATGGATTCTGTCAGTGTTTTGATCTGTTCACCATCAACATTGCGTGCAGCAGCAACCACAGCCTCCCAGACACTGTTCAGAGAGGTGTACTGTTTTCCCTCCTTGTAAATCTCACATTTGATGATGGACCACAGGTTCTCAATGGGGTTCAGATCAGGTGAACAAGGAGGCCATGTCATTAGTTTTTCTTCTTTTATACCCTTTCTTGCAGCCACGCTGTGGAGTACTTGGACGCGTGTGATGGAGCATTGTCCTGCATGAAAATCATGTTTTTCTTGAAGGATGCAGACTTCTTCCTGTACCACTGCTTGAAGAAGGTGTCTTCCAGAAACTGGCAGTAGGACTGGGAGTTGAGCTTGACTCCATCCTCAACCCGAAAAGGCCCCACAAGCTCATCTTTGATGATACCAGCCCAAACCAGTACTCCACCTCCACCTTGCTGGCGTCTGAGTGGGACTGGAGCTCTCTGCCCTTTACCAATCCAGCCACGGGCCCATCCATCTGGCCCATCAAGACTCACTCTCATTTCATCAGTCCATAAAACCTTAGAAAAACCAGTCTTGAGATATTTCTTGGCCCAGTCTTGACGTTTCAGCTTGTGTGTCTTGTTCAGTGGTGGTCGTCTTTCAGCCTTTCTTACCTTGGCCATGTCTCTGAGTATTGCACACCTTGTGCTCTTGGGCACTCCAGTGATGTTGCAGCTCCAAAATATGGCCAAACTGGTGGCAAGTGGCATCTTGGCAGCTGCACGCTTGACTTTTCTCAGTTCATGGGCAGTTATTTTGTGCCTTGGTTTTTCCACACGCTTCTTGCGACCCTGTTGACTATTTTGAATGAAACGCTTGATTGTTCGATGATCACGCTTCAGAAGCTTTGCAATTTTGAGACTGCTGCATCCCTCTGCAAGATATCTCACTATTTTTGACTTTTCTGAGCCTGTCAAGTCCTTCTTTTGACCCATTTTGCCAAAGGAAAGGACGTTACCTAATAATTATGCACACCTGATATAGGGTGTTGATGTCATTAGACCACACCCCTTCTCATTACAGAGATGCACATCACCTAATATGCTTAATTGGTAGTAGGCTTTCGAGCCTATACAGCTTGGAGTAAGACAACATGCATGAAGAGGATGATGTGGACAAAATACTCATTTGCCTAATAATTCTGCACTCCCTGTATTCATTCACTCTCACATTCACACACTGGTGGAGGTAAGCTACAGTTGTAGTGGTAGGTTAGGTTTTGCCCAAGGACAAAATGACCAAGACAGAGAGAGCTGGCTCATCAGACAGACAAGCTCATCTTGTAACCTACTGGTTCGCTGGTCAGCACACCAGCTGACTAGCGAACCGGCTAACTAGCACACCAGCTAACTAGCACACCGGCTAAATAGCAAATCAGCTAACTAGCAGACCAGCTAACGGCAGCCACAAGCTGAAGGACGATTAAATGTAGTGGAGATATCAGAGATGACACTGGTGTGTCCGATTCACTCTTTAGCACTCTGGTCACTCCGGTGTGTCAGCCAGAACACCACTGAAGGCCAAATGATCCCAGCATGTGGAATAAAGAGCTTAAGGTTTGGTTTGAGACACTTTATTCTTTCACTGATTGATTCTTGCGGCTGTGAACATGTGTGTGGTTTCTTACAAAAAGGAAGTACACAATACAAATACATGACAAATAAGATGAATAGATAAGTTACATATCCAGTTATATGTACGTACATCAGTATAGCTAATATAGCCATATATAAGGACAAAGATCACAGCACTATAATGCAGTAATGTTAAACACAAAGGTGTATATCTACATAAATCTGTCCTATCAGTGATCAGGGTACTGTAGTATACTTCCACTACATAAACTATAGAAACTAAACGACATTAGTGTGACTTTAAGTTACCATCAGTACAGACGAACTGATGGTAGTTGTACAAAATAAAGGCATTGCAATTATTGTGAAGGGCTTCCGGTTAAACTAAGATCAGCTGATTACCTCATAACAAATTGTTTGCTATAGAACGCAGCTCCCACTCTTCATTAATATCATGTACTGTAACTCCCAAGTAACCATGGTTACCCAGCCACGCCCAGTAGTCTCCAGAGAGACCAACAGCTGGTGCACGTTGTAACGCCGTGGCTTTCGTAGTCTCTCCTTTTTCTACAGCTCATGTGTTCTTCTTGTGATGGTGCGTCTTGAGGGAGGCTCATACATGCCGTCATTTGTTGATCCTAAGAACGTTCCTCAGACCGACTTCTTCAACAACACTAATCGGCCTGCAGTTTGTAGCTACTCACTTCACTGTGGCGTTTGTTAGCTTGTCTTTCTTTGGTTTTATCCTGACTCCTCCCACAAGCTGATCCTACGTAGTCTGCCCAAGCCTCCCACCTCTGTTTGTTTGGGTGGTTTGTTTGCTGCCATCAACAGCGTGTAATGCATTTAAGTGATACTTCAGACATGAAGTACTGCGACAATAAAAAACTCAACTTTGCTTAAAAATAACTTTAGTTGTATCAACACTGCCCTCTGGAATAATTAGACTTTGGTGACAAACTGATGTGATCTCCATGTTTCCTTTGTTGGACTGTGGGCGAGTGTCAGAACTGAATGTACTGAGTAACATGTGGAGTTTAAATATGTGTCAGTTCCAGTTTTAGAGCTCTAAAGTGCAGCTATCATGTTAGGAATATGTTAGGAATAGACAGGAACACTGAGCACACTGAGGTCAAATCTTTATTTATCCAGTTCATCTGTAGGCTGAGCTCAGTCCATCCATTTAGTGAAATGATGTTTAAAGGTCTCCTTGTTCTGTGAGCGTGCACAGATCCTGAAGCAGAAAGCCTGGGTTAACAGAGAAATGATCATCACTGTGATGATGCTCACCATCTCTGACTGGGATTTGAGGTTTTGTCAAAGCAGCAAAGAAAGCCTGGCTATGTTGGACTGGGTGTGGCAGCAGCTCCCAGTTTGAGTTCAGGAGACAGACACCCTCTCTACTTTGACGATCAGCTTCAAACTTTCCTTTTTGATAAAACTTATAGTTAGAGCTGGATCAGGTGACCCTGAACCATCACTTAGTTATGCTGCTATAGAGATGGATAACAGATGGATTGTTGTTTTGTGTGTCTGCAGTCTGTCAGGCTGTCTGATCACAGAGGAAGGCTGTACTTCTCTGGCCTCAGCTCTGACCTCCAACCCCTCCCATCTGAGAGAGCTGGACCTGAGCTACAATCACCCAGGTCCCTCAGGAATGAAGCTTCTGTCGGCTGGACTGAAGGATCCAGGCTGGAGACTGGACACTCTCAGGTATGGAGAGAATGTCTGATATAGGAGGAAGAGCTGGAATCATTTCCTGTGTCTTTCACTCACTTCCTGTTTGTTTCCTGCAGATGAGACATGAACAATCACACATGCAGGAATATTTTCAGGGACAGACACACTAGTCTAGCTGGATAGTACATGGATATTTATGTAGGGGTCTTCAAGGAGTCTGTTTGCAGGAACATTAATGATAACTGATAAGTCATGTTGAGAGTTTCATTAAAAGTAGACTTACAGTTAGGTAATATTTGGACAGAGACAACATTTTGTAACTTTAGATACAAGTATCAGCCATGTGTGTGTTTCCCATGCTGTATGTCCACAGTCACAGTGACAGTCAGTGACACTGACAGAAGGATGAAACAAGGCTGTGAATCATTTCAGTCTGTGTGTGTGACAAAGAGGCAGACAGGAGCAGCTAACATTTGGAAATGGAAGCTTACTGGAAACACTACATTCACGGCTGAATTCACAATAGATTTGTTCTCAAGTGCACATTTAGCAGCTAATGCTAATACTGTTTTCCCTTTGCTTTCTACAGCAGCTATTGCTAAGTAGGCCACTTTGCTCCGCTAAGGATTTGTGTGACCATGATGGAGACTCTGATAAGCTAATGCTGCTAAGCTAATGCTGTTTATGGGCCCTGTTAGAATCAATATTTCATTCTCATTCTGTTGTTTGAGAACAATATTAACGTTTCACATCATTATAACACAAGAGAAAAGGGTATTGGCATTAGCTACTAGTAGGGTTGCCAACTCCCTGAAAAATAAATAAGGGACACCTCGTGGCAAGGGCCGGGCGACCCAATTGTCTTCACCCTTCCCAGTGTGGTGAATTTTCTAGCTCTTTTTTTGTGTGTGAAATTATTTTTTTAACCATTTGACTTGAAGTTGATTTAAGTAGATGCATATTCTATTCTTTGTGATATGAACACATGTGAAACAAATGATCATTTAGCCATTTATTTTTAGCTCAAAATGACAACATTAACACATAAAACAGGTCTCCTTCTTAAACAGAAGCCTGTCATGCTTAACTTTTGAGAATATAAGTAAATCTTTCTTTAAAAGAACTCTGTCGTGCTTAACTTAAAATAATAGAAAACAATAGAAAGAAAAATATTCTTGTAACAGTGCACATTTAGTGCATTTAGTACAATTGGCTTCAGTTGAGGTATTATTTCAGCTTTTCTAATGCTAATCAGCTGCTCCTGTTTGTAAACCCGCTTGTTCCCATGATTACGCATCTTAACTCATCATCATTATTCATCTATGTATTACTTTTATGTATTAGTCATCTATTTGTTGTAATCATCTATCCTTGCAGTTGTTTATTACACAAAATAAATTATATTATCACACTTCTGGCCACATAGCGCTGATATTCACTGCACATGCCCATATTAACTTTTTCCAGCCAGGTGTTTTCCTTTTCCCATTCTTCCCTTTCTCTGAGGGGAACAAACATTGCTGCTCTAATGCTGGGCTCACACTGTGCGGTTTTAGGCCCATTTTGAGCCGATTTTTGAGTGATCGGACCGATTTTGGCCTTCATCGTGCATCGTGTAGTATACGTGGGGTAATGAGAAGTGATTAACACCTCACGACCAGCTCCCGATCATCAATCGCTCGTGAGGGTCTCACCACAGCCGCTCACACTGCTCGCGCGCAAACACGTAAACGTTGGTGTAAAAGACGGAGCAGCACGGCTGTGCAGCCTGTGATCTGGACACAAGCGATGGAGGCACAACTTGTAGAACTTTGGAAAGCTCATCCGAGCCTTTTCGATGTGGCATCACAAAATTATCACGACCACAACAACCGTGAAAATAGTTGGATTTACATTGCTGCTCAGTCACAGCTGCCCGATCAATGTTTTTCATTAGCAATTTAGCAAAGTTGATGGTGGTGTGTGTGTCTGTGTGAGTGTAAGACGGAGAGAGAGAGCGCGACAGATTTTCTGTTATAACCTTCATTTTATGGAGGCACAGTGTGAGCACTCAGGTCGCATCAGAGCATCGGGCGGTATAGTGTGAGACCTGCATCGTGACCTACCAACTGCGAGTCAATCGTGCAGTTTGAGCAGGAGCTGAATAACGTGACTGAAAAAAATCGCATTGTCTGCCCAGCTTTAGGTTTACTGTCGTCCGAGACTTGCACCGCAGTGTCTGCGTTTGTTTCCCTGTTGGCCATGTTTCTTGTTGTGGTCATTTGTTGTCTTCCGGTATTTTCTCCGTAAGCGACCTTTCCTCGACCAATGAGATGAGTGGTAATCTGAATTGTCATACTCGTAAGTGTGCTGTCAGCTCATTGGTCACAAAGCAGGAGAGGGGCTGGGAATTATGTTTTCAAACAAAGCGTTAATTCCATTAAAAGTTATAGACTACTTTTGATTCTCACTGTATTACGGGACAAAGTGCGTCCCTTATTAGCTCAATACGGGACGTGTACTTTTGTTTCGAAATACGGGACGATTCCGTATTTTAAGGGACGGTTGGCAACCCTAGCTACTAGTGCTTATTCACCTCAAATTACCTTTAGCTGCTAATGGCAGCCTACTTAGCATTAACTCCTCACTAATATAATGCTAATTTACATCAAATTAGCATTAACTGCTCATATTGTTATAAGGAAAGAGAAAACGGTATTAGCATTTGCTGCTAATAATTATTCACCCCTAATTAGAATAAGCCGCTAAAAGCAGCCAACTTAGCATTAATTCCTCACTTTGTTGTTACCCAACGGAAAAGAGTATTAGTATTAGCTACTATCATTTTTAATAAGTAAGAGAAAACAGTATTAGCAGTAGCGCATAATGCTAATTCACGTCAACGTAGTATTAGTTAATAATGGCAGCCTACTTAGCATTAACTGCTCACTAATATAATGCTAATTCGCATCAAATTAGCATTAGCTGCTCAAGTTGTTATAAGGAAAAAGAGAAAACGGTATTAGTATTAGCTGCTAATAATTATTCACCCCTAATTAGAGTTAGCCCCTAATGGCAGTCTACTTAGCATTAACTCCTGACATTGTTATAATGCAGGGGAAAAGAGTTACCATTATCGGATAATGCTAATTCTCATCAAATTAGCATTAGTTAATAACGGTAGACTTCATATCATTAGCTGCTGTCATTCTTACAAAGCAAACAGTATGAGCATTAGCTGTTAATCCTTTTTCATCTAAAATTAGAATTAGCCACTAATGGCGTATTGTTAAAAAGTAAGAAAAAACATTGTTAGCATAAGCGGATAATGCTAATTCATCTCAAATTAGTATTAGCTAATAATGGCACCTGCTTAGCATTAGCTGGTCACATTGTTATAAGGCAAGAAAATGTGGTATTAGCATTAGCTGCCAATTTCTGTTTACCTAAAATTAGCATTAGCCACTAATGGTAGCCTATAGCAAAAACTTCTTAATGCTAAGTAGGTTTAACTGAAATTAAAGTAGTGTTAGCATTAGCTGCTGATATTGTTAAAGGTAAGATAAAACATTGCTAGCAGCAGCGGATAATGCTAACACACATAATAATTAGCATTACCTAATAATGGCAGCCTTCTTAGCATTAGCTGCTCATATTGTTATAATGCAAGGGAAAAGAGTTGGCAAAAACAGTGTTAGCATTAGTGGATAATGCTAATTCACCTAAATTAGCATTAGCTAATAATGGCTACGTACTTAGCATTACCTACTAATATTGATATAAAGCAAGAAAATATGGTATTAGCATTAGCTTCTAATGCTTTCTCATCTAAAATTAGAATTAGCCACTAATGGCATCCTATTTAGCATTAACTCTTCACATCGCAAGGGAAAAATTAGAATTCAATTAAAAAAAAAAAGTGTTCACATTAGCTACTTGTATTGTTAAAAAGTAAGAAAAAACATTGTTAGCATAAGGGGATAATGCTAATTCACCTCAAATTAGTATTAGCTAATAACGGCAACCTACATAGCATTAGCTGGTCACATTGTTATAAAGCAAGAAAATATGGTATTAGCATTATCTGCCAATTCCTATTCACCTAAAATTAGCATTACCTGCTAATGGCAGTCTACTTAGCATTAACTCCTCACTAATGTGATGCTAATTCACATTAAATTAGCTTTAGCATTAGCTGCTAGCATCAGCCTACCTAGCACTAGCTGCTCACATTGTTAAAAGGGAAGAGAATACGATATTAGCATTAGCTGGTAATATTTATTCACCCCTAATTAGAATTAGCCACTAATGGCAGCATACTTAGCGTTAACTCCTCACATCGTTGTAATGCAAATGAGGCTAACTTGCATTAAATTAGACTGCTGTTATTAGCTAATGCTATTTAGCAGTAGCTGCTCACATTGTTATAAAGCAAAGGAAAACGATATGAGCATTAGGTTCTAATGCGTATTTGCCTTAAATTAGACGTAGGTGCTAATGGCAGCCTACTTAGCATTAGCAGCTCAGATGTTATAATGCTAGGAAAAAGAGTGTTAGCATTAGCCGTTCACATTGTTATAAAGTTAAGGGAAATAGTGTTAGCATTAGCTACTCACATTTTTAAAAAAAGTAAGTGTTAGCATTAGTGCATAATGCTAATTCATGTCAAATTAGCATTAGTTAATAACGGCAGCCTATTTAGCATTAGCAGATAATGTTGACCTTGGCCCACTGGAAAAGTTAAGAACTAAAGATTTAGGAGTGTTTCTCGATAGCTCTTTCTCGTTTGAGGAACAAATGAATTCTGTTATTAAAACCAGCTGTAAGGTTTATATTGTTGATTGTCATTTATGCTTAGAAATATTTACTCATATATGCTTAGAGTTGTATAATCGATTGCATAATGATAGAGGTTTGATCCTGAGTAGTCTGTAAAGACTCTGTGTGCCTTCCAGAGTGCTCTGGCATGCACACACCACTTGGGGCCATGAGAGAGGTCGTACCCTCTCTTACTGATTTATGGTGTAGGACAGGGGTCTCAAACTCAATTTAGCTGGGGGCCGCTGCAGGCAGAGTCTGGGTGAGGCTGGGCCGCATTAGGTTTTCCACAAGAAAGGCATGGTTAAAAAATTCCAATCTTCTCAAATCTCTTTATTTTTATTTTTTAACACAAAATATGAAAAATAAATAAACAAATTAAGAATTAATAAGAAAATAAATCAATCTGTAATACATAAATAAAATAATAATAAGATATTTTTAGTCAGTGAACTTGTGTGTTTCTTTCAGTCTTCTATATCTGCTGTATTTAGATTGAAATGTCTGTATTAACAGTTCTATAACCTTCTTCTGAACATGAATGGAACACTGTAGAAAATGAACTGTTCTTCTGAACATGGCTTCTCTTGCCTACTCCTTGCTGCTAGAGACCTGGCAGCGTTTCCTCTCGCATAGCCGAGCCAGATTTGGCCTGAGGGAGGAAGCAGTTGCGACCCTCAGTAAGTCTTGAAGATGATCATCCGTAAGTCTGGACCTGTACTTGGACTTATTGAAGTTCAAAGTGGAGAAGAGCTTTTGGCACAAGTATGTGCTACCAAAAAGGCACATGGTCCGCTTGAACATTCGGGAAAGCCGAGGGAAACTAGGGCTCAAGTCTCTCAAAAATTGTCCAAGCTTGTCTGCTTTTCCACTCACCTCCCTGAACTTTGCTTTGAGTTCAGAGTTGCACTGCAGCTCAATGAGCTCCATTTGAAGCACAGAAGGGGCATCTTGCACATCAAAGGAGAAGGGGTCCGCAAAAATGTGAAAGGTGGCTCTGTGTGTCTTGAAGTCAGCAAATCTGGGATCAAATTCCTCCTGTAGCCTCAAAATGACATCAACATACTCGTCAGCACTGAATGGTGTGCCTGCATCCACGAGTGCCTTGCATGCTGGGAAATGGCAAAGGTTTGTCTGAGAGAGCTGAGCTTTCCAGAGCGCCAGTTTTGTGGAGAATGCTCTCACGTTGTCATAGGCAGCACTGACAAGTTGCCCCTGGCCTTGTAACGTCTTGTTCAGTACATTAAGCTCATGTGTCATATCAACAAGAAAAGCTGAGTCCATGAGCCATTTGGGATCAGTTAGCACAGGAACACTAACTCCATCCTTCTCCATGAAGGCTTCACTTCTGCTCTCAACTCAAAAAGTCTCTTTAATACATTTCCCCTGCTGAGCCAACGTACCTCAGTGAAGTCGAGCACATCCCCATATTCTGACTCCATTTCCTCTAAAAAAGCACAGAACCTTCGGTGCTTTAAGCCCCTGGATCTGATTTGGTTGATGCATTTCACAACAATAGACATCACATTGTCAAACTTCAGGCATTTGCTGCAAAGGACCTGCTGATGGATGATGCAGTGCAGAGCAATGGCCTCCTCCACGCCTTCCTCTTCCAGTTTGTTTTGTGCCACCAGTCCATTTTCCCTCCCTGTCATTGATGGCGCTCCATCTGTTGTTATTCCAACAAACCTCTTCCATGGCAAACCAACATTCTCAATGGCATCACACAGCTTGTAAATATCTGCTGAGCGGTGGTCTGGCCATGCATTGGAATTACTGTGAGCAGCTCCTCCATCACTTCAAAACTGTCATCAACACCACGGACATACATTGGGAGCTGGGCAGTGTCGGTGATGTCTGTGGTCTCATCAAGAGCGACTGAGTATACACTGAAACATTTGGCTTTCTCACACAGTTGGTCATAAATGTCACTTGACAGGTCAGAAATGCGATCTGCTGCGGTGTTGGCAGAAAGGCTGATGTTGCTAAACTGACCTTTCTTTCCCGGACAGACTATATTTGCAGCCTGCAATATGCACTTTTAGACAAATGCACCTTCTGTGAATGGCTTCCCTGCTTTAGCAATCATCTCACTAACCACGTGGCTCCGACTGCTGCATTATTCTCTTTGGTTGCTTTCTTGGAGAAATCTTGCTGCCTCAGTAGATCTGTTTTAAGACTGGCAACCCGGTTCGCTCTCTCGTCTCCCTGGTATTTTGCATCCAGCTCAGCATGTCTAGTTGTGTAATGACGTTTCAAATTGTATTCCTTGTGCAGCGCAACTTTCTCTGTGCAAATAAGACAGGTCGGGGTGCCCCTGTGCTCAACAAAGAAATATTGCATTTCCCACTTTTCCTGAAATTGTCGGTGCTCATCACCAACCTTTCTCTTCACCGCAGGCTTTGAAAAAGACATGTTTGGGGCTAT